>NC_044311.2:5077930-5377930 GCF_007474595.2 Lynx canadensis | reverse complement strand
ATCCCCAAACTGCTTCCGGTAATTTTTCAGAGATTATATTCTGACAGTTGCTGTCAACGCTCTCTGAAGGGATATTTTCTTGGGTTTACTGGGAACAAATTCATTAACTAAATTCCCCAGATACTTACCAATAAAACACTTCAAAGAGATATTTATGAGCACATCTGGTGTCAACCAAATAGCTCTCTCACCCAGATTCATTTCCCTCCTTAAATTTTATAATCTGGTTTCTAAAATCATTTTTGAAACCGCATCCTGGGAGTCAAATCCTCACCAAAGTTGAAGACCTTTCTTAAAATCTTCAACCTACCTCTCTCGCACTTCTGCAAATGGTTTTTATATTCCCCCAAAAGCACAACTATCCACAATTCCTGTGACTTCTTGTGTAACTTTTTTCCCTCTCGTTTATCTCTCTCTGCCAGACTCTAGATTTCTACGGTTCAGAGCACAGACTCTGGACTCAAAATGAGTGGATTCAAAACCTTCTACACACTCACTCTCTCGTGCGTGAATGCAGGCAAACTACTTAACTTCCACGATCGTGGGTTTTCCTATTTGTACTAATAGTACCTATTTCAAAGAAACTGAGGGGATTGAATGCATGTACACACCCGAGAAAATACAAGCAAAGCATTTATAAGAGCCTTGCCTAAGAAAAATTAAATGTTGGCCAACAGTCGTAGCAGCAGCCGCGGCTGTGCTAACACACAGCAACCCCACTGCTCGTACCGCGGCAAAACTCAACCCTTCGGAGAGATCAGCCGCTCTCTCCCACAGACTTCACCACAGGCTTCAACCTTAGGCTACGGACTCCTGAAAAATGCCCTAGTGTCTTTTTCCAAATTCCTGTAAGTCACTTTCATTTGGAAAGCTCATGGCTGAGAAAATTCAAAGTATCCAAGCAAACCCCTCCTTTTACTCCATTCTTCAAATTCCCTGGTTAGATTTCCTATTCTGACTTCTCACTTTTCATTCAGTCTCCCCAGCTTCAAACCTTGGACTCATCTTAGATTTCTGCTGTTTTTCTGCCCCTGAAAGTTGATCACACACCAAATTTGGCAGGTTCTACTCTTCCTCTCTTTTTCAGACCCATCCCAGCCAAGGTGGCCCAAGTTCTCAGTCCTTCACGCCCAGATTTCTGCCTCTGCTTTTTTAAGTCTGACCTCCCACTTCATTTCTTTTCAGTATAAAACACTAGCTTCCATCACAGTATGCTTTCCTACGACTGGTTTCTTGTTGCCTTGTACACCAAAGTCTAAGCTGAGCTACTCACCTTTCAAGATGTTAACAGTCCGTTCTTTCACAATCCAACTTCGTTTCCCACTCGAGCAAGAACTGTTTGCCGCCGATTCACACCCCCACTCGACTCACCGTGCCTGCCGCTGACCTTGTAGTAACTGAAATGTGTGCTGCCCCCACCTCTCCGCCTAGGCCCCTTCTATTCATTCCTGGAGGCCCAACTCAACACTCACACCCTCACGAACCCAAAGTGCTCGTTCACTCTGCTCTCTCCTCTCTTTCTTCATGTTACTCAGTATCGCACCTTGCGGAATACTATGCTGGTCTCTACACTTTCACGGCCTCCATTTGTTGTGACAAAACTAACTCTGCTATGTGTAAAGGCTTATCTTAGACTTTTTTCTATACTCTATCTTAAGCTCTTTGTTTACCCTAGAGCATCTGTAGGGCAGCAATTGTTTGCTGTGTACTGCTGCGCCTACTTGGGGAGCTCCAAAATTGTCAACCTGAAGTTTGATACTCCGAGGCAGTAGTCAGCAAGCGTTTCTATAAAAGGGCCAAACGATAACCATTTTAGGCTTGGCGGGCCACGCGTGGTGTCTGTCACATATTCTTCTTCTTTCTAACTATAGAAAAATGTGAAAAGCATTCTAAGCTTGAGAGTCCTACAAATGGGCCATCCGCGGGCTGGATTCCACCCACAGGCTGCGGTCCACCAGCCCCTCCCTCCTCTAAGGAACAGTTCGGTATCTTATACAGAATCTCTGTATCAATATCAAAAGTTAACTAGCTTCTCTCAGTGTTGTTTGGTCCAGCACTTCACATGACTTTTGAGTTCTAAGGTAAAACAAATAACCCCTGAGTTCTTACCAGCTCTTTCGGACTTTTCTTTCTGTTCCCGTAACTCCTCTCCCTGGGTAGTCATCTGTTTGATGCGACTACGAAGTTGAGCAATTTCTTCTTCTTTCATTTCCAGGGTTTCGTGCATCTGACGTTTCGTCTCTGCTATTACCATTCCCTAAACAGAAGTGCAGACACTGAAGTGTTGGCATAACAAAGCTGCATCATCGATAGCACATATCAAACTCACTTAAAAGGCAGAAAACCTAGTATTTCGTACTAAGTAGAGCATAAGAATTATTTTAGTATTTCACAAACTGAAGTGTGTGCTCTGTGCTCTATACTACACTATATACTGTAACAACTCTGGTTACCTGGCAGATCAGGGTATTTGTTAATATGAAAAATCATTTTAATAGTAAGTTCAAACTTTTGAGTGTTAAAAACACATTTTAGTTAAAAGATTTATAATCTTCCTATAAGTGTTTGCTCCAATGTTCCCTATCTCAGTAACTAGTTTATAATGAACACAATACAGCCTTTTGTACTTGGCTCAGGGCTACCATGAACTACGGTTATCAATCTGTGCTGGAACATGGGGAGAGCCTCAGAGGCCACTGAAGGCGGAAGGTTACTGCTGCCACAATGATGGGCCAAGACTGTGGTAGTCTGCCTGCTTTTTCTCTTTTCTCTTGTGCCAGTCGCTGGTGCCACCCCAACTCCTCCAATTTGCTAACTGCTACTGTCCTCCCACTCTCTGGGATGATCTACACATGAAATGAAGGTCACTAAGGGGAAAAGGGATAGTATGTATTATACATTATATATTATACACTGGATCAGTCATTTGCGACTAACAAAAAACAGGGTGGTTCAACTTGTCTCCTGAAAAATAAAATCTGGGGACAGCTATTTCATGATCTTAAGATTGTGACTTTACTTGTGGGGTTTGTCAAACCTCGGTTTACGCTGTGACTCTTCCGGATGGCTGATATTAATGGACAGATACAAACCAAGTGAATGGGGATTATACAAAATTTCAAAACAAGATCGTCAACCTTCAGTTTCTTCAAAAACCAAATCACAATGGAGAAAAAGAGACACGGGGTGGGAGGGATGGGCAATGGAACCTACTGATTAAAAGAAGTCTTAAGAGTCACATGTCAGTCAACTGCAACGAAAGAAACTTACTTAGATCTTGACTCACAGAGAAGGGGGAAAAAGTACGAGACAAAAGGCAAAATCTGAAACTAGATAGGTGGTGGTATTAAGGAAATATTACATTTTTAGATGGTGAACATGAAAATGTAGTTATATTTTTATAGAAATAAAAAGAGTCTTTTGTTTTAAAAATACATGAAAATACTTAGGGAAGAAATTATGAGACTTCTTGGATTTGCTCTACAACAAAGTAAATTCTGGGCTGAGGATAATAAGGGCTAGACATGTGCAGGCAAAACAAGATGAGCCCCGAGATGTCAACTGTTGAAGCTGGGTGGTGGGTTCGCTTTTTTTTAAGGTGGGCCTTCATGAAGTGGACAGAGTTGGATCTAGCAAAATGACATCGGAGAATGAAAAGATTGCTAACACGTTTCAAAAGTAAACAGCTCTGACATGTTCTTAATTGCCTGGTCACCTCAAATACTATAGCTATAATGTAGCACATTAAAGAAAACGGTGGACAACGTGAACCAACTGGGAGCTGCTTTAGAAAAAGAAACCAAGAACTTGGGGCTGAAAGACCTGGGGGGAAAGGATTCACCCATGAATTTTCAGTTGTCTTTGCTGCCATGGCCACAGCTGCTACTCCCTCTGTAAACTGCCAATCTCACCTGTACATCCTAAAATCTGTTGGCACAAACTTCCGTTTATACTAATACACACACTACCACTTCTTTACTTAAGACAACTTATCTGAGAGATTAATCTGTTTCCGTTATATTTGAAGACAATACTTAACATCATTCACTTTTAGTAATGTCTTACCTATAAAAAAAATTCAACGTTTCTCTGAAAAGTACTTAGGTACTGTAACTAGATTTATTTTGCAATAGTTACGCTAATCTATAAATCAAAACGCTTACTGGAATCAAAAAATGACAGAGAATCGGCTTCACGTGATATACAACTAATGCTAACAGTTATTTAAATTTCAAAAGTACAACAAAAAGATGTTTCAGGGAAGCAGCTGTAATAACTTTGGAAAGCATATGCCTGAATGCTTCTACCTGCTTCCAAAGTGAATTCTGGGGCCCCCTGAAAACTTTTAGTATCATAAGGTTTATTGGTTTACCTTATCTTGTTCAAGCTGTTCAATTAAGTTCTTTGCATCACGCAACTGAGTGATAAGTTTAGTCTTCTCAGCCATATGAAGCTCCTAAAAAAATTTTAAAAATTCATTTCCATCTCTAAGAAAGCTTCTCCTCACATGAGAACTCTACACATTTTATCTAATTTGGATACTTCTCAGTCCAGGAAGAGCAACGGCGCACAGGACGTCTGAAAAGGACGGTCAATGCTACAAATCCCAGGGCAACCGGGAGTCCTCTCCACACTGTGCACGGAAGAAGGGAAGGGCTTTGCAGGAGAGGGCGATGCAGGCCACGCTGGGGCCGGTGGATCTAGCTTTACAGGGTTACATTAAGCCAAACTCATTTGAGCTTTTACCTTCATCTTTTCTAGTTCTTGAAGCCTTTCATCTAGCTGTTCTTGCAGAGCTTCCTTCTCACTGGTTAGCAGCGCGCACTGTTCCTTATGCGACTGAATTGTTGCCTTACAACGCTGCAGGAGATTCTCTTGCCGCTTAACTCTCTGCTGAAGTACTTGCAGTGTTTTAGCAGAAGCTCCATCTACGGCGATCAATAAAGCAGCACGGGCAGGGGCAGTCAGTAAGGAACAGAAGGGCTCTCTGGGAACAGTTCCTCTGTTAGTACACAGGGGTGCACTCTCACCCTACGCTCTGCTGTCCTCTGAGCCGGACGGAGAAGAGAGGCCTACCCTTCCCAGCCTCTGCTCAGTCACTATTTGTATGGCCTATATCTGAAGAAGCAGGGCAGTGCATTCACCTGACCTATGGTACAACCCCACCCCAAAGGGCACAAAACACCCAGTAGTTAACTAACTTACCAGAGTCCACCCTCCTTGAAAGACGGTTGGATGACCATCTTTTGTTATTCAAAAGTGCCCTCTGTGTCCTGGCTCCCATCCAAAGAGGATTAATAAGAAATTTTCCTAATGTATTCTCATCTGTTCCTGAGAGGAGTTCTGGTAAGTACAGCTTTCTACATTCTCCATACGTTTGTGAGTGAAGTTTTCATACTCATAGGGGAATTTCAGGACCCTTTATAGGCTGGTGGCTCACACAGATGGCTGTTCAGCACCTAACTCTGGCCCTGCCTGGACTGACGATCTGTCATAAGCATCTTTGAGAGAAAGACCTACTAAATAAAAAGTGGAGATTTTGCTGACTGTGTACCTTAAAGCCTCAAAGAGTATGGAGGGCAACAATCGGATTGTGAGACAAAATTTACTATTCTTTCTTTTCTTTTTTTAATGTTTATTTATTTTTGAGAAAGAGAGAGAAAGACACAGAATGAGCGGGGAAGGGGCAGAGAGAAGAGGAGACACGGGCAGGCCCCAGGCTCTGAGCTGTCAGCACAGAGCCTGACACGGGGCTCAAACTCAAGAACTGTGAGATCATGACCTGAGCTGAAGTTGGACGCTTAACTGCCTGAGCCACCCAGTGCCCCTATGCCTTCTTTTCTAATTAGAAAGCAAATACAGATATCTTTGAATGCGGAAATATTTAAGCAGTGTTACTTAAAAAATGAAATAGCCAGTGCCAAGAACAAATTCACTTATCTTAAACAGGATGGATCTGTTTTTACGAAATCTAGCTACCACTATCAATAAAACAGTGTAACATCATGAATTTTAGTATATGTGCTGCTGAAGTGAGCGCTAGAGTGAATTTTAATTACAACGAAGACGTGGTGCTACTCACAGGCTTTCAAGTCTTAAAACAATGACTTAGCTCCGTTCTCCAGAATCACCACAACAAACAAAGAACCAAAGTAACAAACACTCGTGCATCTTTCTGGAAATCGTAGGAGGACACTTTTCTACCTCAGCCCACATCATGCCCCGGAAACTCTCAACGTCCTCCTCTAGCTTCTAAACTAACTTTTTGACAAGATGAAGCTTACCTACTGGCTCTATATCACTATCTGTGTTCTCTTTAGTGGCACCTTCAGCCTGTGGTTCCATCTGAGGACACGGTTTCGGTAAATCAACATTCATGGGGCCATTTCGTAACCGCTGTTTCAGCAGAGAAACCTAAAAAAGAATGTGCATTAGAAAATAAGATGATAAACTACGGCGGTTTCTTTATTTTTTTTTTTTTAAGTTTATTTTTTTTGAGACAGAGAGAGACAGAGCATGAACGGGGGAGGGGCAGAGAGAGAGGGAGACACAGAATCGGAAGCAGGCTCCAGGCTCTGAGCCATCAGCTCAGAGCCCGACGCGGGGCTCAAACTCACAGACCACGAGATCGTGACCTGAGCCGAAGTCGGACGCTCAACCGACTGTGCCACCCAGGCGCCCCTACGGCGGTTTCTTTAAAAGAGAGAAGCGACAGAGTAAAGGATATTCTTTTTCACTATGATGGGGGTGGGGGGGAGAATCAAAATAAAATGTTTACTCTTAAATGCCGTTGATTTTTTTATTTGCTATTTTCAATGATATGATAGTTAGCCAAACGACACAATAAATTTAAAAATTATACTGAAAAAAAAAAAAAAACTGAGGAAAAGCAAGAGTTCTAAAAATAGGCCAGGGGCGCCTGGGTGGCTCAGTCGGTTAAGTATCCAACTTCAGCTCAGGTCATGAGTTTAAGACCCACATGGGGTCAGTGCTGCCCGTGCAGAGCCCACTTTGGATTCTGTGTCTCCCTCTCTCCATGCCCTCCCTTGCTCATGCTCACTGGCTCACTCTCTCTCAAAAATTTAAAAAAAAAAAAAAAAAAAAAAAAAAAACAGGCCATATTGGGGCACCTGGTGGCTGAGCTCAGGTCATGATCTCATGGTCCTGGGACCGACCCCATGTCAGGCTCTGTGCTGAGCATGGAGCCTGCTTGGGATTCTCTCCCCCATGGCCCCTCTCTGGCTCACGCATGTGCCCCCCCCACACACACACACACACACTCTCTCTCTCTCTCTCTCTCGCTCTCGCTCTCGCTCTCAAAAAAAAAAAAAAAAAAAGGCCATTTTGTAACATCTAGAGCCTCAAAACTCCCTTCATTTTTCCCTATCCAAACACCACACACTTTTTCTTGTAATCTTTTACCTGAGTCTGGAGAACACTGATGTGCTGATCCTTTTCCTCCAAAGATGCATCGAACTCCTCTTGCAGACGTTTCTTCGCTTGTTGATCCATCTGCAGCTCCTAGAACACAGAGAGCTTTAAAGTCGTTTTCGGTAAAAAACAAAAAAATACAAACCTGAGGTTTGCAAAGCTCAAAAACATAATCAATCCAGATTTGCGTTTCTCTGAAGGTAAGGTATCAGCAACAATAATCGGAGAAGAATCAGCGCATAAAACGTTAGCATTTCTCCCAGCAGATAATTTTGTTCCTTCAAAACTACGAAGGTCCAAGAAGAAAGTGTATTTGTAGAGCTGGAATGACTGCTCTATGATGTCAATAGTGTGGAGAGGACAAATAATTATTTAAGCTAAAAAATCTTTATCCGACTTTAAGACATCTTACTCCTTGTGCTCTCTTGATGCACTTGACCTAAAACTACATTGTTTTCTACCAAACAGAGAGCCAATACAACCTTCCTCCTCCCAATACCCAGAAGCAAGAGACAGCCAAAGTCAGAAGCTTCCTCATCTGTGAAACGAAAAGGCTGAACTAGCCGATCACCAAACTGAAAAATTTCAAGTTCCTGAAATTACTTAAAATGCTCCTTTCTTTGGGTCATTAGTGAGCCTTCCCAACTAAATCCAATGATCTTTACCTCTTTATTATAGCAGTCACCAATAATTCCCTTCTCAGATGAGGCACGTGCTCTCTGGGGCTGTAGGCTCCTGTCTACACTCCTGTCTCTTATTTTGCCCCACCCGCTTCACAGATTCTATTGGCATCTATCCCCCTTCAGTCCTGTGCCTTCGGTGCTTCTGACACTTATTCCGTTAGAATGCTAGAGATTACAGTCTGGAACATATGAAATATCCCATCAAAACCCATCTATTTTTCTAGGATTCCTCCTTTTCTAGTTCCCTCAGCTCAAAATATTCACAGTCACATTTTACCTACCTTTGTCAATCCCTGCGTATGATCAGATTCTTTTACTGCTTTTACAATATTTGAGTGCTCTCGTTTTCCACATCCATAACTATAGTCCAGATCTTTATCATTTCAATGACTAATTTCCTTCAGTAGCCTTCTAGAGAGGATTCTCACCTCAAGTCTTCCTCTGGTTTAATCCATCCCTTGCACACACATTTGCTAGAAAATTTTCCCCAAACATTATTTGCAAGGACCTACCAAGCAACGCCCTCTTTCTGCAATGTTTCAAATTTCCTAGCTCTCAGAACACTGAAGCACTAACTGCTCTCTATTCTCCCCCACACCTACACCGCCCCAAGATCCCACTGGCACTGCTCCTCTCACTAAAACTCCTGGCTTGACTCCTCCCACAGAACGAGTCTCCAAATGCCAGTCTTTGAGTCAGGACAGGTCCACAATGAAGTCTTGACGGATCCGTGGTGAAATAACAAACACAAAGCTGGTGTAGACAGTTTTTCCTTCATTTAAACAACTGTCCTTTACTCTGAGAATGTGTCTTTCCTACTCTTTTTTGTTATTAAAAAAAAAAACCTTTCAGGGCACCTGGCTGGCTCAGTTGGAAGAGCAGGTAACAGTTGATCCCAGGGTTGTGACATGGGTATAGAAATTACTTAAAAATTAAAAAAAAAAAAATCTTTCACAAAATAATGACAATAAAAGAATCTGGTTCCTTACTCAATGTCCTACTTGAAAAGATAAAAGTTTGCAGCTCCCTGACAATTCTCCTTTCCCCTACATCTGGAAGGAACTAGAAGGTAATTTTTCAGTCCATGAAAGCCAAACAGTCTGGAAAGCACTGCCGTCCATGACTCCACACAGGCCAATTCTTTATGATCCTTTACTCTCCTTAAAATTCATTTCTTCCAAATAATTTTCTACATCCTACCATACTAGACTCTGTTATATGCCATCTCTAACAGCCAACAAAAATTCCTCAATTTTTTTTTGAGAGAGAGCACGTGCACGCACACACACACACACACACGCACACACACGCACACACACACGTGCATGGGGGAGGGGAAAAGGGGGAGAGGGAGAAAGAATCTTAAGCAGGCTTCATGGTCAGTGCAGAATCTGACACAGGGCTCGATCCCATGACCATGAGATCATGACCTGAGCTGAAATCAAGAGTCAGACGTTTAACCAACCTAGCCACCTAGGTGTCCCCAAATTCCTCAATATATATGATGATTTTCAGGTTTTTAATGTTTTAACCTCTCCGTGTAGACAAGAAATCCTTGGATACAACAGCAGCATCTTTTAACCATACACTCCACTCCCTCCACTTGTCACTTTACCCTATCCTACTAAGTACTCCATAAACAATACAGACTACAGTTAAAAAGGAACTTAAGAACTGTCCACTTATATCCTGACGACAGCCCACAGGCTGGCTAGCCAATTGTCCAATATTTCCTTGATAGGGATCTCACTACCTCTAGAACTGGACCCTAGTGTCTGGGGTCATTTCTTACTTTAAAAATTTCTTCTGGAGCACCTGGGTGGCTCAGTTGGTTAAGTGTCTGACTTCGGCTCAGGTCATGATCTCATGGCTGGTGAATTCGAGCCCCACATCAGGCTGTGTCCTGCCAGCTCAGAGTCTCCATCTCTCTCTCTGCCCCTCCCCCATTCATGCTCTGTCTCTCTCGCTCTCTCAAAAATTAAATAAAACATTAAAAAAAATTTCTTTTGGGGTGCCTGAGTGGCTCGGTCAGTTAAGCATCCGACTTCAGCTCAGGTCATGATCTCACGGTTTGTGAGTTTGAGCCTCGCGTCAGGCTCTGTGCTGACAGCTCAGAGCCTGGAGCCTGCTTCGGATTCTGTGTCTCCCTCTCTCTCTCTGCCCCTCCCCCACTCATGCTCTGTCTCTCTCACTCTCTCAAAAGTAAGTAAACATTAAAAAAATTTTTTTTAATTTATTTTTGATGAAACCTTCAGGGTATATCTAATACTATTTGAACTTTTTAGCCAAATAATAATAAATGGCTCTATAATACTACTAAATATAACAAACTAATTCAATAATGTTCCTATTTTTGGCCATTCAGACTGTTAACAAATTTTGGCAAATCTTGAAATTAACATTTTTATGCATATGATTTGAAAGGTCTTTCTGATTATACCCTTAGAGAGAAATCCTGATGAGTAGAATGTATCAAATACATTAACTATTTCACTATTTTTTATCTTTGCCCTATGCTACCCATTATGTTCAGATGTGATTTCAAGCTGCAAAAAATGAACCCTCCTCCCTAAAGTTAGCTTTGAGAACAGCAATTGCTTATAATAAAGTGCATCCAGGTGAGCCTAGAAAAAGTACATGCCATGCACGGACAGAAGGACAGAGAAAGGAGGAAATATCTAGGATAGTGTCTTCATTTACTCCCCATTTACCTGGCCTTAAAAGGGAATCAGAACCCTATCTACTTGGATGAGCTCATGATATTCATAGTTCTATTAACTTTCTCATAATATGATATTCCTATTTAATATCTGTGGATGTTATAAGATTCAAGATCAGGCAAAGAAAATTACATGCTATCTGTTGGAAATGGTTTTGCTTACCTTTTTACTTATCTGATTCATTAACAAATGCTTAATATGCTAGAAATCAGCATAAGAATAAAATATACATACATATATGTATATGTATATACAGGACTGCTGTTTTGTTTTGTCATCCATCCAAAAAAAATTAGGAGAGATCTTCATGGATTCTACTCACGTGTATATGCATGAGGAAGAAATAAAATACTAAGCAAGCAATGTTCTCTGAATATCTTTTTTTATTACAGTTATTTGTTAGCTGCTTGTTTATCAAGAGAAACTATGCCATAACCGAGTATTCATGTTCCATAATTGAGGAACACAGATCAGTGACAAAATTCCATGGGACTCAACCCAAAGAAATTCTTTACATTCCAAAATCCTTTTAGCCCCTGAAAGATACCAGCCTTCCTCATCTCTTCAAAATCTTTCATGGGATCTTAATTTCCACAGAAATCTGCATAGGCCTTCTTTCTTGGTTCAGCCACAGCAAACTTACAGAAAGCTGCAACCCCCCAGGGATACAGTGAATATGCCAACAATAAGAAACCGCAGACGCTTAGCCAGAAGGCCTTGCATCTGAGGCTTCGTCAAAGCACTGGAAGTTATTGTAGTTCTCGATGCTAGCCTCAAACCCGACATCCTTCCCGATACCCTGAATATCTTCATATAACAAAATAAAGAAAATTATACTCTTTTGCCTGGTCTGAATCAATAAAGTACTAATGAACCTGCGTGTAACTTCTCTTCAGACTTTAATTCCAAAGAAACGAAATACTTTATGACTTACAGCACTTTGAATGTTTAATTAAATACTAATCATGATTTTATGGATTATACTATTTAGCTGAAGGAAATTTTTTGTTCTTTGTGAACAAAATTTAAAATATCCAGACCCTCACTTATCCATTTAGTATCTACATATAAATTACGGAATAAATCTCTCTTCATGTAACTGGAACCAGAGTTCCAGAAAGAGATCTTAGCTACTAAAAAAAATAGCGTAGAACTGTACCAAACAACAATTCATTCTATGGCCTTTAGACCCCTTGTTCCTCCTCTCTTCCCTCGGCCCAGCTGTCCCCTGGCCATTTCATTGATTACAGTCTTGACTAAAGACAGTGTGGTAGGCAGAATATGGCCCCACAGATCCCAAGTCCTAATTCCTGAACCTGGAATATATCAGGAGAAGGTGCAGATGTGAATAAGTCAAGAGCCCCGAAACAGGAGATTATCCTGGATTATCTGGGTGGGCCCAATCTAATCACACGGGTTCTTAAAATCAGAACCTTTCCCAATTGAGTTCAAAGAGAAGGGGAGAAGTGATTATGGTCGAATGGGCAGAGATGCAACATTGATAGCTTTGAAGATGAAGGAAAAAGGCTTTGCCACGTCCAAGGACCAGAGGACGTGGCAGCCTCAACAGCTGGAAATGGCAAAGAAACAGATTGTCCCCTAGAACCTTCATTAAGGAACAGTCCAACCGACACCTTGATTCCAGCTGGGTAAGACTTGTGTCAAATTTCTGAGATTTGTGTTGTCTTAAGCCACTAAGGTTGTGGTATTTGTTGCAGCAGCAACGAAAAACTAACACAGGTAGGCAGATACCAAAAATAACTAAAACTTGTTAATCTGTGTCTCTGACAAGTATTTCCTAACAGGGTTTTCATTTTCACAAGGGTTAAAAGGAAAAGAATACATATGTAATGGCTTATGACCTAACAGTATACATATGGAAAAAGATCTTTAAATGGTGGGAAAACTGGAATAGTATATAAAAATTTATTTAACTAATTTCATGAATCATAATTGATGGTGGTAGTATTAGAATTGTTATTCTAAGACGTGTTGTGTTTATAATGCTGGAATAAGGCCAATAAGTGATTTTGGGTCTTTTACCATCAGGTTCTTCCACACATGAACTGTAAGGAAAAGAAAGGGATCCAGGGGGATGTGTAGATTCAAGGAGACTTTTCAAGATATACCAAAACAATTTTTACACAAGCAAGACTATTAGTCTAGAGGTGCACACTTAGGTGATAAAACCTTAGGGGTACCTGGGTGGCTCAATCAGTTAAGCGTTGGGACTCTTCATCTGGGCTCAGGTCATGATCTCACGGTTCATGGGTTCGAGCCCTGTCTCAGACTCCATGCTGCCAGTGTGGAGCCTGCTTGGAATTCTCTCTCCCTCTCCCTCCCTCCCTCCCTCCCTCTCTCTCTCTCTCTCTCTCTCCCTCAAAATAAAGAAACTTAAAAAAAAAAAAAAAGCTCAGAGAGACACAAGGAAGTACAACACAAGTCAGTAGTTATTTTTGGAGAAAGGGACGGGACTATGACTTGGTTGGGAAACACACAGGGGCTCTTGGGATGACAAGGAACATTCTATTTCTTGACCGTGGTGGTGGTTATGATGTGTTCACCATACACATATAAGCCATATATTTTTGTGCATGATTTTCCATATTTGTTATACTTTACAATTAAAATATTTTCACAATCAAAATATTTTTAAAATTTTACCATAAGCGATACAGGAGCGATATAGAATCCTATCCTCTAACCAATACAAGTCAATAATATCTGTTCTTCTCAAGACAGGACAGGAGCAGAAATGAGCAAAGTATGATTCCAAATGATAAATATTTGCCTGGATTCTAATACCTCATTGTAAAAGTTATCCCCCAAAATTATAATGAACATAATTTTTATCTAATTTTACCAAGATTATTGGTTAGGAAAAACAAAAAACAAGCCTGAAATACCTAATAGAGGAGACACGTTAGCCTTGGAAGTTGCCACTGACTGTTCAAGCTGGCAAATGATATTCTACTGCTAACCATGATATTCTTTTTCTCTTAGGTTTATTTATTCATTTTGAGAGAGAGGGTGTGTGTGTCTGTGTGCACAGGGGAGACACAGAGAGAGAGGGAGGGGGGAAATCCCAGGCAGGCTCCTCACGTCAGCACAGGGCCGGACTCGTTAGAGCAGGGCTCCAACCCATGAACTGTGAGATCACGACCTAAGCCCAAACCAAGAGTCGGATGCTTAACCAACTGAGCCACCTAGGTGCCCCTAAATAAGATACTCTTATGTCATTAATTCCACCTACAGTACATACCTTAGGAAAACGACACAAATAAAAACTGCAAAAACTGATCGCTGATCTTATAAGCTGGGCTGTTTAGTTTTTACTCTAACTACCCAAGTGTAGATGAAACTCTCCCAACAAGTACAAGAGTTTTGATAAATGTAAGAGATTTAATTACTATTCTCAAAGTACTAATCACAACTTACCTCTCTTAACTCTCCAATTCTCCGAAGTGCTTTATCCTGACTCTGACTTAATATACCCTTCAATTTAAAAAGAAAAGAAAAAGTTGGTTCAAACAACTGCATGACATACTAATGAAAAGCCAGTAGAAAAAGGGCACACACCATTGAACTTTATCTTTAACATCCTTTACACTGGGACTATGCAACCACAGTTCTCTACCGCCACTTAGTGGTAGAATTACATACATCTAGAAATAAAAATCCATAGACAATTCATAGATACACAAGCAAGGTACCCACAGACTGTAGGAATAAGATGAACTTTTGAATATGAATTTATGAAATATTAATAATACAATGGATTAAAACAGAGCTACCCCTCATGTCAAAAGACCCCCATGTTCAAGAAAACATTAACAAACTAAAAACTCTATTTGTAATATCCTGATTTCCACATTTGTTATGGACAATGAGAACACTGAATCAGCAATAAATAATTGGTATGATCATTCTGAACTGATTATACTCCAGATCAAAACCAGAAAATTTAATGTTGTACTTAATGGAGATTATTATTTATAGCAGATTAAATATTTTACAATAATGCACATGGGGGAAATTAATTAGTGTCTTTAGATGGGACAAAATGCTAAACTATTAATAAAATAATTTTTACTGTAAAAAATAAGACTATATTTTTGGTGCATGACTTTCTATATCTGTTATATTTTACCATTAAAAGACATTAAAATGTTTATCGTGATACAGCAGAGATAAAAAATGCTATCCCCTAACAAAAATAAGCCTATATTCTCCATCCTTCTCAAGACAGGACAGAAACAGAAATTACTACAGCATGATTCCAAATGATAAATATTTATACATCTTATCACAGCAAACTGATGGTACCATTTGAAGTGGAATGGATACTTCCCCTTAGCTCTGACCTGTGAATTATCACCTGGGATACCTGGTGGGAAATGTCTAGCCACAGAACAGGGTGACACAGTGGGGCTGAGGAGGGCCACCCAGAAGAGCTTCCTCTCTCCACATACTTAACCAAAAGCTTTACAAGCAGCAGCCTCAGGAAAAAACAGAGAAGATGCTTGTGTTTGGACCTTGATATAATGATAAGGAACAGAGATGTCTGCAGATATTTCAAAAATAGAAGGGAAAGCTTAGAAGGCTGTATGTCTCTACCACTAAAAACCAAGATGTGACTTGCAAATTGAGACACCAGAAAGCATGTTTGAAAGAGGCAAACACGCCTTAAATCCGAACCTCTTACACACTGCAGGGGATCCACAATTCAAAAAAGCCCATCCCGACCAGAGGTAAAAATCTCTGGAATTTCTCATTCACTCCCTTTATTAAAACAACGGGGTGCCTGGGTGGCTCAGCTGGTTAAGCGTGACTCTTGGTTTCAGCTCAGGTCATGATCTCAGGTCAGTTAGTGAGTTCGAACCCTGGAGAGTGATTCTCTCTCCCTCCCTCTGCCCCTCTTGTGCTCTCTTTCTCTTTCAAAATAAATAAATAAACTTAAAAAAAAATACTTGGGTCACATGGAGAATTATTAAAAGTGAGGGTCAGAACTATCTTACTGTAAGACTCTAATTTTTAAATAATGTATGAATCAATATCACAGCCAAGATATCACTTACTTGGAGCTTCTTCTTCTCTCTCTGAAGAGTCTGATAAGCTATAACAAACTAAAATAAAGAAAAAGCCACAAATAATATCAGTCATTCCTAAATAAATGAGTTACTTTATTTTATTTTTTTATTTTTTTATTTTTTAATAAATGAGTTATTTTAAATACTGCTAACACATCTCTTTATCAAAGTCAAAAACACACAAATCAGGAGAATCCTTTTATAGATAATTCAACCTAATTAGATGCATATAGCGTACAGTCAAAATTAACAAATGAAATGTATTTCTAAAAAATAAAATATAACTTGACTGTATAAAGATATTAAATCTGTACTCGATTCCACCTCAGGCACATACATCTTTAAATCTCAGTACCCAATTATGATCAGAGCCAACTTGCCTGAAGGCACGAGGCTACTCAAACTGTAGCCACAAACCAGTACCATCAGCAACAGCATCCCCTGGGAGCTTGCTTAGGAGGAGAAATTCTTGGGTCCCACGCCAAACTAACTGAATGAGGCTGGAGTTGGGGGTGAGGGGAGGGATATGTGTTTATTTAGCAAGCTCACCGGGCGGTTTTTTTTGCTTTGGGCTATTATAGACCATGTAATTCATCTCTAAAAGACTCTGATTATAGGAACTGTGACGAGGGCTGGGTAAAAATCTGAAGAAAGGGACTCGTAACCAATAGATGAAAACGGGTAATTTAGGTTCTGAAGAGATGTTTAACCATTTAACCTAATTAAATAGGATATTTAAACATTCTACACAACCTGATGAAATTATACACTAACAAATCTCTTAAACCTAGAGATTACATAGCCCTATTCATCTGAAAAATAAGCACATGGCTCCAATGGATTATTTGGACCCTACGTCAGAAGTACAAGAGGGCTCCGAAGAGACAGGCTGCAGCTTGAGGAGGAAGCACTCCCCTACTCCGCGCCCTGCCATTCTCCTTGGAAGGTTGCTGTGTGCCCCGCAACGCATCTACTGATGCCTTGAGTTAAGAGGCCGGCAGTCACGGAAGGGGAGTCCGTGCAATAAAGAATTAAAAAAAAAAAAATCTGCCTGAGACCACAATCATCCTCCTCTTACTACCTTAAAATAGGTATTCTTATTCCCGGATAGGAAAACGGTGCTCAACAAGCGGGGAGTAGGAGAGGTGGGGAGAGTAAGCCAACAATGATATGTCACTTACAGCACGATCTTATCCTGGTCACCTACAATGGCAAGGAAAGACAGACATGAAGACGATGTGCTCTTTTCATCCCTAAGAAGCTGCATGACTCTACTTGAGGTGGCACAGAAGGGTGGAAACAACCAGAAAGACCTAAGGTCTGTCAGCTGTTACCTGTGTGACTTTAAGCACATTTTCTTAATCTCTATGATTAAGTCTCCACGAGCCTCTCAACCCCATTCTACTAAATGAAGCTAATTAATATCTACTTCACAGAGAAGGTGCAAAATTCAATGGCACCGTAAACTTAAAATGCATAGTGTCTTGCATACTTTCATACTAACTACACTGCTGCCCCAGCTTCAAACTCAGAAGCAACAGGCAAGTTAGTAAAAATAACGTAAGTCTAAACAACAAATAATTCAGGACGATTATTAACTTGGACAGAAATGAATAACAATAAATTTATGGGAAAAAGCAGCCTGATTCCACAAGTACCTCATGAGACAGATGCCTTTAATGCTATTTACATGTCTAGCTTCCAGCGAGCTGAGAGAGGTTAGCCTAATAATTCCTTCCTATTTTGTCAGCACTTTGTAGTTTTAAAAAGATATTTTGCATATTTCGTCTAGGGGTTTCTGTTTTTACGTTTGGCTGCAAGGGTAAAACTAAGCATACTACAGCCATGATCGAAAATGGCAGTTATGGCTAACATTATATACGGACCTTGAACCTTATTATTCATCAATTAAAGTTAACTATAATGCTGAGTTAACTGGTAAGGCAATAAAACATTATGCATGGTCTAAAGAAAAAAATTCCATGGGCAACTCGCCCCAGAAAGGCTTTCCTAAGGAAGAAGAGTTTTCACTGCACAGGACAGGGAGGGAAACTAATACAACCCAGCCCGAAGGGAAGAGCGGAAAAAAGATGGAATGGGACCACTTCCTTCCTCTCTTAGACCACACAGTGCCATCCTCAAGGGATTTAGCAATTAAAGATTCATCTGAGGTGAAGTTTAAATGCAGGTATAATGAGTGAACCAAATGTGTCAGAAAATCGGACCACCTAAAACATAATTAGGGTAAGCAGCGATGGAAGTCTGGTCGGCAGAAGAGGTCACTTCGGAAGCACAGCAGTTAGAAGATGAACAAGAAAAGGGGATGTGAGGAGGAAAGATGATGCGCTCTGCACTGGGGGAGGGGGTGCAAGCAATGTTGGGGAGGGGGCTGGGGGAGAAGAGGGGCACGGAAGGTGCAAACCGGAAATGATCTTCTCCAAAATTTGACTAACGGTCTTGCCAAAGGGGTTCTGTACACCTGAAAATCTTTAGATAATGCCAGAGACTAGCCATGATAATCAGCGGATATGGGGAATCAATGGTTTAGCCAACCACAAGAGTAAAAGCCATACAGTAATATGAACTAGACAGAGAACAAGAGGGAAATTTTTCGTATTGGCAAAAAAAAAAAAAAAAAAAAAAAAAATTATGCTCCTACCTCGGAACATTTTCCTTTGTAGCTATTCAACCTTCGTTCCATTTTTCGCAAGCACTGAATCAACTGTTCTTTGTTGAGACTGTCTAAGTTAGGGAGTGAGTCTTCTGGTTCACTCTCCATACCAGAGGATGGATCAAAGGTGGCCGCAGAAAAGTCCAGGTCAAATCGATTCAGGGACTCTCTGGAAGACGTTCGTACCAAAGACTCTTTAGAAGAAGATCTGAACAGAGACTCCTTTAGTGGACTTCGAAACAAAGACTCCACTGAAGGTACCCGGAGCTGGAGCTTCTGTGCAAAAGACTGCGTGTCACCTGACTGCAACCAAAACCCGACAAAATATGTGGTTAAAATGCACATTTAGACTTCTAGTATTCCCTATCACCACCAACACCAGTAACCTATTAAAAGCTCTAACAAATGCAATTTACATTCCTGACATTTTGCATAACACACTGTTTTCTGGAAAACAAGAGACACCTGGTTATTTCTGAAAAAGCACTGGACTTGGAGTCAGAGGGCTGGGATACAGGTCCCAGGTCCGTCACCAAGCAGTGGGACCACCTTCACTAAGTCACTTCCCTTCAGTTTGCACATCTGTAAAAAAGGAGGATGCCATGCTTTCCCAGCTGACCTCCCCGGTGTGCCGTGAACGTCTGTCCACTCAACTAGAAGATCCTCAGAAGCAGTGATGTCTGTATCACCAGTATACACACCCAGTGCCTAAAATGGGGGGTATATATGTTGTGAAGCGTGTGGCTAGAATCAAGTGGGCTTTACCTTGAGTCTCCATGAGGTGCTGATTCCTGATTGCCCTCTTTAACACAAGAGGGGACTGGGGGAAGGGGGAGGGGAATGCTTAGTGAGCCCACTCTGTTCACTAAGAGAATGCCAGGCAGGGTTGACTAGTGACATCCAGCTCGGTGTAATTACCGTTCTGTCTACTGAGAATAAAAATGAGCATTAAAAAGTCACGGAGGACGACTCAAAAATCTGAGCTAGAATCCCTCCGCACAAATCAGTAAGTCTGATGTTAGAAACAGTAATAAGCAAGAGCTGTTCTCTTAATTTGAATGATGTGTTAATTTGAATAGTAACAACGAAAAATAACATAACATACTTCAACAAAATGCTCCAAACTGCATTGTTTTGTTCAGGGGACAGCAGTATTTAACAGGTGTTTCCTAGGAACTCATTCTCATTAGTGTGCCACAGGGTCACCTGCTAGATCTCAGCAATGCCAGGAATGAATGCCCACGAAAGACAGAGGCCATGTGCAGGCAAAAATTACAGGAAAATAAAAATATTCTCTTTAGTATACAATTTAAAAAAGCAAACCAGGAAAACTTTACTGATGGATGCTAGAGACTTAGTATCAGTATTAGGCAAGGCGGGAGTGAGGGGAGATAACATGCCCCTCCCCCTTCACATGCACAGAGATTTCTCACAGGTGATTTATAATAGTAAAAACCGGAAACCCAAATGTACACCCACTAGAGGATACGTCATGTACATTACAGTATATGAAAAGAGGTTCAAGACATACTATTAAATGGAAAAACACCAAGTTAGAAAATAATACACATACTGTGAACTCATTTTGATTTAAAGCAATTACAGGTACTTTTCCATATGCAGTATATGTATTTACACAAACACCCTTCTATCATAATGTGCACGTTTACCTTTATGGGGGTGGAGGGATGGAGAAAGTCTTAAGGGAGAGGAGGGACCCTCATGCTCAAAACCTTTTAAGAACTGCTTTACTGATACTCCACGACCAGCCACTTCTGACCTATGCAAAAAGTGCTTTTCACTTCACACAGACGGTGAGTTGCCCTAGGACAAACAAGTGAAGCAAGTTCGAATTACACTAGAAACAGTTGTTGTCTTAGGGTCAGCCAGCAGCTGAAGAACAATGTCAAAGACACGTCTTCACAGAAGCTGATAAACCTGGTAACAGCCACCCCGGTACATTTGCAAGTGACACGTTTGAGTGCAGTGATTCGGCCTGTGGACTATCGAATTAGGGTGCCTAAGTTCAAATCCTGGTTCCCCCAGTATGTTCGACATGACCTTGGCCAAATTACTTAACTTCACTAGTCTTCTTTCTTCCTCTTTAAAATGGGGATGATAAAAATAATTCTATGACGATGGTGATAATACTACCCACCTCAGACGGATGCCACAAGCACTGAGTTAATACAGGCAAAGTGCCTACAATGTAGCAAATACTCAATATACATTAATAATCATTACTATCATTAGAGAAAGGAGACTAAAATAAAAGACAAGATTACAAATGAGAATGTCATACACAAGCTTCTGTGGCAGACCCTTTCATATGATGCAGTAGCTAAGAGCATAGGCTATGAAACCAGACCTCTTGGGCCCAAGTCTTAGCTCTGCCATTACTGGCACTATGACCTTGGGCAAGTTACCTGACCTTTGGTGCTTCTGCTTCCTCATATGTAAAATGCACTCATCGCACAGGGTAGTTGTGAAGGGCAATAAGTCAATGCACAGTACTTCAAGGTAAGACTGGCTTAAGGCAAACAACAAAGACTGGCTACCACCTGATATCTAATCTTCCTGTTTTTCTTTTTACCAGGACCCAGTTTTGTTCAAAGTAATATTCACCTTCCCAAACACAAATTAAAGCCACATGAGACACCACCACCCATCCACCAGAATGGCTAAAATTAAAACTATGGAAAATACCAAGTATTGGTAAGGATATGGAGTAGTCCACTTTGGAAAACTACTTGTCGGTATTTACTAAAACCAAATACAAGTACACAACCTGAATCAGCAATTTCATTACTAAGTATGGACTCAGTGGAAATGTGTATGTATGTTCAGCAAAAGATAAACTAGAAAGTTTACAGCAATCTTATTCAAAATAGCCCCAGGGGCACCTGGGTGACTCAGTCGGTTAAGCATCCGACTTCGGCTCAGGTCATGATCTCAGGGTTTGTGGATTCGAGCCCTGCATCGGGCTCTGTGCTGACAGCTCGGAGCCTGGAGCCTGCTTCAGATTCCGTGTCTCCTTTTATCTCTGCCCCTCCCCAACTTGTGCTCTGTCTCTGTCTCTCAGAAATAAATAAATGTAAAAAAAAAAAAAAAAAAATAGTCCCAAACCTGAAGCTACTGTTGATGCCTATCAATAACCGAATGGATAAATTGCAGTCTGTTCACCAACGAAATACTAGACAGCAGTGAGAATGACTTACAGCCACAACAATATAGACGAATCTCATAAAGCATTGAGCAAAAGAAGACAGACGAAAGAATACTCATTTTTATTCCACTTACATAAAGTTCAAAAACAGAAAATTAACCCAGACGTCAGGATCGTAGTTATCCTTGGGAGTCAGAGCAGGGAATGGAAGCGACACTGGTAATTTCTGTGTCTTGATTTGGAGCACTGGCTACAAAGGTGTGCTTGATGTGTAAGCATTCAGAAAGCTGTATAAGGTGTATACCATACTTTTCTGTATACATTATATTGTGATATATTTCAATTAAAGGGGTTTTTCTAATTAGCTTTTCCCAAACCCTGTTTCATCTAGGAGGGGGCCAGGTGACTAAGTTCAGCCAATAAGGCACGATACATGGAAATCTATACAATGGAACCTTCTAGGAGACAGATTATTTTCTTCATAAAAAGGAATATGCCTTTTGTCTTTGCCTTGAGTCTTTCCTTCTGTCTAGAATGAAGATGCAACTCTTGGAGGGCAACTTGTAGTTGTGAGGGTGAAAGGCAGTGGTAAAGGATGTGGGGGGACAAGAAGCTAACTGGAGAAGGGCCCTTAAAGACTGTTTATCCTCAAGCTTTCTGATATGTGAAAAAATACACTCCCACTGGTGCCAAATGTTGTCAGGTTTCTGATATCAAAGACATTCACGGATTTAGAATTCATTTTTGAAAAAACTGATGGGGGGGTAGGGAAGGAAAAATGTATACGCCAAAATAAGTGAACATATCAGAGTTACTTTTAATTCCTTTCTGTCTCCCCCATTTGACCCCGTTTTCAATCCCCCCTTTTTATTCTCCCAACACTATTCTTATTCAGAACCTTATCCTCTATAAGCTAGATACCAGCAGCAGTCTTCCGTTCCCCTGCCTCTAATCTCTTACCCTAATCTGCCCTGTCACACTGTCGCCAGAATTGTCTTCCTAAAACATCATTTAGATCATTTCGTTCCAATGCTTAAACTGGATTCCCATTTAATATAAGGTTCAAGATCCTGAGCTTATATTCAAGGTTCCCATCTCCCAAGACCCATTTCTCTATAAACTCACCCCTCCATGTACCAAAAACCTGAGTCACAACAGGCAACTTCCCGCCCCCTTAACAAATGCATCAATGTGTGCCTCTGTACCACTGCCCATAATTTCCCTGCATATGAAAATCCAGACATCCTTCAAAACTCAGCTCAGATGTCCGCTTTTCCAGGAAACCTCAGATCTCACTCATCAGAAACAACCTTTCTTTATGGCCTAAGCTTTTACCAGAACCATTCTTGGAGCACCGACTGCATTCTGACTCACCATTAGTTACTTACATACTGGTATAACAACAGCTGAGTTGTTTATGCCCCAAAATAACTACGGTCACTTACAGCACAGTAACTAAGAACACAGACTCTGAACCGAATTCCCTGATTTGAATCCCAGTTTCACCACTTACTAGTTTTAAGACCTCTATGTTTTAATTTTCTCATGTGTAAAATGGAAATAACAACAGTCCTGCCCAGTAGGATTGTTATGAGAATTAAATAAATGAAAACATTTCAAATAGTGTGCTATATGCAGTAAGCACTAAGTTTTCCTGCCATTATATCTGCTACACACATACCCTCACCTCTAAATATGCTCATTTTTTTAAAAAAATTTTTCTACATTTTTTTATTTTTGAGAGACAGAGAGAGACAGCATAAGCAGGGGAGGGGCAGAGAGAGACGGAGACACAGAATCAGAAGCAGGCTCCAGGCTCTGAGCTGTCAGCACAGAGCCCGACGTTGGGGCTCAAACCCACGAACCGTGAGATCGTGACCTGAGCCAAAGTCAGACGCTTAACCGGCTGAGCCACCCAGGCGCCCCTAAATATGCTCATTTAGAAAAGAATCCATATTCTCTATGTCTGTCTCCTTGCCACAATGCTTTCCATAAAGTAGGTACTTAGTACACATTTGTTCAGTTAGGCCTTAATCTGGCAATATGATAATGATGATCCAATAAGAGATATTTAAACATTCCATGCTTGGTCAAAAGGATATATAACAAATACATCATTTTATATATACAGTATATGTTATTCTAGAAATCATCAAAACATATTAGTACACAATCAACAACAGTCAAAAAGAAAAAGAAAGAAAAACATACATCCACAAAAAGATTTCTACAATAATGCTCGTAGTTCTATTCATAATAATTGAAAACTGGAAACGGCCCAGGTGTCCATTAACAGGTAACAAACTGTTCAAACGGATTCTACACAGCAATAAAAAGGGACAAACTACTGATAACCACAACAACATGGATGAAATTCCAAAAACACTGCGGTGAGTGAAAGAAGCATTCTATAAAAGAGTACGTACTACATACACGAGGCTATTATATAAAGTCCTAAAACAAGCAAAACTAGTCCCCCGCGGTTTGGTGGGGAAAAATTTTAAGAGATTGCCTTTAGGAGGAAGAAGAACCATAAAGGAACTTTCTGGGGTCTTGATAATGTTCTGTAATCTCTGTATGGGATTAACATATGGCTTCAGCATACACATTTGTTAAAACTCGGGTCGATGCACACTTGAGGTCTGTACATTTCACTTTATGTAAAATTTACCTCAAAAAAGAAAACACAACTCCTAGAAGAAAAAGGCAGTAAGCTCTTTGATATCAGTCTTAGCAGTATTTTTTTTTGGACCAGTCTCATTAGGCAAGGATAACAAAAGCTAAAATAAACAAATGGGATTACATCGAACTAAAAGGCTTTTTGCACAGTGAAGGAAACCATCAACAAAATGAAAAGGCAACCTACTGAATGGGAAAAGGTATCTGCAAATCATACATTTGATAAGGCACTAACATCCAAAATACATAAAGAACTTACACAATATAAAAAAAATTTTTTTTAATGGGCATAGGACTTGAAAAGACATTTTTCCAAAGGAGACAAGCAGATGGCCAACGGGCCTGGGAAAAGAACATCACTAACCATCAAGGAATTGCAAACCAAAACCACAATGAGATAGCACCTCACAGTGGTCAGATCGGCTATTATCAAAAAAACAGCAAGTGTTGGTGAGGATGTAGGGAAAGGGAACCCTTGTACACTGCTGGTGGGAATGTAAGCTGGTGTAGCCCTGATGGAAAACAGTATGGAAGTCATCAAAAAATTAAAAATAGAACTACCATATGATCCAGCAATTCCCCTTCTGGGGACTGATGTGCAAAAAAGAATGGAAACACAAACTCCAGGAGAAGTATGCATCCTCACGTTCACTGCATTATCTACACAAGCCAAGATATGGAAGCAACCCAAGTGTCCTTCAACAGCTGAATGGATAAAGAAAATGTGATATATAGACAGAACAGACACAGACACAGAGATAGAGATTATAAGAATATTATAGGAACAAATATATAAAAATATTACTTGGGGCACCTGGGTGGCTCAGTCAGCGAAGCGTCAGACTCTTGATTTCCGCTCAGGTCATGATCTCAAGATTCGTGAGATAGAGCCCCACATTGGGCTCTGCACCATCAGCACAGAGCCCACTCGGGATTCTCTCTCTTCCTCTCTCTCTCTGTCCCTCCCCACTGGCATGCACAAGCATGTGTGCTCACTCTCTCTCTCAAAATAGATACTTTTTTAGGGGCGCCTGTGTGGCGCAGTCGGTTAAGCGTCCGACTTCAGCCAGGTCACGATCTTGCGGTCCATGAGTTCGAGCCCCGCGTCGGGCTCTGGGCTGATGGCTCGGAGCCTGGAGCCTGCTTCCGATTCTGTGTCTCCCTCTCTCTCTGCCCCTCCCCCGTTCATGCTCTGTCTCTCTCTGTCCCAAAAATAAATAAACGTTGAAAAAAAAAATTAAAAAAAAAAAAATAGATACACTTTTTTAAAAAAGAATATTACTTAGCCATGTAAAAAGAGTGAAATCTTGCCATTTGTGACATGGATGGACCTAGAGGGTACTATTCTAAGTGAGATAAGTCAAAGAAAGTCAAATGCCATATGATTTCACTGATATATAAAATTTTAAAAAATAAAACAAAACAATACAGTTTCATAGATACAGGAAACAAACTATTGGTTACATGAAGAGGGAGGGGTTTGGGGAAGAAGGAAAAATAGGTGAAGAGAATTAATAAGTACAAACTTCCAGTTGTAAAAGAAAGAAGTCAAAGGGATGTAATGTACAGCATAGGGAACCCAGTCATTAATACTGTAATAATTCTGCATGGCGACAGATTCTGGTAACTAGACTAATCATGGGGATCATTTCCTAACGTACAAAAATACCAAATCACTATGATGTATACCTGAAACTAAGGAGGTATCATATGTCAATTATACTTCAATCTAAAAAAAAAAAATCTAAGGAGATAACTACCTTTTAACCAGACAAATTAACTAAAAAATTAGTAAAGTAAATTTTCATCATGATTCATTACTACAGAACCTCTAGGCTGTGTGTCCTTAGTAGGTATATATGTAATTATACCACTAATTAAACCTTTGAAACTAGTCAGTTTCATAGTAAGGTCCTTTAAAATTTGATTTAACTTGTATTTTTAAGAATTAATTCTTACATGTGGTATTTCCATTCCTCTCTCCTCAAAGTAATTAAAGTATTAATACTTAAAAAAAATACAAGTAATGAACTCTGGTTAATGATATACATGCTAAAACATTAAAGGAAAGGATATCATGACCCACAACTTACTCTGAAATGCCATTAAGAAAGTAAAATTGGAGGGGCGCCTGAGTGGCTCAGTCGGTTGAGCGTCCCACTTTGGCTCAGGTCACGATCTCATGGCTCACGAGTTCGAGCCCCGCGTCGGGCTCTGTGCTGACAGCTCAGAGCCTGGAGCCTGCTTTGGATTCTGTGTCTCCCTCTCTCTATCCCTCCCCTGCCTGCGCTTCTCTCCCTCTCTCTCTCTCAAAAAATAAATAAACGTTTAAAAAATTAAAAAATAAATAAGTAATTTTTAAAAGTAAAAATGGATTGAGGGGCAGACAGAAGAATGTATACACAGACAGACTGGTGATAAAGCAAACACAGTAAAGTACCAATGACAGAATCTAGGTGGTAGGTATACAGATGCTCACTTGAAAGTTCTATTTCTCTGTATGTTTGAAGTTTTTCACAATATACTGTGTGGAAAAGAAAAAAGGAGCAAATGCTTATTAAATCATTATACTGGGTGCCAAAACCAACTGAAATACGTAGGATGTTCAACGCAGTAACAAGGGCGGGGGGGGGGGGGTCACCGGTAGCTGTATGAACTCTCAGGCTTGCTTTGTGCCGTCTCTTCTCCCTTGGCATCAACTCTCTGATCTCCTGCTGCTGTCAAGATGCCCAATCACAGGAAGCATTCCACCCCCTTGGAGGATATGCATCATTCCCAATTTGCTAACAACAGCCAACAACCAACTAATCAGAAACGTGTTTAAAAATAAAGACTTCTGAGTAAGGGCACCTGCTTGTGATTAAGAATTCAATGAGATCATATATATAAGATGTTTAACGATGTCTGACACATAGTAAACACTCAATAACTACTACTTTATTATTTTCGAGAAAAATATTTGTATTTTTTTAAGAAAGTTCCAAGCCTTTGGTGGGCTTACTTCCTGAGTATGTTCATTCTTCACCTTCATTAAAACTTAAATTTCTCCTGAATGTGTTAGAAAGCTGGTTCTCATTCATTCTAGTTTTTGCATTTATAACAGTATTTAGCCTTTTTGAACTATTCTATAAGAGAGGAAAACACGCGTTCTAAATAATAGTTTTAAATAATATTCACTAAAGACCACTGGATCTGTCCAGAACCATTTAGACCAGTGCCTCCAAATGTTTTACCCCTACTTCATGGCATTTCTAGATAATGATGTATTTGTAGAGGATTGGAATAGTTTAACTAGGGAGGCTGAGCAAAGCCAGAGCCAGAAGCCCAGGGACTTGGACTATGCCCAGAACCTGACCAGCTCCCCCCAAAAGGAACAAAGTTCTCAGCTCATAGAATCTGTTCACGGAGTTTGCGAAGCTATAATCTGTATCTGCGCTAGACAATACTTTAGAATGTTTAGTCTACACAATTTAGTTCATAAATCATCTAGCTCCTAAATTGTCTACATATATGCTCCAGGTTCACAGATTAGAAATGTTTCTGCTCTACATTAGAGACTGCTAAGAATAGCCAGGTTAATGATAACACCATCACTAGAGCCAAAGTAAACGAATGTTCATGTCAGACATTGCTGTCATAATGACGTTTTTAATGAATTTTTTTTCTTTCGTTTTCGGAAAGAATCAAAAGAATGTCACTTGTGCTGCACCCCCCAAGTAACTTTTTTAAATCAAAGATAACACAAGTGCTCTAGTAGTAAAACACTCTGCATTAGAGCAAACTTTAAAAGAAATCCCATTTCGTCCATATCCCCCCTTCCAAATTATGTAATCCAATATGTCTTTCAATATAAACTATCCATAATATTGTACAAGCATAAAGTCATATTCCTTTTTTTCAAAAAGTTTTCTCTTTACTGCCATTAATTTTTTAAATGAGTAACAACGTCGTATTACATGACTGGTGTATATACATGCATGATTTTTACTTAAAACTGTTTCCAAGAAAGCATCAACACACCTGGATTTACCATACATATACATATTATATCAAATGTTTGGACATCACTCTTTCAATAGGAAGTCAAATGCTAATAATATAGATTGACCAACACTCTGAAATGACTTGCTATTTTTTAAAAATAACAGTAGTAACAGACCTGAGGAGTGGTTGGTTCACTTCCATTAACACTGTCAGGAGATTTCGTGGCTTGGATAGATGCATTCTAAGAAAAACAAAGAAGTATCATAAAGAAAAGGAACAGAAAAAACTGTTAAGAACAAACGCCAAGCACCAAGACCCATTAGATACATTTATCAAACACAATTAGTTCATTTATTAGAATGTTTTCATGCAAGGCAAAACTAGTACGGTGAGTATTTAGAAAATTTATTTTGCTATAATATATGTAACTAAATAGCAAAGATTAGTATGTTGAAAATTTCATTTTAAGCTAATCACATACCTCTCCCCATTATAGGGTCCCTAGCTTTTTCCCCCATGACAAAATTAACATCAGGGATTCAATTAGCAAAACTCATTCAAATAGACAACTATCCAGAAAAAGCAATGTCAAGTGTTCCCTACGATAAAATAATACTCAAAGTTATATGGGCTAAGGCCTGAAAAACATCTTTGCTACAAGAGATGGAAATGCCTCATTCATCTGAAGCCAGCAGTCTAAATGAAATTGTTATGCCAATTTTCAGAAAAACCTGTCATTAAAAATATCTTCTTCCACATATGAAAGCTTTTTGTTTTGTTCTGTTGCTATGACAAATGCTCCAAATTAAGCGACATTCTCCTGATTACATCAGCCTGGCATAGGTTCCATGATAATGAAGGAGATTCTCTGAGATTCAAAATTCTATACTGCATTTGTAATACACTGACCAAAATTAGAGCCTTAAAAGCAGCTCACGATAAAATAACTTCTAAGTTTTAAACAAAGCGTTAGAGCAAATCCTAGCCACTATGTTTCAGTAACTTGGTAGGTTTTTAAATAAGACATTTCCTGTACATTTCTACAGCTGACCAAGGAAAGGTCAAATAATGAATAGTCTTTTTTTTAATGTTTATTTATTTTTGAGGGTGGGTGCAGAGAGAGAGGAAGAGAGAGAATCCCCCCGATGCAGGGCTCGATCCCTCGAGCCATGAGATCATGACCTGAGCCGAGATCAAGAGTCAGACACCCAACCAACAGAGCCACCCAGGGACCCCTGAGTATTCTTGAATATCAGTGGAGATGGCACTCAGCTTTGCAAGTGTTCTCAATTTTCTGAACTGTACTCCCATTAGGTATTTGGTACTAAGAAACTACTAATTTTTAGGTGTGATAAATGTACTGTGTTATATATTTTCAGTCATTATCTTTCAGAAATATACACCAAAACATTTAGATGGAATAAGGTTTCTGAAATTTGCTTCAAATAACCCAGCAGGGATGGGGACAGGGGAAGGGAGGTGTGCATGTGTGGGAGGGTGGTTAGACAAGTGTGGGGGTGTGATAATAAAATAAGAGAGCCATGAGCCATTAACTGATGCTACTGGGTACTGGGCATGTGGGGTGGGATTCTTTTGCCACCGTTACTACTATTTCCACTTTTGTAATACGTTTGGATCTTCCCCAAGAACAACTGATACACCTTCTCCCTCTAATATAAAAAGTTATCAAATTTTATCAGTCCAGGACATCTCCCTTAGGGTTGTATTAGGGAGAAAAGTTGGGGGAACGTAACTCTTATCTTCCTGTTCTCTACCATTTCAAAGAATTACAAGCTGTATATATGGCTATATTTGTGTAGCGTGGCCATTAATGCTTTCTGGCCCTAAAAATATACTACATTACACACTATAAAATAAAAAACATACTTTATAGAGTTCAAGAAGTCTCTCAATCCCTATATTGAAAATTAAGATCGTTAAATTGCAGAGAAAGGAAATGAAATGGTTCCATAAAACATTTAAGTCAGGATGAAGAGTGGCAAGAGAGTCTATATTCTATTTTAAGTAAATCACTTGACACATGATTGTGGTCCATACAAAAAGCTGTTCTATAACTGACCTATCACACTATCGGACAAACATTACGTAACGTTTAAAAACTTTCCCTCTCTGCAAATATATTTCAATACGTGTATTACATCACATATTTAAATAGACACAGCTAAGGAAAGCATTGCCATGTTACCCTGTACATTTAAATTAGGAATCTGCAGAAGCAACATTACCTCCTTGAGTATAAAAAGGCTTCTGGAGTCCTTGTCCCAGAGAGAAGCCAAAAGAACTAGCGCAACGCGTGTCAATACTCAGCTGCCACCAGTACTTTCTCCCGGAGGCAATTCTTAGGTAACAGAAAAATTCTTCTAGTCTAAAGCGCATTTAATTTAAAGGCACACACAGTTCCCTGCCGGATTTGTCTTCAATTACGGTTTGTTCTCTCAACAACTATTTTTTTGACTGCTGAGCACTAAGGATACAGTAATTTTTAGAATTTGGGGTCATTTTCAAAAATCTGAATGAAGGAAAAATCAACAGCTGGTGAACTCATAAGCAGACCCTCACTAAATTTGTGTTCCATTTGTACTTTGTTATAGGTCATGCCGTGATTTCCCTTTGTTGCATGGAGAGAAGTTTTTATCTGGACAAAATTTAAATAAGATAAATGAAGACTTTTAGTCTACTTAAGGTATTTTTAAATAATTACAACTTTATTTTATAAACATATAAAACACATATATTTCAAAGGCATCAGCATTTTTTACAAGAGAATAGGTACTTAAATTACTTTTATGTATATGGAAGTAGGCCTAGGAGGGGATCTTCTTTTTTTTTAAGTCTCTGTTACTATTACATAAAATATAAAGTAATATCATTTTATGTTTTTAAAGTAAATTAGTGGGGTGTCTGTTAAGTGTCTGACTCTTAGATCTCAGCTCAGGTCTTGATCTCAGCATCATGAGTTTGAGCCTCGCGTGGAGTCTACTTAAAAAAAAATTTTTGGGGCGCCTGGGTGGCGCAGTCGGTTAAGCGTCCGACTTCAGCCAGGTCACGATCTCGCACTCCGTGAGTTCGAGCCCCGTGTCAGGCTCTGGGCTGATGGCTCGGAGCCTGTTTCTGATTCTGTGTCTCCCTCTCTCTCTGCCCCTCCCCCGTTCATGCTCTGTCTCTCTCTGTCCCAAAAATAAATAAACGTTGAAAAAAAAAAATTTTTTTAAATAAAAATAAAAAAAAATTTTTTTTTTTAATAAAATAAATTGGTAGGTTAACTTAGATTCCTGTCTGCCTCTCAAACCAGTTTTGCAAATAGTGAGGTATTACTTGTAGCCAGAACCAAGGCGAGACCCTTTGCCCTGAGATCCAAGCTAGGGCATCACTAGAACTCTCAGCTGCTTTCTTTTCTAAAACCAAGTTCAGAATGTGATTTAGCATTGCTACTGACCATATGCACACCAAGTCCTTCCTGGCTGCATGGATTAAGTACAGAGATGTTCTAGTTTCATCACCAGCTACTTAATAAATTAAACCAATTCTCCTCGTTTAAAAAAAACCTCAATCCCTTAGGGCACCTGGGTGGCTCAGTCGGTAAAGCATCCAACTTTGATTTCAGCTCAGGTCATGATCTCATGGTTCGTGAGTTGGAGCCCCGCATCGGGCTCTGTGCTGACAATGTGGAGTCTGCTTGGGATTTTCTGTCTCTGTCTCTGTCTCTCTCTCTCTACCCCTCCCCTGTTTGCTGGCTCTCTCTCTCTCAAAAATAAACACTAAAAAAAAAAAAAAAAAAAGGAAAACCTCAATCCAAATTAGTGTCCAATGCAACACAAAAAGCTTTCCTTACTGGGCAATCAAAGATCTCTAAGTTTTAATTTCCTAACTTAAGAACTTAAGATACGTATGAAAACAGTCCACTTTCTCAAAGTGAAGTTATATGCAGGATTCAAAATTATATCAATTCAGTCAATTGAAACATAATGAGATTAATTGCTTCCTCTCAGATGTTTTATAGAAAACTGGTACTCTCCCCAAAGAAGATGCAATTATTTGTTACAGTAGAATCCACCCACCTACTCAATGTTGTTCAATTACGATTTATGAACAATGCATTGTTTTTCTCAGTGAGTCACAGCTCAAAATATTCTTGGCCTCCTGCCAAAAGTAGAACAGAGATTTCTAGCAATTCATACCATTTTTAGTTAATGAGCAAACATTCCCCAGAGAGAAAACTGAGAGTTTAGACCAAGTTCGCCACATTAATGAAAACAGTGTTATTTTGCTGCTGTTAAAAAGCTGCCAGAAAACACACCAGCTGTCAGAATTCAGCAGTTTACTCTGATTTTTTAGAGCAGGGTTAGCAACAGGGCACGGAAGATGCTTGGAGGGACAGTGAGCGACAAGCAGCAGGAGATGTGCTTCTAGAATTACCAAATTCCTTTGCTTCCCCACAGGGGGAATGCAGAAAGCGGTGGAAGGACTCACCACACTGTCAGTCTGTGTTTTAGGCTGCTTGGAGGAATCCAAAGCAAAGATAGTATACTCAGAGAGAAAAGCAGGCTCTGCTATCATCCCGGCTAGCAGCTGTCTCATTCAGTGTAATAAGCAGAGGCACAAAAACAAAACACATCATGAAAAACGAATCATGAGGGCATGTCGCAAAGTGTCCTCGCCACGCCGCACGTGCACCACCACCACCACGGCTACCATCTCCCCACCCGCAGAAATAGCAAGTTGCCAGAAAGCTCAGCAATGGAGGGGCCTTGAGCTCCCTGGAATCTCAACTTGCTTCCTGGCGCACAAATGACATGGGCGACAGCCACCACAGCGCACAGCGTGTCCGCCAACTCGGTGTAAGAGTCCACACCGATAAGAACCACACACGGTAAAGAACACAAAGCCTTCATAGAACAAATGTTGACCGTGGTCACACATTCAACAAGAGAGCACTGAGATTGGGGGCAGGACAAAACACAGAAAATGTTAAATAATCGTTTCTTTTGTGCTTAGAAACGAAAATATGTACAGAAGAAACTTTTGAAACTGACATTTATATAACGAGTCTTCAGGACAAATCCTATTATACTAATTCTTTCAGAATACTAAGATCTACTAAGATCTACTTGAGCTTAGCCAAAAGGCTGAGAAGCAATCATCATACGAATTCTTTTAATATGTATTCTCTTCTGTCCTTCAGTTTCTGTCACAAGCTGTACACTATATACCAAAATATTAATAATCATGAATTAGATTAGAAGAAAGTATAATTAAAATGAACTTTTAAATGTAAAACTGGTGAACTCTGAATAATCTCTGTGGAGGTCACAGTTTACCAATGGCAATTCCTTCATTTTGCCGGTGTACCATAGTTATTATACAAGATGTTATCTTTGGGAGAAAATGGGTAAAGGGTACAACAGGGCCTCCCTAAAAAAAATTTTGTAACCTCCTGTGAATCTATGTTTATCTCAAAAACTAAATAAATTTTTAAAAACCCAAATCTTTTGCAACATCAACTCAGCAGTTAATGTATATTATTATATTTATATAATAAAGGAATTAACAGAAAATAAATGTCTGCACAGGCTGAAGAACTTAGACTTTTCATCTCAGTACTACAGCGTTATAGACACTGAGTAGAGCCTCCACTAACTCTCTTCATCTGGTCCTAAGAATTGAGTATTAGTGGTGTACTAAAATATACTAGATGCCTGTTTGACTCTGGGTACTCCTGTTATTCAAGTTTCTACTCTTGCTGAAAATCTGAATTCTCCTGGGATCTCAGAAAAGTCACCCTTGGAATGGATGTGATTTTAAGTTAAACGCTATACAAATTCACTCTTCTTAGGCTCCCAAGATTAATGTTTGAAACGAAGTCACTCTGGCCCACACAACAAAATAACTTACAATTTCAGGGGCGCCTGGTGGCTCAGTCGGTTAAGCGTCCGACTTCAGCTCAGGTCATGATCTCTCGGTCTGTGAGTTCGAGCCCCACATCGGGCTCTGTGCTGACAGCTCAGAGTCTGGAGCCTGCTTGGAACCCTACGTCTCCCTCTCTCTCTGCCCCACCCCTGCTCATGCTCTGTCTCTCTTCCTCTTTCAAAACTGAATAAATATTAAAAAAAATTTTTTTAATTATTTTTTCACAGTTAAGCAAGCCCTATCAAAATAACAACAGCATTCTTCACAGAACTAGGACAAACAATCCTAAAATATGTATGGAACCAGAAAAGACCCCGAATAGCCAAAGTAATCCTGAAAAAGAAAACCAAAGCTGGAGACATCACGGTCGTGGACTTCCAGACGCATTACAAAGCTGTAATCATCAAGACAGTATGGTACTGGCACAAAAACAGACACTCAGATCAATGGAACAGAATAGAGAACCCGGAAATGGACCCACAAACGTATGGCCAACTAATCTTTGACAAAGCAGGAAAGAATAGCCAATGGAATAAAGACAGTCTCTTCAGCAAGTGGTGCTGGGAAAACTGGACAGCGACATGCAGAAGAATGAACCTGGACCACTTTCTTACACCATACGTAAAAATAAACTCAAAATGGATAAAAGACCTAAACGTAAGACAGGAAGCCATCAAAATCCTAGAGGAGAAAGCAAGCAAAAACCTCTTTGACCCTGGCCACAGCAAGTTATTCAACACATCTCTGGAGGAAAGAGAAACAAAAGTAAAACTGAACTACTGGGGCCTCATCAAGATAAAAAGCTTCTGCACAATGAAGGAAACAGTCAGCAAAACTAAAAGGCAACTGACAGAATAGGAGAAGATACTTGCAAATGACATATCAGATAAAAGGTTAGTATTCAAAATCTATAAAGAACTTATCAAACTCAACACCCAAAAAACAAATAATCCAGTGAAGAAATGGGCAAAAGACAAGAATAGACACTTCTCCAAAGAAGACATCCAGATGGCAAACAGACACATGAAAAAATGCTCAACATCACTCATCAGCAGGGAAATACAAATTAAAACACAATGAGATACCACCTCATACCAGTCAGAATGGTTAAAATTAACAACTCAGACAATGAGACATGTTGGTGAGGATGCAGAGAAAGAGGAACTCTTTTGCACTGCTGGTGGGATTGCAAACTGGTGCAGCCACTCTGGAAAACAGTATGGAGGTTCCTCAAAAAATTAAAAATAGAATTACCCTATGACCCAGCAATTGCACTACTAGGTATCTATCCAAAGGATACAGGTGTGCTGTTTTGAAGGGGCGCATGCACCCCCATGTTTACAGCAGCACTTTCAATAATAGCCAAAGTATGGAAAGAGCCCAAATGGCCATCAATGGATGAATGGTATATACATACAATGGAGTATTACTCAGCAATCAAAAAGAATGAAATCTTGCCATTTGCAACTACGTGGATGGAACAAGAGGGTATTATGCTAAGCGAAATTAGTCAGTCAGAGAAAGACAAATATCACATGACTTCACTCATATGAGAAATTTAAGAGACAAAACAGATGAACATAAGGGAAGGGAAGCAAAACTCATATAAAAACAGGGAGGGGGACAAAACAGAAGAGACTCTTAAATACGGAGAACAAACAGAGGGTTGCTGGAGGGGTGCTGGGAGGGGAATGGGCTACATGGGGAAGGGGCACTAAGGAATCTACTCCTGAAATCACTGTTGCACCATATGCTAACTTGGATGTAAATGAAACATTTAATTGATTAATTTAAAAAATAATTAATACATTTTTACAGTTAAGAGTGTATTTGAGGGGCGCCTGGGTGGCGCAGTCGGTTAAACGTCTGACTTCAGCCAGCTCACGATCTCGCGGTCCGTGAGTTTGAGCCCCCGCGTCAGGCTCTGGGCTGATGGCTCAGAGCCTGGAGCCTGTTTCCGATTCTGTGTCTCCCTCTCTCTCTGCCCCTCCCCCGTTCATGCTCTGTCTCTCTCTGTCCCAAAAAAAATAAATGTTGAAAAAAAAATTTTTAAAAAAAAGAGTGTATTTGAAATTCTAAGAGAAAAACACAAAAGCTGATGCTCAGTATGGAAGATCTTGTTGAGCAAACGTCTCAAAGGAAGGTCCTGTCAAGCAACAATCTATACCCCTGCCTGTTGCCCAAGTAGAAGCCAGGTGTGGCGCACATCCGACCCTGAATTTCAGCTCAGGTCATGATCCCAGGGCTGTAGGATCACGCCCCACATCAGGCTCTACGCTGAGCATGGAGCCTGCCTGAGATTCTTCCTCTCGCTCTCCCTCTCTCTCCCTCCCCCCTTCTCTCCTGCTCCTATACACTCTAAAAATAAAATAAGTCTTAAAGAAAACAAACGTTCCCATTGACATGACCTCAAAACCCAAAGGGCTTTTCCCCCCACTTGCTGTCCTTGTCATTTCCTTCTTGTGCCTATGAAAATCTTCTACACATCAGTTCTCAAATATTCTCAATCAAATTCTGTCTCAATTCCGTGTCTCTCAAACTCTGTTCAAATTCTAATCCAAATCTGTTAAGAACTTAACTCACTTCTTGTGCAGTCCTTAGGTGAAGCCATCAGCTGCACTAACACTGATTGAAGTTGTGTCTAAACATTCACGAAGATACAGAAAACTCCAATTAGATATCTGTTGAAGGCGTTTATCTATCTTCCGTATCTTTTACGCTCATATACATATTTCTTTATCTCTGTGCGTTTTTGACAGAATTACTCAGTATTCTTTCGGAATACCCTAATTTCCCCATGAACTGGGACTTGTGTTTTATTCTGACTTATGTTTTTATATCAATTTTTTTTTCACTTCAAGGATTCCTAATCGGTTCTTTTTCAGACCTACCTAATCTACTTTTGTTTTTTCCCTGCAATTTTATCTTCTTTTTCAGAAAATTATTACTTCAGGTATCTTATTAAAGATACTTCTTTTAAAGTCTTTTTTAATTTCATCTAGGATAAATTCATATTCCAATTCCTGTTTTGTTTGCCTGCCTTTGTAGCATTTGTTTCACAATTTTCATTTACAGGTTCATTCTGAGGAAGGTATTGTCTTTCTCTTTCCTTCTGTACTCATCTTTCCTTATCCAATCAATCTGATTCCCTGGGCCCCAGTTTGAGTTTCCTGCCTTATGGCAACACAGGGGACATCACGGACTCAGTCGCAATAAGCCAACGTGAGGTTTGCTTCAGTTCTTGGTCATGAGGTCTCCCTAGAGATGGCCGCTTCTCGTAATGGGCCACAGAGCGCTCTAGGCAGCAGTTTGCAAAAGCTTTCCTCAATCTCTTTCTGCCAATGCTGGGAGCTCCACTTTAGCTCCTGGCACCAAATCTAACTTTGGCAGTTAGATCTAACCCTCCCAGTCCTTCTAAACCAGACTTCGAACAGAAAATTAAGTCCTAATGCCTGCCCTAAGGCATCCAGTAGCACCTGCTGTATGTAACAAATAAGCTTATCTCCTATGAATTAATGTATCTCCTGTTAGAGGGAGGTCTCTAAAAAGTTTAGTATCTTAGGGAGTGTGTGTAAGGCTCTCTGTTTTGAAGACAGAAATCCTGTTTCTACCTTCCTAGACACTATTATATACAGATGTCAGTTGCAATACTCACTATTAGGGTACATTAAACTGATTCTGCTTTTATTTCCAACAATGTGTATTTCAAGAAGTACTTGTGATAATATATTCTACTAAAGATATAAGATGCTAAGTCCCAGCGCACCTGAGACTTAAGAAAAATAAGTCATCAAAGATCAGCTCACCACTCTAATTCTGAAAATGCTCAGCACGCTCAACAAGAAAGTGGAACTGAAAGTTGGTTCTTCAAAAAGATACAAACAAATATTTAGCTTGACTGACAAAGAAAAATAGAAGACTCATATTACTAATATAAGGAATGAAAGGGGAAATTACTACAGCATTTATAGAAATAAAAAGGATTACAAGATAATGCTATGAACAACTGTATGCCAACAAATGAGACAACTTGGATGATAAAGACGAATTTCTAGAAGGATACAAATTACCGAAACTGACTCAGGAAGAAAGAGAAAACCTCAATGGAGCTACAAACAGTAAAAAGATGGAATTTGTAATCAAACACTTCCCACAAAGAAAAGCCCAGGATCAGATGGCTTCACTGGTGAATTATACCAAACATTTGAAGAATTAATACTAATCTTCACAAATTCTTCCCAAAATATACAAACAGAGGGAATATTCCCCAACTCATTTGATGAGGCTAATATTATCCTGATACCAAATCCAGACATCACAAAAAAGAAAACCACAAGCCAACATCTTTTAGGAATAGAAACATAAAAACCCTCAACAATATACTAGCAAATCAAACCCAGCAATAAAAGATATACACCATGAACAAATGGGATATATCCAGGAATGCAAGGTTAGTTTAACATCCAAAAACCAATTACCATACCTCACCATGTCAAGAGAATAAAGGACAAAACCATATGCCTATCTCAATAAACACTAAGAAAGCATCTGACAACATTCAACACAGCTTCATAAGAACCCTCAACAAATTATGAAAGTAAAGGAACTTTCTCAGCATTATAAAGGCAATCTCCCAACACCAACAGATAACATCATACTTAATGACAAAACTAAATGCTTTCCCCCTAAGATCAGGAATGATCTGTCTACTTTCACATCTGCTCAAACTGCACTGAAGCTCCTAGCCATAGCAATTAGGAAGAAAATGTTATAAAAGGCAGCCAGATTAAAAGAAGATATAAAACGACTTCCTTTTGCAGATGACATGATCTTGTACAATCCACTAAATAACTATTAGAATCTATTAAGTTCAGCAAGGTTGCAGGATACAAGATCAATTGACAAAAATCAATTTTATCTCTATAAAGTAGTAATGAGAACACAAAAAAATGAAATTAGGAAAACAATTAAATTTACAGTAGCATCCAAAGAATAAAATACTTGTGAATAAATTTAACAAAAATAGTATAAACCTTATATTCTGAAAAGTGTAAATTTTTTTTGAAAAAAAATAAAGAAGATCTAAATAAATGGAGAGGGGGAAAAAGGAAGGAGAGAAAAGAAAAGATAGGAAGCTTCCCAACTAATTAAAATTGATAAAGATAACACAAACAGAAAAGTACAAACCACTCCCTTACAAATAGAATTGGGAGAAATGTAGATAAAGCAACCACCAAAGTGAATGCAGCAGGATATTAATAATGCACTCTGACATTAGTAGAGTTGACTTACGGAATGAAAGATTGGCTTCATAGCAGGAAGCCTATTAATATAACTCATTTCCTATCATTAGATCAAAAGAAAAAAATATGAGAACTGAGTAGATACCAAGGCAATTTGGCAGGGATATTTTTTACTTTCATTAACTGACAGAGGGTAGGGGCAGGTAGCTTCTAATCTAATGTCTAACAGTAAAATCTTTGAAAGTCAATCTATTAGGGGCAAAATTAATTCCAAACTTAAGAAACATTTCTTGGGGCGCATCCAACTCTTGGTTTCGGCTCGGGTCACGATCTCACAATTTGTGTGTTCGAGCCCCATATCGGGCTCTGTGCTGACAGTCGGGAGCCTGCATGCAATTCTCTGTCTCCCTCTCTCTCTGCCCCTCACTCCCACCTCTCAAAATAAATAAACATTTAAAAAAAGAAGAAGAACATTTCTGACCCATGACTTTCAAGATACTTCTCAGTAATTCCTAAAGAACAATGCCTATAGCCCTGAAACAGAATAAATTTCTAAAAATGTGGTTAAGAATTATCAAAAGCTGAGGGGCACCTGAATGACTCGGTCGGTTAAGTGACCAACCTTCGGCTCAGGTCATGATCTCGCGGTCTGTGAGTTTGAGCCCCGCGGCAGGCTCTGTGCTGACAGCTCAGCTCAGAGCCTGCAGCCTGCTTCTAATTCTATGTCTCCCTCTCTGTCCACCCCTCCTCCCTCCCCTGGTCTCAAAAATAAATAAACATTAAAAAAAAATTTTTAATTGAATTCCCAAAAGCTGAGAGTGTCAAGAATCTCTGTTACAGATGATTTCACGGAACAGTGCAAACTGACTCAGAATGACAAAGACAACTAGAGAGGCAGTATTTTATTTCTGAAAGATATCTCAAATTAAGAAGAATAAAAAAGAGGGGCGCTGGCTGACTCAGTTGGTGGGGCATGCAACTCTTGATCTCGAGGTTGTAAGTTCAAGCCCTATGGTGGGTGTAGGGATTGCTTGAAAATGAAATCTTAGGGGGATAAAAAGGAAGAAAAATAAGTAAGAAAAGCAAAAAGTGACGAAAAAAAAGACAAGAAAAAGTGACATTTTTCTTGAAGTTTGGGAAAGGATTCCAATCCAAAGCAGCCTAATGCTTCATTATTTTTCACTTGCAATGTCGTGATTAACAAAAAATTTGCTATGTGCTATGCCATCCAAGAACTGACAGGCACGGCAAAAGCCTTTTTGTTTCCATATAATAATAATCTTCGGTATGTGATTCACAAATTATGAGTATTTTCATACTTCTGAATTCGTTTGCTCGTCACAAGGACCCTAAGAAGGGGATATGCATTTCACCACAATTCTAAGGCTCTCAGAAGTTAAAGGCAGTTTTGCCGAAAGCCACCTGGCAGGTAAGGGATGAAATCCCGTGATCCCTCCACTATTCCAGGCTGTCTCTATGGGGAAGTGTGCCTGAAAACCAGCAAGTTAATGAGCAGCATAAGTGAAGGTATCAATCCTTCCTTCAAAGCTCAACAAGTAAAAAGACAGATAACATCCAGGACCAAAGTCCACATAATGGTCTGTCTGTTTCCCTCCCTCCATGTAGGGAACTAAGCAGTGCTGGCCTTCCCATCTTCCGTGGCTGCCCCCAGGAACAACTTCACGAGCACCTACTATGTGCAAAGCGTCATGAGAGGAGATTTACGTGCCGTGTTACTGGTAATGCCCACAGCTCCACGAGGCAAGTACTGTTATTTCCATTTTACAAAGAGAAAACCTGAGTCACTGAAAAGTTAACTTCCAAAGGTCCTTCAGCCAGCAAGCGGCAAAGCTAGGATAGAAATCCGAGCTGATCCAGAAGACTCCAAAAACCATCCTCTTCTCACTAGTCTATACCAGGTCTTACTCCAAACTACATAAATAGATTATCATGCTCTTAGAAAAATCATTAGATTCGGCCATAAAAAAGGAATGAAGTAATGAAACCTGTTACAACATAGATGAACCTTGGAAACATGCTAACTGAAAACAGCCCAGACACAAAGGGTCACAAATTGTATGCTTCCGTTTATACAACGTATCCTGAATAAGCACATCCACAGAGACAGCAAGCAGATAAGTGGTCACCAGGGACTGGGGGAGAGGGAGCGCAGGGAGTAAGTGCGTGATGAGCATGGGGTTTCTTTTTGGATTAATGAAAATGTCATGGAACTAGAGGGATACGATGAATACACGGTATCACTAAGGTACCATATGCCACTTTAAAATGTAGATGTTATGTTACAGGAATTTAATCTCAATTAAAAAAAAATCATCAGAGTGGAACAGAGGGCAGGAGGCTATGGTCGCTTTATCTGGCCTAGTTAGCCTTTCACATGCTCTTACGCTCTCAGCGGTGTCTAAAGCACCCTGCCCTAGAGAGGCAAAAAAGATTCATCTCAAGCAAAAAAAACGGAAGGAAGCTCTACGCTGATGTTAAAGCAAGACTATGCCCAGGATCACAAGGGGAAAGCATATGGTCAACTGAACAGATCTGCCATTTACACAGGGTGAGAGAGTGTCAGAAATCTACAGACTTCAGAGTCAGTGCAAATTCAGTCTGCTCTCCTTTGCCTTCAACGCCTACAATCATAGAGATGATTTTTTATATCCTTATAAGGAAGCTTGCAACCACAGACTGACTTATTTAGATTTACATATAGTATTTACTGACACAAGAAAGTAGACATATTAGGATTTTCTGCAATAGCTGAAAAAAGGTAAAACCTTTAATTGACCAAGAAATTAACTTAATGAAACCATCTACTTCCCAAGCATTCTGGATCACAAAGACTTTACTGTACCTACTGGAGAGGTGAACAGATATTTACATCGAGTTAAACTTCCACATTTTGCTAAAAGAAACCCTATAACATTGAAAACAATAAGTCAGGGTCCTAACCCATGCGGAATATCTGCCATCTCAGAGGTTTAACAAAACCCAAACCCCAGGGAGTGGGAGGGCAAAGAAGATACACCCTTTTAATCAATAACTTAATTATGAAATGAGAAAGTACTTCCTGTAAAATAAACTGAACTGGGGTTTAGTCTACATTGTGCTTTGTGGTCAAAAACACCTTTTAGAATTGTCAGAAAATGCTTTAAAAGCAAAGAGATGAAGGGTAATGCTACTCTTTCAATCAGAAACGACTTCTGAAGTTAAACCTCTGAAGCACAGGATCTTTAGGATTGAAATTTGGGAGTTTGGGAAGAAATAAAAAGATAACCTTTACCTTACTTAGCCTATTGTAAAAGAATGTTCAAATCATCCCTTTCAAAAAGGATTGTTTTGGGGAAAAAATATTATTTTGTAAAGAAATATTCAATTAAAAAATTTTTTTAATTTTTGTTAATGTTTATTTTTGAGAGAGACAGAGACAGAGCACGAGCAGGGGAGGGGCAGAGAGAAGGGGAAACACAGAATCTGAAGCAGGCTCCAGGCTCCTAGCTTGTCAGCACAGAGCCTGACATGGGGTTTGAACCCACAAACCACGAGTCATGACCTGAGCCAAAGTCGGATGCTTAATCAACTGAGCCACCCAGGAGTCCCCCCGCCCCCGCCAAAAAATCTTTTTAATGTTTATTTATTTTTGAGAAGGAGAGACAGAGCGTGAGCAGGGGAGGGGCAGAGAGAGAGGGAGACACAGAATCCAAAGCAGGCTCCAGGCAATGAGCTATCGGCACAGAGCCCCACACAGGGCTGGAACTTAGGCAGGGCTCGAACTCAGGAGCTGTGAGATCATGACCTGAGCCAAAGTCAGAGGCTTAACCAACTGACCCACACGGGTGTCCCTCAATTAAAATGTTTTAAGCATCCTGGATAAAATAAGCCTTTTTAAAAAGCAGTAGTAGCAATCAACTACTAAAAACAAGTTATTTTCAGGGTTTCAACTGTATTGTATAGAAACCAATATACTAGAATATCAACCAATGTACTGAGTATAGTCATGATGCTATCAACACTATTACTCGGTACTGCAGATTTCAATCAAATTGGTTACATGTATAAACTAAGTTCAACAGCATTAAACTCGAAATCACAAAGTGAAAGAAATGCAATACTGCAAGAAAATAAGATCCCAAAGAAAGTATGCATGTGCTTCATATGCTTATACAACTTGCAAGATCATTTAAATGTATTCACCAAGGACACCGTATAATATGCCATTAACTTTGAATGCAATAATTGTACTATAAAGTGTTTATTTTGCTACCAACATCTACTATAAAAAGTCAAAAATTTGGGGCGCCTGGGTGGCGCAGTCGGTTAAGCGTCCGACTTCAGCCAGGTCACGATCTCGCGGTCCGGGAGTTCGAGCCCCGCGTCAGGCTCTGGGCTGATGGCTCGGAGCCTGGAGCCTGTTTCCAATTCTGTGTCTCCCTCTCTCTCTGACCCTCCCCCGTTCATGCTCTGTCTCTCTCTGTCCCAAAAATAAATAAACGTTGAAAAAAAAAAATTTAAAAAGTCAAAAATTTTTTTGTTTTAATGTGACTTTCATCAAACCAACATCTATAAAAGCTAAAAAAAATTTTGTTTTAATGTAACTTTCATCAAATCGACATCTATAAAAAGTTAAAAAATTTGTTATAATGTAACTTTCATCAAAATGTTTAAATTTGCATCTACCCTAGAACCCAGCAGTCCCATTCCTAGGATTCTATCCTACAGAAAAAGAGCATTATAAGTGTTTATGTACATGCTCAGTACAGTACTGCTTGTAATACTGAAAAGATGATAACATTTGACTTATAATACTGAGACTTTCTCCAACCTAATCTATAGAATCGATACAATCCCAATCAAAATCTCTATAGGTTTGTTTTGTTGTTGTCACTGTTGGTGTTTTATTTTGTTGTGAGTTTGTTTTTGTGAGACTTGAAAATCTGATTCTAAAATTTATATGGAATTTATATGGAAAGGAATAAGAATAACAAGACATTCTAGAACAAGGTGGGAGTGCTGTCGTGTGTCCCCCAAAATTCACACGTTGAAGCCCCAGCCCTCAACATGTGATGTTATTTGGAGACAGAGCCTTTGGGAGGTAATTAGCTAGATAAGGTCAAGAGGACGGGCCTTCATGATGGGATTAGTGCCCTTGTAAAAAGAGAAAGAGACAGGAGAGCTGTCTTTCCCCACTACTCCCACCCATCCCTCTCTACCTAGGTGCATGTAGTAAGGAAGGCCCACGCTAAGACATAATGAGAACACAGCTATCGGCAAACCAGGAAGAGAGCCCTCACCAGACAGCCAGTCCGCTAGCACCTTGATCTTAGATCGCCCGGCCTCTGGAAACATGAGAAACAAGTGTTTGTTGTTTAAGCCCTAGTCTATGAAATGTTGTTAAAGCACCCCAAATTGACTAAGACAGGAAAGACCTGCTGTACGGAGGGTAAGATTTAAGATAAAACATTAATTAAAGATTTAGTATAAAATATTAAGACAGTGTGGTATTGGATCACAGACAGACAAAGCAAACAGGGGTACAGAATAGGGAGCACAGAAACAAATCCACTCAATATAGGCAGTCAGTTTCTGAAAAAAGGTAGCACAGTGGAGCAATGTGGAAAGAATGGGACAACTGGATAGCATTATGGGGGGAGGGGGGAGTCCCAGGCTTGATCCCTACCTCACACCATATTGGGAAAAAAAAAATCATTTCCCAAAAGAATGTAGATCCAAATGTGAAAAGTAAAACAGGAGGGGAATATTTGCAAAATGGGTGAAGGAGAGCAAGAGGTACAAGCTTCTAGTTATGGGATGATTAAGTCACAGGAATAAAAAGGACAGCATAGAGAATATAATCAATGATATTGTAATACCATTGTACGGCGACAGATGGCAGCCACACTTTGGGTTGAGCCCAGCAGAACTTACAGACTTGTCAAATCACTATGTTGCACACCTGAAACTAATGTAACATTGTATGTCAAACATACTTCAATGAAAAAAAAAGTATTTTTTAAAAGTAAAACAGGAAAATACCCTCAGGGTAAGAAAAGAATTCTTTAATAAGAAATAAAAACACTAGCCAGAAAATATGAATACACCAGAGCACATTAAATCTAAGAATTTCAATTCCTCAAAGGACACCATTAAGAGGGTAAAAGGGAAGCCACAGGGCAGAAGATACCTGCAAGGCATAAAGCCAATAAAAAACTCCTATCCACACTATATAAAAAAGAACTACAAATCAACAAAAGACAAACCAACAGAAAAATGAGCACATCAACAAGCACTTCACAAAAAAAGATATCGAATGGCCAATACACAGATGAAAAATGCTCAATGTTAATAGTCATCAATTAAAACTACAATAAGAGAACACTATACACCCACCAGAATGGCTGAGATTTTAAAGACTAGCAAGGACGTAGAGCAACACTAACTTTCAGAAGCTCCTGGTGGAAAGGTAAAGTTCTACAACTATTTTGAAAAACAACAGGCATTATCTTCTAGAGTGTCAAAACTATATATGCCTTTTGACCCAGTGTTCTACTCCTAGGTACACAGCAAATGACATGCTGTGTCATTTGGTACACAGGTATGTGTGTACCAGAAGAAAGGTACAACGATGTTCACAGCAGCATAATTTATAATAACCAAAAACTGTTAACAACCTATATGTTTATAATATTTACAATAGAAAGCATACTTAAGTGGTACTATAAAAAAAAGGACAGAAACAAATACCAAAAGATCAGGATGAAGGCAATCTTTTCGGGGGGAGAAAACAGTGCTATGACGCTGGCAATGTGCCTTTTCTTGACTTCAGTGGTGGTTACATGGGGTTTACTTCATAATAATTGATTGACTTGTGCATTTCTGTTTTACTCTCTTCTGTATCTGTATCACAGTTCACAGAAAGATAAAAAGTTGAAAAAATCTAATCTGAACTATGTTGCTGGCTGCAAGTCACATAGAATCAGTTGTTACTACATAGTTTCCAATCAATAGCTCGAAAAAATAGAACTTTGCCCTGTACGTTGCTATGTTGAACAAATTATTATCAAATTATTATAAATCTCAAATATTAAAGGCAGAGTATATTATCCTCTCAAATTAAGATTCTCAAAGAAAACATACTTTACAAAAGCATAATTACTATTTACCAAAAAAGAGTAATTGCTACTAATAAAAATAATACCTAGCAATTAAATAATTGACCTGTCCAAGTAATGTAGTAGCCTACATTTTAGATTAATAAGCTTCTTGTAAGACGTTTATTTTAGAAGAAATTCCAAACTTACCTCTCTGTTGGGTGTACCTTCATCAAGTTGCTCTGTAAATGAAGATGCCCTGCTCCTGGTTCCTGTTGGTGTTGAAGAATTGGAGGGAGCCTAGATTAAAAGATTATTGCACGAATTAGAAAGACTTCATTGACTAGTAGGCTATGCACTGTGTAGTCCTTCTCTCAGTCCCCACCCAAAGAACCCCAGGAAAGAAAGGAAAAAAACAAACACATGAAAAACAGAAAACGATACCTAAAACATAATTAACTAGAAGGCCTAGGCTGCCTACTCAGTCCTCGGTAGGACTCTGCCACCAACCAGAGCTATGATCTTAGCTATCTTAACTTTTGGAGGGCTATGTGTCCTCACATATAAAATAAGGTTGTGAAGTTAACATAAGATGATAACATTAGGTGAAATTGAAACCAGTTGAGGAGTATATGAAACACTCTGTACTATTCAGGCAATTATCCTGTAAACCAAAATTATTCCAAAACTGAAAGTTCATTAAAAGCAATAAAATTGCCCATTTAATCTTTAAAGTGATTTCCAGTTCTAATATTCAATACTGTCTAATGCACAGGAAAACATTTCTTTTTTTTAATGTTTCTTTCTTTGAGAGAGAGGGAGTGTGCATAAGCAGGGGAGGGGCACAGTGATGGGGAGAGAATCCTAAAGAGGCTCCCTGCTCAGCACACAGTCCAACACAGGGCTCGATCCCGCGACCCTGGGATCTTGACCTGAGCCGAAATCAAGAGTTGGACGTTTAACCAAGAGAGCCACCCAAGCGCCCCACAGGTAAACACTTATCTAGTCAAGGGCCTTGTTTTAAGTCTATCTTGCACACCACAGCTAGATCCTGAGATGCCAGTCCATTTAATTCTATAAAGGACAGCCTGGCTCCTATAATTCTCAGTACAAAAACCTTCAGGAGAAAGGGTCCAACCTTAAACTAGAGGGTTGAGGTCTATTCCAAGGTGAACTCAAAAGAGTCCTAAAAGTATAAAACCGAAACCTTAAGACCCTCCCTTACCCATAATAAATAGATCTGAACTCATCTAACATAGAACATCTAACACGGAAATCAGTCTTGATGTCTTACCCTTTTGTAGTCTGCATATGCACAGCTTTCCATAAATAAAAGGCATTTAATAAATATCTGTTAAATAAATGAGTGAATGAATGAACAAATGGAACCCTGATCTATCCTATAGGCACATACCGTTACGGCTAGGCTGGAACAGAGAGGTCATTAGGGACAATGTTCACGCATACACATGCACGTATTTAGTTTACGATAAGTGTAACATTTCAAATTAAGATAGATGTTCCATAAACGGTATTGAGACAAATGGCCATGCAGATGAGAGCAGAGACACCAATCAGATGTTTCCTTCATACTTACCTATATTGATGGTATTTTTTCAGTTTTTATTTAAATTCCAGTTAGTTACATACAGTGTAATATTAGTTTCAGGTGTACAAAATAGTGATTCAGCACCTTCCATGTAACACCCTGTGCTCATCACAAGTGTACTCCTTAATCCCCATCACCTATCTAACCCATGATTTTTTAAAAACTGCAATATAGGGGCGCCTGGGTGGCGCAGTCGGTTAAGCGTCCGACTTCAGCCAGGTCACGATCTCGCGGTCCGGGAGTTCGAGCCCCGCGTCAGGCTCTGGGCTGATGGCTCAGAGCCTGGAGCCTGTTTCCGATTCTGTGTCTCCCTCTCTCTCTGCCCCTCCCCCGTTCATGCTCTGTCTCTCTCTGTCCCAAAAATAAATAAATGTTGGAAAAAAAAAAAAATTTTAAAAAAAATAAAAAATAAATAAATAAATAAATAAATAAAAACTGCAATATAAAAGAAGAGAGGAGAGTCTATTTCTGTAATCACTGAATGGGAAACAGATTTTTTATGTCAAAAGCAGAAATCAAAAGGATAATGTTAATTGGGACCAGGGCAGGGGGGGATGTCAACAAAATAATGACAAAAATCTAATAACCTTTTTCATTTCCAAACAGCTCTTGTAAGTTCATAAATTAGAACTCAGAAAGCTTACTAACCCAGGCTCCCTTTCACCTCGGGCAGGTGACCTGAGCTCCACCAATGAATACACCCATATGAAACTCTGAGTCATAAGTGAGGGATGTGAGGAAACAGGCATACAAATTTAAAGTTTATCGTCTGGTGAACGATGGAGACCAAGCTTCCTGCAGTTGTGCACAGGAGTGATTAATGCAGCTTCCCAGGTGCCTGGCAAGGGCTCCCGCAGACAGTAACCATCCAATCACTTGAAAAGTATGCCCCCGCACAGTAAAGCTTTACAATTGTCATTACGTCTTTACGCTTTGGCTTCATGTGAGCCTAGTCAGTAACTGACAGCTGCATCAGCTCCCGATTAACTGGCCAAATCAAATGTGGAATTTACAAAGTTGAAGAACAGGTCATAAAACACACCGTCTTCAGAAAAGTTAGTCCCGCTTGGCAGGCTTGGCCTGATGGCTGGTAGGTCTTCCCCTGGAGTTGCAAGAGTAAGGATCGCAGACATCACATATGACTGTAAAATATCAAACATGCATAAAAACTAACTGTACTTGAGCATTTATCCGAAGGAAGGTCCTGGATCTTTAATGGCATATCCTCACTTCAAAATGTAAATGGGTTCAGGAATATCCGGGTGGCTCAGTCGGCTGAGTGCCTGACTCTTGACTTCGGCTCAGGTCACGATCTCACAGTTCACGAGTTTGAGACCCGCTTCAGGCTCTGCACTGACACTGCGGAGCCTGCTTGGGATTCTCTCTCACTCCCTCTCCCTCTCTTTCTACCCCTCCCCTGCTCGCTCGCTCGCTCTCTCTCAAAATAAATAAATAAACTAAAAAAAAGAAAAATCAAAATATCAATGGATTTAGATTCCTTCAAACTAAACTTGGTCCAATTAATTCTCATAGCCATGAGAAATCTAGATAGGTTTCTAAGCTACTTGTCACAATTAATATCTTTATTGCCCACCAATGGATTATTAACTAACCATAGGCCTCAATTTCAGTAAGAAAAATCTTTCAGTCACGGTGGTAGGCAGAATTCTAAGATGACCCCAAATGACCCTCACCCTGTGAGTATGATGAGATCACTCCCCTGATTATCTCACATTACATAGTAAAAGGAACTTCTACAGGCATGTTTAAAGCTACTAATCAGTAGTTTTTGAGTCAATCAAAAGATTAGCTGGATGGTCTAGCCTCATCACAAAAGCCCTTCAAAGAAGAGTCTAGAAGGCAGAGGCAGAAGGCAGAGAGATACACTCCTGCTATCCTAAAAGAAAGCAAGTGCCTATGAGGGCCAAGTGACACGGAGCTCCAGGTAGCCTCTAGGGGCTGAGTGGCCCCCTTCAATAGCCAGGAAGAAATAAGGACCTCAGTGCTACAACCACGGACGACTAAATTCTACTACAGGCACGTGAGCATGGAAGAATACTCCAAGCTCCAGATGAGAACCCAGTCGGGTTAACACCCTGTGAGACTCTTAGCAGACAAGCCAGTCACCCATACCAGACTTCTGACCTACGGACTATGAAGTAACAACTGGGTTATTAGACGCTAAGATTGCAGTAATTTGTTATGCAACATTAGAAACATACACAATCACTTGTATAAGCCTTGGGAATAATAAGCCTTAACTGGCTTGTCCCTATGCCATGACTTTTCACTACCTATCAAGACTCTGCTCAGATGTCACCCTCTCTCCAGACATGCCTTCCTATAGACACTACCATTCTACTAGGAGTACATGCCTCTCTACCTTATGGCACAGAGACTACATCTACCCTTCATGGCAAATGCAACACTTGGCATAGCACCTAGAAGGCACTGCTAAATAAGTAAGTGCTCTGTAATTGTAAATCCTTTTTATTAAGGTAGGTTCCATGCCCAACGTGGGGCTTGAACTCACAACCCTCAGATCAAGAGTCACATGCTCTACCAACTGAGTCAACCAGGCACCCCAACAAATGCTTTTAAATACTGTTTCAGATTCTGTGTCTGTGTCTGTGCCTGTTTCGGATTCTGTGTCTCCCTCTCTCTCAGCCCCTCCCCCACTCGTACTCCGTCTCTCTCTCTCTCTCTCTCTCTCTCTCTCTCTCTCTCTCAAAAGTAAATAAAACCTTAACAAAAACTTTTTAATAAAAAAAAAATCTGCTCAATCCACTGATTCCACAACCCTCTTCAACTGCTTTTACCATACCATGCCACACTTTGTAAGAAGAATGTATATAAACACAGCCACTAACTCTTAAATCTAGAGTACATCAAATATACTTATGTATTTTAGTTGTCTTGAAAAATAAAAATTAGGGGCGCCTGGGTGGCTCAGTTGGTTAAGCGTCCGACTTCAGCTCAGGTCACGATCTCGCGGTCCGCGAGTTCGAGCCCCGCGTCAGGCTCTGGGCTGATGGCTTAGAGCCTGGAGCCTGCTTCCGATTCTGTGTCTCCCTCTCTCTCTGCCCCTCCCCCGTTCATGCTGTGTCTCTCTCTGTCTCAAAAATAAATAAACGTTAAAAAAAAGAATTTAAAAAAAAAAATAAAAATTAAAAAGCATTAACTCTAGGTTAAACAATATAATCTAAACACAACAAAAACACAAATTTTGGATATTCATATTACTGAAAAGTTCTACATATTTTTTTAATTCTATTTATTTATTTTGAGAGACAGTGCGTACACGTGCACAAGAGAAAGAATCCCAAGCAGGCTCCCAGCTGCCGGTGCAGAGCCCAATGTGGGGCTTGAACTCACGAAACCGTGAGATCATGACCTGAGCCAAAGTCAAGACTCAGATGCTTAACTGACTGAACCACCCAGGTGCCCCTGAAAAGTTCTACATGTAGTCAAAACTATGATAACCAAAGTTTACTCACTGGGGGCTCTATTATCTGGGAGTTTTCATGGAAAGAATTGAGACAGCTGAATTGTTAGATTTATAAAAATACAGATATAAATATAAGTATAAGTATAGATATCTATATAGAGTTATAGATCCAAAACAGTTAAACCTCATTGGTGCCTGAAAGGCTCTGGAGATACAATGAGGTTCAACCGTTTTGAATGTATAACTTTTTGAAATCAATTAACAAACTGTAGCTTTTAAAGACAAAAAGAAACTGAACATAATTTAACATTTTCCAGGTCAGTTGTCACTCACACAACTTGTATAAGTCTTCTCTACTCATTTTAGCCTACTACTAGTTTAGAAACTGGATAATTACACTTATTGGAATTCTAGACAAAATAAGCATGAGGAGGGGGCACCTGGGTGGCTCAGTCGGATGAGCATCCAACTTCGGCTCGGGTCCTGATCTCGCGGTTCGTGAATTCAAGCCCCACATCGAGCTGTCTGCTGACAGCACGGAGCCTGCTTTGGATCCGATCCTGTGTCTCCCCCTCCCCACCCTTCCCTGGCTCCCATTCTCTCTCTTGAAAATAAACATTAAAAAAAATAAGAATAGGGGCGCCTGGGTGGCGCAGTCGGTTAAGCGTCCGACTTCAGCCAGGTCACGATCTCGCGGTCCGTGAGTTCGAGCCCCGCGTCGGGCTCTGGGCTGATGGCTCAGAGCCTGGAGCCTGTTTCCGATTCTGTGTCTCCCTCTCTCTCTGCCCGTCCCCCGTTCATGCTCTGTCTCTCTCTGTCCCAAAAATAAATAAACGTTGAAAAAAAAATTAAAAAAAAAAATAAGAATAAGGAAGCTTTAAATGAAGGTTTTTTTAAAGCTTCCTTATGAATAACTCAGATTAGCTATGGAATATGAGGTCGGTGACATTAAAATTTTGGCTGCCTTTTGACTTATTTCATGGTTTAAGTTATGCCCCAAAGAGATGAGATGTTATTCCTACACAGCATAACAAAATCTGGCTTCCCTGCTCCCTCCCGCGCCCATGGATAATCAATATGGCAAGGGCACCACCACAGAATCCTTCTTATTATCACAGCCCTGGTGAAAGTCTCTTCCTAATCTATCTGACATTCCAACTCTATTGGAATGGCCAAAGTAACTTGGGAGTTAATTCTTCATATAAACCTTTATATCCTACTTACCAAAATTATCAGGGCTTTCACGTGTCCTTAATAAAGCACCTTCTGTATCCCAACATCTAAAACAGTAGTGCCGTAAATGAACACTGCTGTTCATGTTATAAATGCTTACCTCTCAAAACAAGTCCTTTAATATAGTGAAACCCACCCACCCAAAAGTAATTTAAGGAAACTTGCGGTCAAACAGATGGCAGATGGACTATATGCTCATTCTTTCTCTGCCTCTTTCTACTTTCTCCCTCTTTCTACTTTCTCCCTCTACCTACTTTCTCCCTCTACCTACTTTCTCTACCTTGAAATTGAAAATTTTCAACCAAGTTTCAGAAGACTGGTATGAATGAAAGAACAGTAAAATAGTTAACACAGATGAGGACACTATAACCCCAAGGACCTACAGATGGGAAAGTGATGAGAAGCAAGCCTGTTTTCATCCTCATGACCATGAAAAGACTTAGGACTTAAAACAAAAAGTATAAATGCAAGATGGAAAGTGAAGAGAGAGAATCAAAAACAAAGATTGGTTGAAAGATCCTCAGGTCCCCGTCCTACCTTACAGATCCTCTAAAGAACCTGAGGTTTATTTTCAGGAGCTAATGAGGCTCCAAACTGGGTGAAACCAAGCATAGTAAGATAGGAGTGAAGGGCAAAGTATATGACTAACTTTGGAGGGATTAAGTGATACTATCCACAGTGAATTAGCCCTACTTCAGAAAGTTGGCAGCTTGGCTTAAAACCCCTCACCCTTTCTCTAAAATACACCATGCTTCTCTGGAGAAACCAAATGACCTCTTTAGAAAGAACTCTGGTTACCAGCATGAAGATATTTCCCCCAACAGTAACTCAGCAGTGAGCCCCAGTGTGTCTATGCCATCACATGCCATTTCCAAAGAGTATCAGATTTTTAGTGCCTCACCCTTGATAGCCCAGAGCACTTAATAAAGTTTCCAAAGTAAAAAAGGGACCCAAAAAAAAAAAAAAAAAAAAAAAACTAGAAAAAACAAACAATAGAGATTAAAAGAAAACTTCAAAACAAAAAAAAATCACCATTATTCTCAGAGATATTAAAAATATTATATCTACATAACAAGAATAATGCTATGAAAAAGCAAAAGACAGTAAGAAACAGCCCTCAGAAATTTTAAAATAGCCAAATTAGTTAAAAATTCAACTGAGTTTGAAAGTTGAAGCAATCTCTCAAAAGTAGAGCAAAACAAAACAAAAATCCAAACACACACACACACACACACACACACAACAACAACAACAACAAAACCAAAAACGGAAAATAAAGGGTAAAAAAAGTGAAAGAATCTATCCTGAAGGCACAAAAGCTACCAAACTGCGGCTCAAGAGAAAAGACAAAAAACAAAGGAGAGGGAATTATCAAAGCAATTACATCTAAAAGTTTCCAAGAAGGTAAGCGCAGGAGTCACAAACAATGCCCACCGAGTGTCCAGAACAAAGCATATAGAAATCCATTCAAAGGCATATTTACCATGAAACTTGAGACAAGATATAAAAGGACGATCCTAGAGCCTCCAGAAAGAAAAACAACAGCACAATGACAATGGACTTCTCAATAGCAACACTGCAAACAGAAAACAATGGGTCAATGCTCCCAAAATCATCGACCTTGGCGGGAAATCAGTAAATACGGTTTATAATGTACAAATCAACAAACCAGCAAAGCAACAAAATCTTTTTATTAGAAATATGAAGTTAAATATCTGGGCAAACAGAAAATATTGAGAACATGGAGAACAGGACTGCAGGGTTGGAGCAGACAATGGTTCTTTTTTGCATAATACCCTTTTAGTAGTACTCGACCTTTTAAAACCATACGTTATTTTTGATAAAAATAAAAGCAAATGTTTACTTTAAAATTTAAATTAAATATCATAGGTAATACGTTCAATACAAAATACCCAACAAAATTTAAAAGCATGACTAAGAGATGATCTATTTCTCATCTTAAATCTCATCCAATAGTTGATAAGAAATAATAAGTGGACTGATACTCTCAACCCTTCAGACACTAGCTATTGTTAACAGCATATCTGAAGGCCAGTCACATGGTACATGCTAACTTAACCCCAGTGATTCTATAAAATAAGAGAGAAAAATCAGTAATACCTTTATAATCTAAGGAATATACACTTGTTGAGAATTTATAATTTAAAGTCAAATATTTCAGAATTCGAATTTATGTTTAAGTACATCATGGTGATTAGGTTTCTAGTATAAGAATGTAGACTGAATGCTATTGTTTACCTCCTCTCCCTCCCCAAAACTTACTGAAACAAAGGCTTAAAAAAAAAAGTAGAAAAACAGATTAATGAAAACTCACGAACAAGACAGAGAACAGCAGCGAAAAGATAAAACAAAATTCTTAAGACTCGAAGGCAAAAGGATTCAGATTGGTTGAGAAATCAGGGCAAAGGTAGCTACAGCTCCAAATTTGCACAGAAGGCTAAAGAAGAGGCAGCAGCAACTTTTTCCAATAGGAAAAAAAAAAAAAAAATCATGGGTTTAAAGTACTAGAACGGGAAATTATTGTTCTCATTATTGCTCTCAGGGATTAATTAAGGGTTTGTGTAACAAACAGGTACTTGAGGTCAGCCTCCTCCAACCCAAACATTTACAGACCAAAGTAACTGCAAAATATAATAAGCAACCTACCTTGTAGGAGTTAGATCTTCAACAGTGGGGGCTGGTACCACAAAGCAGCAGGGTAACAACATACCCACGTTTGCCCAATGCAATCCCAGGCCCACCCAGTTCATGCCAGTTTCTGTTCCAAGATCATTATTAGTAGTGTCCCCTTTCACTCTCAAGAACGTTAGTGTAATAAATTATACGGTCACCTTTCAAAGTAGGTAGACCCTCTTCGTTTAGGCTGGCAGAGGAGGCATTGTCTTACTTGCACAAGCACTCTCCACACAGGACAGAAGCACGTAAGAGCAGAGAAAACCCATGTCATCTATCAAAATAAATCACCCTCCAGGACTTCATAAGTATAAATGAACAAATAATAATCACAAGACATCTGTCTTTAAAAAAAAAAAAAAAAAAAAAAGCAAAACGAGATGATCAGTACAAATACAGCAAGTGACCCAGAAAAATTAGATAAATCAAGAAACAGAACTTAGGGGTGCCTGGGTGGCTCAGTCAGTTGAGCATCCAACTCTTAAATTTCAGCTCAGGTCAGGTCTTGATCCCAGAGTTGCGAGTTCAAGCCCCGTGCTGGGCTCCGCGCTGGGTGTGGGACCTACTTAACCAAAAATAAATTAATTTTAAAAAAATAAAAATTTTTAACTTCATTTTTAATTGGTGATAAGGCTTCATCAGAGTTGATTAAATAATTACTTAAAATAATATCTGCAAGGAAGGATGCAAATACTCTTAATACCAACCAAACAGAAGCAACTGGGGAATATTAGAAGACTATCCTGCTTTTATTAAATGTTTTCAAACTCTTAAGGGACCCTACACTATATCACTATTACTACTGCTGAAAAATTTTACAAATATTGTAAAGAAAATGGTTCACCTATCCCACAATTACCTACGCCTACTAGCTCAATCTACTGGAAACATGCCTATCAGGCCACCTCACCTACGAAAAGCAAGCTGAGAACCAGGAAGTATGCACACAAAAGCCTCCAAAAACCTCAAAACAAATGTCTCAAAATTTGTGTTAATACACTAACGAACCCCTCAGGTACTTGCCCTTATTTAACGCAAAATTTTAGAAGCTTATGTGTCTTGATTCAAGCTGGAGACACTTGAAAAGCAGAAAGAAGAAAGACACAAGGCAGACAGCAAGGAAGGTAACAAAATTACAAAAGGCAGACCAGAGCAAACAAACCTCTTTTTTTTTTTAATTTCTTTAAATTTATTTTTGAGACAGAGAGAGACAGAGCATGAGCAGGGGAGGGGCAGAGAGGGAGGGAGACACAGAATCCGAAGCAGGCGCCAGGCTCCGAACTGTCAGTACAGAGCCTGATGCGGGGCTGGAACTCACGGAGCATGAGATCATGACCTGAGCGGAAGTGGGAAGCTTACCCCTACTGAGCCTCAGGCGCCCCAGGAGCAAACAAAACCTCTTGAGTGAATAAAAGGGAAATGCCTTTCACACCCTGTTAAATTCTTAAGGGCACGGTGCCTTCAACACAAAATAATTTATACTCAAAAATGAAGAGGACGCCTGAGTGGCTCAGTTGGTTAAGCTTCAGACTTCAGCTGGGTCATGATCTCATGGTTCATTGGTTCAAGCCCCCACGTCGGGCTCTGTGCTAAAAGCTCAGAGCCTGGAGTCTGCTTTGGATTCTGTGTGTCTCTCTCTCTGTGTCCCTCCCCTCCCTGCTCTCTGTCTCTCAAAAGTAAATTAAAATGTTAAATTAAAAAAAGAATTTTTTAATGAAAAAATGATAATATACAAATTCAAGATCCTTTGCTTAAGCAAACAAGTATACGTATAATCTACTGCAAAATGACTGTCATCAAAAAAGTTTTTTGTTTTTAACTTACCCTTAAAAAAAAGAAACATGAGATCTGAAAACAATAATCTAGAACTTCTCATCCTTAAAGGGTTCTTAACAGCTGAAGATCTGAGACCAGAACAGAATCAAGTTTCTATCAGTAGATGATCACTAACAGCTTAACTCTTTCGTTCCTGGAAAAATACACATATTATCAAAGAGGACTTTTAAAAATCTTGTATACCCAAAGTGATTTTATTTGATCCAGATGTACTGTCTCACTTAATATGTTAGCTTGTACCTAACTTTTTTACTATTCTAAAAACGATCTCTCTCGGTTAATGCACACAAGCAATTCATTTTCATGAAGAAAAACTAAACATTATTTATAAGAAACATAATCTGGGGTACCTGGGTGGCTCGGTCGGTTGAGCATCTGACTCTCAGTTTCCACTCTGATCATGATCCAAGGTTGTGGGATCGAGCCCTGCATCAGGCTCTGCATCCGGCTCTGTGGCCAGGCTCTGCACTGACTGTGGAGCCTGCTTCAGATTCTCTCTCTCCCTCTGCCCCTGCCCCCCTCACGCTCTTGCTCTCCCTCTCTAAAATAAAAATAACAATAATAATATCTCATGAGCACTTCCCTCTTAAACTATTTTCACTGCCTGCATATAAATATCCTTTATATACATATTTTCCCCCACAAAACTGGGATCACACTTTACATGCTGCTTCTTAATCTGTCCTTTAACACAAATACCTTTGCACGTTAACTATTACTTTTCTGTGGGCTCTAACAATAGCTGTGTGACGTCAGGCAAGTCAGCCTCTTTGAACCTCACTCCTTCATCTATAAGGCTACCTACCTCGTTGGTTTACATAAGAATGAAATAAAAGAATCCACACAAAATACAAAGCAAAATGCCTCTCACGTAGTAAGAACCCAGTGAATGTTGGCTTTTGTTAAGGCTGCGTAATAGCCGACTACCGAACACAGCCTATTAACCAATTTTCTATTTTTAGCCAGTTTTTACCTATTAAAACAGCACTGCGATAAAAATCCATGAGGCCAAATCTTTTAACACATCCTAAACTTTCTCAGGATAAAGTCCCAGCGATGGAATCTTGGATCAGTGTTATTTTACGCATTCCCAAACGTAAGTGCTTTACATCCACTAACCTGGTGCTTCCCCACATTCCTCCTCTCTACCTCACTTTTAAGTCTTTTGTTTCTTAAGAACCCTGTTTTGTAAAGTTAGAAAAGCTTGCAGTAAATGGCATGAACAGTAAGACACTTACTATTTGAATGTTATCACTATTTACATTTTACTCAGGAGCATGACCAAGCCTTCAGCGTCATGTTCCAATGTATTTCGGTCTTACTCTACATGAGCTTTAGCTTTTGAGAGGACAGCTTCGATTGATAGTTTCAGAATAAGCCCCACGCAATAATCGATTTAATAATTGTTAATCGGTTGCTTCGCGGTTGTTAAAAAGCCGTGTAAGATAAATGCTGTATTTTTAAAACGTATTTTTAAATGTCTCCAAATGAATCAAAACTCAGCCTTTCTTACCGAAACTCTAAAATAGAGAGAGAGGAGGGCTCAGTCCGTTGAGACTGAGAAAAGCCGGGAAGCAATGCAGAAGAAGCCCTCAACTTTGCTCAAGAGACCGACTGCCGCAGGCACCAACACACACATCCTCATCGGAGTCTCGGAGACTGTTTCTTTAACTTAACAATGCTAACACGCCCCCTTTTTCCTAGAAACTGTCACTTCCTGAAGCCACGGCGTTCAAGAAAAAGGAACGGAGCACGGCTCTCGGCTCTCGGAGAAGCAGAACGCCCGGCTGGGGACAGGCACAACCCTGGCCTGGCCTCGGGACGCCTGCCCCTCCGCCCGCCCGGATCAACCAAGTTATGCGAAGTGACTAACTCGTGACAGCCTCGGGCTTTGGACGCGGGCCACACCGCCACCTCTTTCGGGTCCAACGCTCCAGCGAGCAGCCTGGCCCGGAACGGCCGGACCCTCAGCCCTCCCCTCCCCACGGTTTGGCACTGCACTCGCGTAACAGGTCAGGACTCTTGCGGGATCCTGGCCCTGGCACGCTCAATCCCCGGGCGGTGACGGGACAGGGAACTTGGGTGGGGAAGTCATCAGATACGACAAGGAACCCAAGTTTTCCCATCCTGCTCTCACGCCTGGGCTGGGGTCTCGGACGCGTGGGGGAACCTTCGGTACGGGTCAAAGGTCACGCAAGATCGGAGCCCTCGTCACGTATTCTCAGGCGAGGGTAGTTGCGTTGGGGGAAAACTAGAGGTCAGACGTCCCGAAGGATCCAGCCACCCCACCCACTCTCCTGAACGGAGTTTGAGGATGGGGGGATGGGGGGGGCGGGTCCCCGACACAGAAGACCCGGGCCGTCCTGGGCTCATTCCCAGTCCGGAGTTTGGGGGAGATCCTCAAGTTCCAGGTCAAGGGTCACGAAAGAACCCCCCCTTGCCCTGGCCCCCGAGCCAGTATCCAGGGGGGTCGGGAACTAGAGAGCGGCGCCATAGTACCTGAGTCGAGGCCAGCGCCTGCTGGAGCTGCTGCTCCTCGATGATCTTCTGCTTCAGCTTCCTGAACATGGCGCAGCGCGGGGTCCCGAGTGTGCGACCGGAGGGGCGAGCGTCCACGGAGACCCGGCCGCGGCGGGGACGGCGGCTTCTCTACACCAGGGACCGCGGGGGCCGGGCCTCGCCGCCCCCTCCTTGGGCTCGCAGGCGGATCGGGACACTCGGCCTGCGGGTGTCGGCGTCGCCGCCGCCGCGTCTCTTTCTTCTGGGTGCCACTGGTTGGCCTATGCCCCCCATCCAGCCCCGGCGGCGGCGGCGGCGGCGGCGACAACGGCAGCAGGTGAACCGGGGGCCAAAGACGCCTGCGCGGCCTACGTGGAGCTCGCCGAGGGAGCTCTACGGAGCGCCGGAGGGGCCAAGCGCCAGGTCGCACCGGCACATGCGCGCTCTGGGCGTCGCTCTCGAACGCGGCGGCGGGGGGGCCGGACGCCGCGCTCCGCCGTGCCGAAATTCGCGTCGCGCAGAGATGCCCTCGGGGCTGAGTCTGAGTGCTGCGCTGACGCGCTCCCGGGCTCCGCCACTGCGGAGCACAGCGGGGAGGGTGCCACTCCGGTGGAGGACGGCGGGCCGCACGGGCCCGCCGCGAAGAGCCGCGGGGGCGAGCGTCTGGGGAGGGAGAAAGGGGGTCGCCAGGGAATCCGCCTTGGGCTCTGAAGGACGGTGCGCTTTTGTTAAGTACTTGTGGTTAAGAATCTGCATCTTCAGTGCCTGGGACCCCTGCTGCTCCGCAGAAGGGCCCTCTTTCCTTCCCTGGACTCGCCCCGCGGTCAAGAAGCACCTGACCCGAGCCTCCCAGGGTCCAAACGTCTCAGGCCGATATTGGAAAATCTCAGTCGTTTGGACATCTGCCCTGATTTTTTTTTATTTAGCCGAAATTGTATACATTCACTTGTGCGTTCAATTCTAAGTGCCAGGATCGTCGGGGGTGTTAAAAGAATTCACATGGGGCGCCTGGGTGGCTCAGTCGGTTAAGCTTCCGACTTCAGCTCAGGTCGTAATCTCCCCGTTCGTGAGTTCGAGCCCCGTGTGGAGCTCTGTGCTGACAGCTCCGAGCCTGAAGCTGCCTCGGATTCTGTGTCTCCCTCTCTCTCTGCCCCTCCCCTGCTCACACTCTGTCTCTCTCTCTCTCAAAAATAAATAGTAAACATTAAAAAAAAATTTTTTTTTTGAAGAATTCACAGCCGGTAGAATGCACAAATTTTTAAAGGGTCCAAGTTCACCCCTAGTATCTGCAATCATCCTAAAAGAGTTTAATGTGTATGTGCCTAATTCTTCCAACACCCGGAACTTAGACCGTCTGTGAACTCTCAAATCCATCTCGGCAGCATGCTATACCAGATTGCTTCAGAACCTGAGAGGATATACGCCGATATTCACATTTTAGCTCATTTTATTTACTAACAAGTTCTTCTGTGAGATCCCATAGCACGATCCCTAAATGTGGGAGAGCCAGAGCAGGGTCTAGTGTGAGCACTGCATTGACAGCTGGGCTAAGTCCTCTCTTATCCCATAGTGAACACCTATGTATTTACCAAGAAAGTTGTATCACTGTGACCTTTGGGCGCGTAGTACAAGGTCAGATTCCTGAAGGCAGCAGAAAGGTCACGAGTGACACCCATGTGGTATATAAGACAACGGAGAATGAGGGAAAGTAACAAACTAGATAGCGCAAGCCCATCCAGAGGCAATTTTAAATCCCTGCAGCACAACAGCTCTTAGAATAAAATTCAGCCCAAAGGCCAGATTGTGACCTCTGAGTCTCAACTCCCTGCCCCTCATTTTCCTCATCTGTAACCTTTTAACATTTCATGGGTATGTTGTCAAGCTTGAAGTGCATAGAGTATAGCTCATAGTAAACGATACTTAGAAGTTCTAGGAGTTTCATTCTCTTTTTACTTCTAATACTCTCCCTCTGTATGTCGAGAGCTCTAGTCCAGACCTCTCCCATGAGCCCCAGATTATAGCATCTTCATTAGGCTGTCAGGTTTGGAAAGGCAAAAACCATGGCTGTCATACAACTCAGCTTGTGCCTGGTCCAGGGCCTGCCACTACATTTCTACAGAATTATGTAGAATACACCCAGCTGCCTATTGGACAACTTTTCTTAATGGTGCACGGTCACCTCGATTCAACATGTCTGAAATTGGAACCATCCGCTGTTGCACCCCTCCCGTCACCATCAGACTTGCCCCTCTGTGTTTCCTCTCACCCTCCTGCATTTTCTCCTCCTCACAAGCTTGTTTTGCCGTCTGTATTTTATGCCTTGGCGGGTGTCACCGCCATCTGCCCAGTTCCCCAAGTGAAAAGCACGGAAGTGAGTCAAAACGTGCCTCTCATTCTTCCCCCAGATCTGAAGAATCCCCAAGCCCTGTGTCTTTTACTCTGAAACACTTCTCAAATCCATTCTCTTTCCTATTCACCCTGCCACTAGTTAGTTTCGATTTTCATTGCATTCCACCACTTAAATGATCTCCCAGTTTCCAGATTGGCTGCTCTCCAATATATCTTCTACGTAGCTAATGTTACTCTCCTGCCGAAACCCCATCAGTGGTGTTCCAGTCCTGCAAAACACTATTCAAATTCTCAAGCAGTACGAGAAACCCTTGGCGGCCTGGGTCCTGCTTTCCCTCCAGCTGCACCCTCTCCATACTTCACACTTAAAACCTCTAGGAATTTCAAATTAACTTGTGGTTCTCTTGCACATCTGGCTTTTTAAAAAAGAAAAAAAAATTTTTTTGAGGTGGGGAGGGACAGAGAGACTCTTAAGCAGGCTCCACACTGTCAGCACAGAACCCGACATGGGGCTTGAGCCCACAAACCATGAGATCATGACCTGAGACGACATCAAGAGTGAGAGACTTAACCAACGGAGTCACCGAGGCACCCCCACATCCAGCTTCTGTACTTCCTTGCCTTTCTTTTTTTAGTCCCCAAGCTATACGTAGTAGCTATACATACATTAAGAAAATCTTAATGAATTCCGTATGCTTATTTCCTCCACGACTTTGTACTTTTCTTCTTTTCTACCTTTCTCGTCTATCTGTGATAATCCTGCCTACATATTCTCATCCCTTTCAAGTATTTCCTAACACCGCCACTAAACCCCTTACCTACACACACATCGATGGGGTTAATCATCCTACCATCTGAACAACCTCAGTCTTACATGCTGTTAACACATGTAACACATGTGTTAATACATGTGTGTTACACATGTAACAAAAACAAAAGTACGGTTGAATGACACAGATTTGAACTGAACAGGTCTAGTTATACATGGATTTTTTTTCAATAACTACAGTAGAGCAGTGTAAACGTATTTTCCTTACAATTTTCTTAATAACACCTTCTTTTCTCTAGCTTGCTTTATTATAAGAATGCAGGATATAATACATATAATATACAAAATATGTGTTCGTTGACTGTTATCGATAAGGCTTTTTGGTCAACAGTATTTGTCGTCATCATAAGGCTTTTGTCATAAGCGCTCGCATTTTGGAAGAGACAAAAGTTACAGGTTTTTCGACAGTGCATGAGGTTGGTACCCCTGACCCCTGCATTGTTCAAGCACCAATTTGTATAATCTTATCCCCCAAATAACTCCTATTCATAATTTAGTTTGTATTCCTTCCATTTTGTTTCTGTATTTATGAAAACATGTATTTATGTGTACATGTAATTATCTGTATATATTTGTAGTTTTACAGAAACAGATCATACATATTCTACATCATGCTTTTCTCAATTAACATGCTACGAATATCATTTCTAATCAGTGCCTGTATTTCAGTTTCCTTAATGTCTACATAGTATTTTATACAATGGATGAAGTATAATTTATGATTAATGTATTGATGTCCATGTATTAATGGATATTTTGCTTCTCTCCACTTTTTGCTATTAAAAAGACAATATTAAAGTGAACAATTTTACAAATATGTGCACTTGTGTGTATGTTTTTGTGGAAAATAGTGGATTTTTGGAAATGTAATTGAAGTATCCATTCATTATGTACGGTTAATGCCAACTTGATCTCCACAATGAATCCTAATTTATGTTTCTACCAACATATTTTTTTAATGTTTTATTTCTTTTTGAGACAGAGAGAGCCAGAGCATGAGCAGGGGAGAGGCAGAGAGAGAGGGAGACACAGAATCTGAAACAGGCTCCAGGCTCCGAGCTGTCAGCACAGAGCCCGATGCCAGGCTTGAACTCACAGACCGCGAGATCGTGACCTGAGACGAAGTCGGACACTTAACCGACTGAGCCACCCAGGCTCCCCTCTACCAACGTATTTTTTTAAATGTTTTGACAATAAAAAGATGACAAATGGTATTTTACTGTTAATTTCCATTTATTTAATTGTAAGCAAAGTTAAAATTCAGTCACAAGTATACATGTTATTATAGATCTTTCAGATTATATTATAAAATTCATGTAACCCAGGTATTAGCATTTCCTTTTCCGCTGAGGGACAACTCCCTCTAAGTAAATTTAGGGACATGGAGTGTTCCTTGATCTTCCAAGGTATGTGTTCTTCCTAAAGTCTCTACTAAATCCCATTCCACCTTGGGGAATGGTGGAACCAACCCTTCATTGGTTATTGTTCTCAGTCTGGAACTCGTGACCGTAGTCTCCCTGGGTACCTTGATGCTGTACCTCTAAGGGACTTTGCAGGATGAGAATCAGTAGGAAGTAGAAAAGCAAGTTGCATTTGGGGGATATACCGAATGACCTAATGGACCCGCTCTCATTTCCTTCCGTTACAGCCCTGCTCAAGACATGCGGACTCATCAAATTTATTAGCAGACTGGAAAACACTAAAGGAATTATGCCATATTAAAGGAAGACATTAAAACTATATGTTAAATCAGGGTTGGGGAGTTGGGCAAAATAAACAAGGGAAGTGGGAGATACAGGCATTCCCAGGAATGAGTAAGTCATGGGAATAAAAGGCACAGCATAAGGAATCCAGTCAATGTACTGTAACAACAATGTAATGGAACGGATGGCAACTAGTGCTGAACGTAACAAAATGTATAAATCTGTCAAATCACTAAGTGGTCCACCTGAGACTAATGTAACATTGTGTGTCAGCTATATTAAAAAGCAATTATATGCTAAATACAACTTTTCCCATAACTGAAGGAAAAAACTCATCAGAAGTTATATCTTTGGAGTGCCTGGTTGGCTCAGTTGGAAGAGTGTGTGACTCTGATCTCAGGGTCGTGAATTCCAGCCCCATGTTGAGTGTGGAGATTACTTAAAAAGAAAGAAAGAAAAGAAAGAAAGAAAGAAAGAAAGAAAGAAAGAAAGAAAGAAAGATTTAAAAAAAGTTATGCCCTTAATATGATATATGTTACATATATATTATAATATTCTTAATCCTATTAAGGATGTAACTTAAAATTTTTTTTATGTTTATTTATTTTTGAGAGAGAGAGAGCACGAGTAGGGGAAGGGTCGAGATAGAGGGAGACACAGAATCTGAAGCAGGCTCCAGGCTCTGAGCTGTCGGTGCAGGACCTGACGCGGGGCTCGAACCCATGAACCGAACTATGAGATCGTGAACCGAACTGTGAGATCATGACCGAGGTCGACAGCTCAACTGACTGAGCCACCCAGGCGCCCTGAGGATATACCTTTAAATTATCCATTCCCAGACCTTCATCTTATTCCCTGTCTCTATCCATAAGCGCCCCTCAGCAGGTGCATTCTCTCCTAGCTTCTACGGTGCAAATCTCCACCAACCTTGATGAAAACTCTTACCTTTAACCACAGGAGTTGGCCCATGCTCCTTCTCCATCCAGGCGGTCTTGGAGACTCAGTATTTCTTGTTTTTATTATTATTAAAATTTTGTTAATGTTTATTTATTATTGAGAGACAGAGAGACACAGAGCATGAGCAGGGGAGGGGCCGAGAGATGCAGAGACACAGAATCCGAAGCAGGTTCCAGGCCCCGAGCTGTCAGCACAGAGCCCGATGCCAGGCTTGAACTCACAGACCGCGAGATCGTGACCTGAGACGAAGTCGGACACTTAACCGACGGAGCCACCCAGGCACCCCGGAGACTCAGTATTTTTTAATTTTACGTTTATCATACTCTGAGCTATTCAGGCTAGAGTAACGCCACATGGGAAGGAAACTGAGTTCCCAGGAGTAGATTCCATGGTAGACTGTGGCCCTCCACACCTGTCCTCCTCAAAGTCTCCCTTCAGAATTGAAAGTATGCTACTTTACTCTTCCCCACAGCACGGAAGATCTTAAAAAGCAGCCAAAGAAAAAAAGATATGTTATATACAGAAAAACAAAAGTGATGACTGCACAGAACAGCATCTTTAAAATGCTGAAACAAACCAAAAAATGCTGAGAAGTATTCATCTATAATGAAAGCCAAACAAAAACATTTTCAGAAAAAGGAAAGCTGAGATAATTTTTTACCAGCAAACTTGTACTATAAGAGGTGCTCAAGGGGCGCCTGGGTGGCTCAGTCAGTTGGGCGTCTGACTTCGGCTCAGGTCATGATCTCGCGGTCCGTGACTTCGAGCCCCACGTCGGGCTCTGTGCTGACAGCTCAGAGCCTGGAGCCTGTTTCGGATTCTGTGTCTCCCCCTCTCTCTGACCCTCCCCCGCTCGTGCTCTGTCTCTCTCCATCTCTGAAAAATGAATAAATGTTTTAAAAAAATTAAAAAGAAGTGCTCAAGAAAAGATACCAGATGGATATATAAGAGGGAAGGAAGAGCTCCGAAAATAATAAATATGTAGAAAAATATGAAAGACTAGTTTTTATCCTTTCTTAATTTCTTTAAAGTCAAATTGTTTAAAACAAAAATAATGACCCTATATTCTGGGGTTTTCAACATACAAAGAAGTAAAATCTATGAAAACAGTAGCACAAAGGACAACACATAGTTAAATGGAAGCATACTGTCATAAGGTTCTTACATTATATGTGAAGTGGTATAACATTTAAAAAATTTCTTTAATGTTTATTTATTTTTGAGAGAAAGAGACAGAGACAGAGTGTAAGCCAGGGAGGGGCAGAGAGAGAGGGAGACACAGAATCTGAAGCGGGCTCCAGGCTCCGAGCTGTCAGCACAGAGCCGGACATGGGGCTTGAACCCACAAACTGTGTGATCGTGACCTGAGCTGAAGTCCGGTGCTTAGCTGACTGAGCCACCCAGGCGCCCCTCTTTGAAGTTTTTTTAAAATGTATTTAAGTGATCTCCACACCCCCCAAATGGGATTTGAACTCATGACCCTGTGATCAAGAGTCACACACTCTTCTCACTGAGCCAGCCAGTAGCCCCCTAGAATGCAATCCTAAAAACTCACGTAATCAAAAAGAAGGAAGCAGGGGTGCCTGGGTGGCTCAGTCCGTTAAGCGTCCGACTTCGGCTCAGGTCATGATCTCATGGTTCATGAGTTTGAGCTCCCCATCAGGCTCTACGTTGACAGCTGGGAGCCTGGAGCCTGCTTTGGATTCTGTCTCCCTCTCTCTGTGCCCCTCCCCCACTCATGTTCTCTCTCTCTCTCTCTCTCTCTCTCTCTCTCTCTCTCTCTGTCTCTCAAAAAAATAAACATTAAAAAAATTTTTTTAAAGAAAGGAAGCAATGAAAAGAAAAGGGAACAAAGAACTAAGGTGACAAATACAAAACAAGGAGCAAGACAACAGACTTAAACCGAATCATATCAAAATTACATTGAACATAAATCATTTAAACACCTTGATGAAAAGGCAGAGATGGTCACGATGAATAGAAAAGCAAGATCCAACTCTATGCTGTTTTTAAGAGATGCAATTTCAAGATACAGACACGGGTAAGCTAATAATAAAAACATGGAAAAGAATATACTATATTCAAAGTTCCCCTTGTAACAGACTCTGAGATTTATTTACAAGAGATTTGTTAGAAGTTGTTAGAGGGGAAAGAGAAGGACAATTCAGACAGGTGTGAGCCACCTGTAGCCACACTATCAGCTGCTGGGGAAATAAATGCCTCAGTTCCGACAGCACATCTGAACAACGCACTAGGGAATCCAGGATACTGTGCAAACCTGAACTGGAGGAAAACTGGTATGACTATATTAATACCAGATAAAGTAGACTTCAGGACAAGGAGTATTACCCCCCCCCCAAAAAAGAGCATTTCAAAATAACAAAAAGGTCAACTCATCAAGAAGACATAACCCTAAATGTGCATCTACATAGTAACATAGTTTTAAAATCATGAAGCTGGAGGGACACCTGGGTGGCTCAGATGGTTAAGTGTCTGACTCTCGGTTTTGGCTCAGGTCATGATCTCACGGGTTCATGAGATCAAGCCCCACATTGGGCTCTGCGCTGACAGAATGAATCCTGGTTATGATTCTCTCTCCCTCTCTCTCTCTCTCTCTCTCTCTGCCCCTCCCCTGCTCGCACATATGCTCTCTCTCAAAATAAAGAAACATTTTTAAAAAATGAAGCAAAAACTAACTGAAATGAAAGGACGAATTTTTTTAAATTTATTTTTGAGAGAGAGAGAAAGAAAGAGAAAGAACACACGCACACCAAGTGGGGGAGGGGCAGAGAAAGGGAGACAGAGGACCTGAAGCCGGCTGTGTGCTGACAGCAGAAAACCCGAGGCAGGTCTCAAACTCACCAACCATGAGATCATGACCTAAGCTGAAACCAAGAGTTGGACACTCAACCAACTGAGCCATCCAGGCACCCTTGAAGGGACAAATTTCTAAATCTCCAACTATAGTTAGAGATTTTAAGATACCTCTCTTAGTCCTTGATAAAACAAGTAGACAAAAAAAAACAGGTAAGGATACAGAGGATTTGGGTCAGCTAACTTTGCCTAATTGATCTTTTTGGAAAACTACAACCAACAGCTGTACTCTTTTCGAGTACACGTGGAACGGCACGTTCACCAAGATAGACCATATGCTAAGTCATAATACAAGTCTCAATAAATTTCAAAGGATTAATATCACATAGCATACTCTCCAACCACAAAGGAGTTAAATTAGAAATCAATAACAAAAACAAATCTAGAAAATCCCCCAAATGTTTTGAAATTAGGCAGCTGACTTCCAAATGAGTGATGGGTCAAAGGACAAAGCACAAGGGACATCAGAAAATGTTTCAAATGAACGGAAACAAAAATAGAACATATCTAAATTTGTGAGGTGCAGCTAAAACAGTGCTTAGCTGGGGAGCCTGGGTGGCACAGTCGGTTAAGCGTCCGACTTCAGCCAGGTCACGATCTCGCGGTCCGTGAGTTTGAGCCCCGCGTCGGGCTCTGGGCTGATGGCTCAGAGCCTGGAGCCTGTTTCCAATTCTGTGTCTCCCTCTCTCTCTGCCCCTCGCCCGTTCATGCTCTGTCTCTCTCTGTCCCAAAAATAAATAAACGTTGAAAAAAAATTAAAAAAAAAAAAAACAGTGCTTAGAAGGAAACTTATAGTATCGCATGTCTATATTAGAAAAGAAAAAGGATGGGGCGCCTGGGTGGCGCAGTCGGTTAAGCGTCCGACTTCAGCCAGGTCACGATCTCGCGGTCTGGGAGTTCGAGCCCCGCGTCGGGCTCTGGGCTGATGGCTCAGAGCCTGGAGCCTGTTTCCGATTCTGTGTCTCCCTCTCTCTCTGCCCCTCCCCCGTTCGTGCTCTGTCTCTCTCTGTCCCAAAAATAAATAAACGTTGAAAAAAAAATTTATTTTAAAAAAATAAAAAAAAGAAAAGAAAAAGGTTGGGACACCTGGGTGGCTCCGTCAGGTAAGCATCCGACTCTTGACTTTGGCTCAGGTCATGATCTCACACTTGTGGGGCTGAGCCCCACGGTGGGGTCTGCACTGACAGAATGAAGCCCGCTTAGGATTCTCTCTCTCCCTTTCTCTCTGCCCCTCCCCTGCACGCTCTCTTTCTCTCAAAATAAATAGACAAACATTAAAAAAAGAAAGAAAAGAAAAACCTTGAAAATCAATCATCTAAGACTTTGCCTTAAGAAGTTAGAAAAAAGACGAGAAAATTAAGGCCAAAGTACGTAGAAGGCATCACACAATAAAGATAAGAGAGAAGAAAAATCAGTGAAATAGAAAACAGAGAAACAACAGAGAGAAGCCAACAAAGCTAAAATTTAGTTCCTAGAGAAGATGAATAAAAGTGATGAGCCCCTAGTAAGATTCATTCAGAGAAAGAAAAACACTAGTTATCAATATCAGGAATTAAATTCTACAGATTGTATGAGGGAATATCACAGACAAGCTTAGGCCAACAAATTCAACAATGTAGAAAAAATGGACATATTCCTCGAAGACACAAATTATCAAAACCCAGATGCTTCTCAGCCAGTGAATGGGTAAACAAATTGTGGCACATCCATACCATGGAATAGTACCCTGACATATAAAAAAACCAATTATTGGTACCCACAACGACCTGAATGGACCTCAAGTGAGTTTTGCTAAGTGGAAGAAGTCAGACTCCAAAGATGCCATACGTATATATGATTCCGTTTATATGACATTCTGGAAAAACAAAACTATAGGGAAGAGAACAGATCGGTATTTGCTCGGAGTTGAGAAGGGGGAGGGGTGGTAGTAGGGAAAGGGAGGCATTAAAAGGGCATCATGAGGGGCGCCTGGGTGGCTCAGTCGGTTGGGCGGCCAGCTTCGGCTCAGGTCATGATCTCGCGGTCTGTGAGTTCGAGCCCCGCGTCGGGCTCTGTGCTGACGGCTCGGAGCCTGGAGCCTGTTTCAGATTCTGTGTCTCCCTCTTTCTGATCCTCCCCCGTTCATGCTCTGTCTCTCTCTGTCTCAAAAATAAATAAACGTTAAAAAAAAAATAAAAAAAAAAAATAAAAGGGCATCATGAGGGAATCTATGGGATGATGAAAGAGTCCTTATCGTAACTATGGCAGTCGATACACAGCTTTGCATGCTCCTCAAAGACCCCAAAAACCTATATACTCCAAACACTGAACTTCGCTACGTGAAACCTTTAAAATAAAAATTAAGGGCAGCTGGGTGGCTCAGTCAGTTGAGTGTCTGACTCTTGGTTTCAGCTCAGGTCATGATCCTGGGATCATGGGATCCAGTCCCATGGAGCCTGCTTAAGAATCTCTCCCTCTGCCACTCTCCCCTGCTTGCTCCCTCTCTCTCAAAATAATAATTAAAAAATTTTTTTAAATAAAAAACCTAAGGCTCAGAGAGGTCAAGAATCTCACCCAAAGTAACACAGCCTGGACACAGTACAGGCAGCATTTGAACCCAGAGCTCTCATGGCTCTAAAGCTCACTAAAATAAATTTTCTCAGTTGTAAGAAGCGAAATATTTTATTTTATTATTTTTAAAAGCTTATTTATGTATTTTGAGAGTTGGGGGGAGAGGGGCAGAGAGAGGGGGATGTCAGGGCTCAGTCCCATGAACCATGAGATCATGACTTAAGCAGAAATCAAGAGTCAGACACTTAACCGACCGAGCACCTAGGCGCCCCAAGAAATATTTTATTTGGTACATTCATAGCACTATCCTCAAACGTGAAAGTGATGTTGTTCTCCACATACCAGATCTGTGTGGAGCAGGGGGATACATATGTATATCTGTATGTACATTCACACCATTTGACTGTGGCAAGAAACAGATCTGAGCAGATTGCAATATTTCATTACACTGTCTTTTGTTTGTTTTAAATGTTTATTTATTTATTGAGAGAGAGTGAGAACGAGGAGGGGAGGGGCAGAGAGAGAGGGAGAGAGAGAAAATCCCAAGCATGGGCTTGGTCCCACGACCCTGGGATCATGACCTGAGCTGAAATCAAGAGTCAGCCACCTAACCCACGGAGCCACCCAGGCGCCCCCTCATTACACTGTTGTAATACGCTTCTTGAGAACACTTGGAAACACGTTACGTTTTTACTATTTACATCTGCAAAAGAACATTGTATATCTATGTAAATTGCAGTTACAAAACAGTTGGAAAGCCTCCCAGGAAAGAAAGGTCTCCATAGCTTTGTCTAAACTTGGACTAGGACTCTCCCAGGACTTTAGCCTACTTTTCCACCTCTGGTCTTTTTTTCAAATAACTTTTTTTTTTGCGGGGGGGGGGGGGGGGAGGTACCCTTGTTTTTAATTTAATTCCTATTAGAGGCAGAAAGGAAGTAAACTGGGGAAAAGTGAAGGGTTACGCTGTCATTGCTATTGCCCCCGTTTGACAAATAGACACAAAGAAAAGCACAAGTTACTCTCCTAAAGTCATATGATCTCGGTGACAGAACTGGAAAGTGACCTCAGGACTTCTTGCCCTTTGTCCTGGTCTCCCGGCCGTCCTATGTTTAACACTTCCTTCTCTTCTCTGAGACACACCCTGCTCAATTTTTCAAAGCAGTTCAATTTAATCTTCAACAGTTTTACGACCGTTTGCACGACATGTCCTAGAACAGTTTACACAGCTGATGGCAACAATGTAACGAGAAGGATCTTTTGAAGGGAAAACCCAACACCGGGCTGAGAAAAAAAAAAATCCAATTTGAAGAATGAGGCCTCTTGGTAACAAAGAGAAGGGTGGAGGGAATAAAGGTGAGAAGTGTCAAATTCTTTGCTCCTAAGTAACTGCTTGATAATCAGGCTCTTAAGTAAACAAAGTCACTCTTGAAAACATTTGCATGCTGTGTTTGTGTTACACTGAAAAGAGGGAGAGCCCTTGCCCCATAGTCAAGATACTGTGTTGGTAGGTTCCTCCCAGGTGGGAAGGCTGAGTAGATTAATGGATGAGCACACAGACATTAAACTCAACTGACTGGGTTCAAATCCCGGTTCTGCCACTTATTATTCTGTGATGGGGGCAAGTTACTTCACTTCTCTGTTTTAGTTTTTGCATCTGCAAAATGAAGACGTGTACGTATAGCCACCATAAATTTCCTATGAGGATTAAAGAAGCATTTTGTCGGTGTCTTTTTTTAGGTTTATTTATTTTGAGACACACACACACACACACACACGCAGAATTCAAGGGAGGGACAGAGAAAGAGGGAGAGAGAGAAACCCTAGCAGGCTCTGCACCATCAGCACTGAGCCGGATGTGGGTCTCGATCTCACAAACCATGAGACCATGACCTGAAGCTGAAATCAAGAATCAGATGCTTAACCCACTGAGCCACTCAGTCGCCCCCAATAAGTCAGCACCTGAAGCAAAAAAAAAAAAAAGTTGGCCTCATTCCTCAAACCTGAAAAATGGAATTATTAAAGCACAAGAAGAAAATGTGGGAGGGTTTATTTTATAATCTTGGAGTGGTAAAGGCCTTTCTAAGTATAATACAAACCCAGAAACCATTGTAACAAACAACATTGAATTTATCAATCTACGTAAAAATTTTTCCTTAATACTGCATGGCAAAAAATGCTATAATATAATGAAATATTGTGCAATGCATTGCTCCAGAGTCATCACATGAATCTTATGTAATGTTGAGTAAAAGAAGACAAACCAAAGAACGTATGCTACGTGAGTTCATGGAGGCAAAACTAAACTATGGCATTGAAGGTCAAGGAGAATATTGTCTTGGGTGTAGGAAAGACATTGCAACAAGGAGAGGAAGTTTGAGTGGAGATCCTAGGGTACCTTCAGGTAGTACTGTGTCTTTGCTGTTGGCAGTAATTACATGGATATGCTTGAAATACTTGTTTTCTGATGGAGTCTGTTGGCGAAGTGCAAAATCAAAGTGCACTACAGTTTATACAGCATGCTGCCTTTAGTGTGATTAAAAATTGTATTCATAGGGGCACCTGGGCGGTTTAGGGTCCTACTCTTGGTTTCGGCTCAGGTCATGATCTCATGGTGTGTGAGTTCGAGCCTCGCGTCGGGTTCTGTGTCTCCCTCTCCCCTCCCCTGCTCATGCTCTGTCTCTCTCTCTCTCTCTCTCTCTCTCTCAAAAATGTTTAACCCCCAAAATGGTAATCTCCTCTGGTTCAACACGATGTGCATATATATTTGTAAATACATAGGTATTCCAAAATACTCCTCAGAAGACACATAAAAAAAAATACAAAAAACCCCCAAACCAATGACAGTGATTGTTACCCACGAAGGCAATTAGGCAGCTGCAAGTTTCGAGGCCTCTAGTCTCAGCCAAAAGCTCTGCCCACCCCCACCTTCGGGCCACGCTGTGTCTTTAGCTTCCAAAAGTAAAGCGGCATTTCTTCCCACAGAGTGCTCTCACCCTAGACCACGCACCTGCTCAGCGGCTCCCCCAAGGGGTGTGCCCAAAGACTGGCATGGCAGTTCGGGGCGGCTGGTGGCTCAGTCGGTTAAGCTTCCGACTTCAGCTCAGGTCATGATCTCATGGTTTGTGAGTTCGAGCCCCACATGGGGCTCAGTGCTGACCTCAGAGCCTGGAACCTGCTTCTGATTTTCTGTGTCTCCCTCTCTCTCTTCCCCTCACCAGCTCACACTCTGTCTCTGTCTCTCTCTCCCTGAAATAAATAAAAAATAAAAAAAAAAACTAAAAAAAAACCCCACAAAACACCTGGCAGTTCTTGGTTCAACCTCCAGAAGAACATCACCTTGGTGATGAGTGTCCTTATGTGTGCCCTGTACCCTCAGCCTTAGCTCTGTCTATATTCCCAGGCACAGTATAATTGTCGCCTTGATCATGGGGCACTTGAAGGATGAGAACATACGTATACAAACATGCAATATTCTGAATATACACACTGTATCTATTTCAGACTTGGAGGCTCACGTTTCATTGCAGAATCTTCTTGCAGAAATCATACTCAGCAAACAGCCATCTCTAACTGTCCCAGGAGTATGTGATTCTAGAATTCTATTCTTCCCCTTTTGAAAGGGCATTATTCAGAGTCCACTGGCCTTCTACTTGAACAGTCTTTGGGAGAAAAAGAGTCTCTCTTGTATCTATCCCCATTACGTATGAAAGGATTGTCTGTCCTCCAGGGCCACGGGGCGGATGCCAGGGTGAGCTGTAGCTCAGCAATGTGGGATGACTGTGAAAATATTGACACTTGACAATAGGCCCCAACCACCAACTGTGACAACTCAGCAGCTGGCCCAACCCAGACAGGTGATGCACGCAGCCAAAGGCAGTTGTCGCCAACCTGCTCCAAGATGAAGTTTCTGTTGCCGGACAACTCCTCTGACCTCCACCCCAGCCAACTAACACAAGCAGTGATTTATCTGGGACTTACAACCAGAGTCACTCTTGTGGAGGCAGGTGGATTGTTCTCCGTAACCTGCCCTTTTCCCTATACATGAAACTTCCCCACAACCTCTAGATGGAAGACATTAGCTTTCAACGAAGGTGCTATTGGAGGGACACTAGGTAAGAGCTTGTGACACAAATGTGCTGTCATTGCCTCCTGGTCTCCGTTACTTGTCCTGGTGTGCCTGGACTTCAGGGTTGCCCATCGAGTCAAGTAGAATTTGCCTGTTTCTCAAACGTTTTGCCCCAATGCCCATTTTCTGATACTTCCGTGTATCAGTCAGGGTCCGCTCAGGAAAGCATAGCCCATATCGGGTGTGGGAAACTAGTTATATAAGTGTTGAAAAAAATCAAAAAGCCAGAGAACAGACAGGCAGCAGAGAGATCAGCAAGGACAGGAGGCGGTGTTAAGAGAGTCCAGGAGCGGGACCGGAACCACGAAAGTGGTGTCGCCTCGATGGAGACACTCCTCCCCTCCCACCCTCAATCTGCCACCACTGCCTCCCAGCCTGGGAACTATCATTCCAGGGGCAGCCCTTTGCAATATCAAGAGTGCAGAGCAGCGCTGAGAACAAACTGGAGAAGGACTGGTACGCTCCTTGAATGCCGTTTCTGGGGCACCTGGGTGGCTCAGTTGGTTGAGCACCCGACTCTTGATGTCGGGTCAAGTGGTGATCTCCTGGTTCGTGAGAGCAAGCCCCAGGTTGGGCTCCATGCTGACAGCACAGAACCTGCTTGGGTTCTCTCACATAGTGCACATTCACAGGGCAAGGGAGTCAGGTGCTGTCACAAAGGCGGGACCAACGACCGCCCGGTGTTCACCAGAGAGGGTCTTTGGCAAACACATTTTAGGAAATCGGCAGTTGTGGAAGGGAAGGAGAGTAGGAGAGAAGAGAGTCCAGGAGCAGGGTGTTTTGGGTGGAGATTAGATAAGATGGGATTCGCATTTTTACCAGAGAAACTTGGTTGTGGTTTAGAGCGTGCTGATGTGCACACAGATCTCTTGGGGGTTTTGTTAAACCGCAGATAATCAGCAGGCTGGGGTGGAGCTTGAGATTCCGCGTTTGTAGCAGACTCCTAGGTGATGTTGATCACACGGGAAAAAAGCAAGGATCTAGGCTCTTGGGTTTGTGTAAATGCCGATGGCAAGGATCCAGGAGGGAGAAGGTGTCGATCCAGAAAGAGATAAAGGGATAGAAAAGGTAGTACAACCTGGGGGTCCCCCAGATCTCTCTCTTGCTTCAAGTCTTTGGATGGGACCCAGGGACACGCCTTCTTCCAACCTCCAACCACCCTCCAGCCTCTCTTCCCGCTGTGCCGTTGTCTCAGCCACACTTTAACTCCAGGATCGGCAGACACCGTTGTGTGTGTGTGTGTGTCTGTGTGCGTGCGTGTGTGTGCGCATGCACGCACACGCATAGACTTATTGCCAATCAACCATCAACCTCCGGATTTGCCAGAATTATTCCACCAAGTTGGAGGCCACTGTCAACTGTCCAGTCAACACACATCTGTGGCCTCCCGCGTATTTACCTTTCTTTCTCTGAGCTTCTATTTTGACCCAACGATGTGGTTTTGGAACGCATGGGCAGCTTATTCCTGGAGTCGGCCACCAAGAGGCACAAGTGCAGGGGCTCTGCCCTCTTCCAGGATATGTGGAAGTTGTCCCAGGATAAGCAGGGGTAAAACCTTCGTTGCCAGGGAAGCCACCATGATCCTGGAGGAGAAACTGAATCAGGCCCTTTTGGATCTGCATGCCCTGGGTTCTGCCCTTGCAGACCCCCATCTCTGTGACTTCCCAGAGAACGACTTCCTAGACGAAGAGGTGAAACTCATCAAGAAGATGGTCAACCACTTAACTCACCTCCACAGGGTGGCCAGCCCCCAGGCTGGGCTGGGCGAATATCTCTTCTATAAGGCTCACTTGCAAACACAACTAGGAGCTTAGAGGGCTCAATGGCCCTTAAAAGGCCCCTTTGGCATTCTCCCTGGTGTCAGGACTTCTGCCTGAGCCTCTCTCTGCAGCTACAGAGAAGATTTTTAACCACCCTGGAGCCCTCTCCCAAGCCCTGGACCAAATGGAAACAATAGAGGTTTTCTTGCAGCAAAAAAATAAGATTCCTGAGATGGGGGGGGGGGGGTAGATAAGATGCTAGGCATAGATGAAGGGATACGTTTTATGTGGTAAGAGATCATTTGTGGAAACAGAACAGAACAAGAGAAAACGGATGCAGAAGTAAGAGGTTTAGCATCCAATAATTTTGCAATATCCTTTTGATCAATGTTAAAAAGATCCCAGTTCATATAGGTTTCTTGAGTGTGGTTTCTTTCAGAACTTTTCGTGTACTATATTGATATGCTAATGTGAACATGCATTGTGAATCAATCAGAGGTTTCCTAATCATTATCGACTACAAACCCCCTTTCCCTGGATATTCCAGGGACTCACATTCTGGAAAAGAAATCTTGGAAAGCACTGACCTACCCAATATATGCCTGGACTTTTCTAGTTACGGAATGGAGACTATAGATCTTATCTGACAATGACTTCATAATGATATTGTGAAGGTCAGTTTGAAAACTATACGCTGTATTTCACAGTTAAGTTCTCAACGTAGAAGTTCAATCAGGGACAGGCATAAATTCCATCAACAGCAGCGTCCAGGTCGTTATTTGAGAATGTAGCGCAGGTTGTTGTCCCGGAGACCTCCCGGGGTGACATTTACTTACCTTGCTGAATTTAGCAAAACTCTCAGTCCTGCAGGCTCTGAGACCGTTTCCTCAACCCATCCAGAGCAGACATCGTTCAGAAGCAAGTGCGTGCGCATAGCACCAGTATCTCGAGATAGAGACATAAACTAAAATGTATTAGTTTATAACAACGGGGCTGTATCCGCCACATGGGCCATTATAACCTTATTCATTCACTCAAGAATATTTATTGATTGCCTGTTATATGCCGGGCTATGAAATGTTTGGCTGCAGAATGGATCAGAACCGGCCTGTTGCCCGAATCGTGGTTTCTCCTCTGGCCACAGCTGCAGCCCAGCCTCCCGCCCCCACGACCAATCATAGCCTGACAGAGGAGGCATCTGACTCGTTCTGGCCCCATGAGTTAGGCATCAAGACGGGTGATGTCACTCACTCTGGTTGCAGTGATACAGTTCTGATAAGTGAGCTCCGGCCTCATCAGTAGGATCACATCCCCAGCACCCCCAAGCGTTCCGATTATTTGGCATTTGCCTCGTCCCTGGTCCTGAATTCTGATTCCGGTATGCCGCCTACTACCTCATTCTGCCTCCTCCTCTGCGGACTGTCGATTTGCTCCTCCCCTCAGGCCGGTGGCCAGCATCCAGCCACCCTCTGACCCGTCTACCTGGATTTTGCTCATCCTGGCTTGCTATCTTTCTACCGGGCTTATTGCGACACTTTCGGGAGACTCGATTAATAAACCTCCTACTCTCCTTTCAAGTTCTGAGCCAACTGAGAGATCACAACAGGACTTGGGGAACAAAGTATCAGCCATATAATTGATAAGAGTAACGGAGCCAGTGGCACATTGTATGCCTCATACACTTGTTAATAACCTTCGCTGCAGAATTAAACTATTCGGCAGAGCTGGAGGCAAGGCATTCTACTCCAGCCTCCGAGCCCTGATGATGGTCCTAGGGCTCGGGTCGGGCGGCCGTCCCCAGTGACAACCGTACCTAGGAGGGTGGACCGTACCTAGGATCTTCATGCCCTCCCCCACCCCCAGAAGCAGATGCTGAGACCACGACTCAAGTGCAAGTAGTTCATTTGGAACCTAAAAAAACACCAGTAAGAGAGAAAGTGACACAGTATTGGAAAGACAGCCAAAGGGGAGCTTGGACATTATCAAGCCACCTACCATGGGGACAACTGGAGCTCAATCACGATGGGGCACCAGGAGCCAGGGTAGACCCGTGCTCGGCTATCCCACCCAAGGGATGAGGAGCTTTGGTATTTACACACCAACTTCCACTAATCATTGGTTGAAGGCCGGTGGGGGGTGGGGGTGGGGTGAGGGGAGGGATAGTAATTCCTGGACACCTAGAGCCTACTCAGGTGAGCCAAATGGGCTTCGGTGGCCAGAGAACAGCCCTCAGACAGAGTTGCAGTGCCCACAGTTGGAAGTTGGGCTGGTGTGCACTGAGGGGCCGTACGAAGAACACCGCCAGGATCTTCTAGCCTTGGGATTCTGTCTTTGACCCAAGGAGAAGAATCTGAATGAGAAGCTCCTTAGTTTCCTGTTCAGGGGTCACTATGACTTAGGCTCACACCACTTCCTCCTGCACCGACGCCCGCCACGGCCACTCTGCCCTGGGGACCAAACCGGTGATGGAACAGGTCCTCGGGGCCGTGGAGACCTGACCTGAGCTAGACCAGCCACTTTGGCAGCAGCTGTCGGGAAGTCAAGGAGAGTGAAATCACACGCTTGTGTTATCTGAGGACTTTCCCCCCAGACGAGAATTAACCCCTGATCAAGGAAACTGAGGAGGAAGGTAGAGATGTGTCGCTTTCCATCACAAACTGTGGGGATAAAAGGAATGTTTCTAAAGCAGCAGTAATAACATGTGAAAAAAACCAAAACATTTTGATACACCATGCAAGAGGAGACTGAATCATAGTCTAGTCTCTTTCTGGAGGGCGGCATTACAAAGTTGGCGTCATAGGAAGAGGCGGCCAAAGAGGAGATGGACGTAAAACACAGGAAAGCGTGTTATAGGAGCATAATGACCCCTTGACGAGAACTTACACCCTCACTTTCTTTCTACTTGGGCACAGAGGCCACATGAGAGAGTTCTGGCACAGCTCCATGTTCTGTGCAGAGTCACCAGGCCTCTTGGACATTCGGGCACTTAATCTAGGCCTTGCTCACTGGGCTGTGTGCCTTTCTCCCTCAGGGGCTGCTGTCTGAGCCTTCATTGCCGCCCCCGCCCCCGCCCCGTGAAACTGAACATCTCCGGAGTTGGTACACAGCCGAGCCGGGGATGGGTAGGGACCAAAGGTGTTCCCTAGCAGCCATCTCCCAGAAGACCGTGAATTCCCAGACTCTGGATCAGCAGGGGGAGGGGTGGGGCCTAATGACTGTGCCAAAAACATTGCTTCCCAGCTCATGCCTGCTTGCCACAGGGTAGTCGTCACCGCAGGCAGTTCAGTTAGGCCCCTTTACTTAGTGGCCAGTCTGCAGCTGCTGTGGGTGCTGGGACTTTCCGTGCTCTGTCCTGGGGAATTGCCCCCGGCCGATAGGAGCCACCCCCCTGCATCTCCCTGGGAGGATTTTGTCGCCACCCCCCCCCCCCCCCCCCCCCCCCCCCCGTAGGCCGGCAATGATCGACCAACACTGCAGAGGAAAACATCAAGGCGGGGCAACTGCGTGTTGTGTTATAACTTACTCTTCACAGAGCCATCCAGCGGAATTTTCTGTGATGACGGAGATGCCTCTCTCTGCTCTGTTAATATGGGAGGCACTAGCGCCCATGTGGTTACTGAGCACTTGGCATGAGACAAAGGAACTTAAATTTCTTTCTTTTCTAATATTTTATTTTATTTTATTTTTTAATTTTTTTTTTTAACGTTTATTGACTTTTGAGACAGAGAGAGACAGAGCATGAACGGGGGAGGGGCAGAGAGAGAGGGAGACACAGAATCGGAAACGGGCTCCAGGCTCCCGGCTGTCAGCACAGAGCCCGACGCGGGGCTCGAACTCCCGGACCGCGAGATCGTGACCTGGCTGAAGTCGGACGCTCAACCGACTGAGCCACCCAGGCGCCCCTCTAATATTTTATTTTATTTTATTTTATTTTATTTTATTTTATTTTATTTTTTATTTTTTTTATTTAAAAAAATTTTTTTTTCAACGTTTATTTATTTTTGGGACCGAGAGAGACAGAGCATGAACGGGGGAGGGGCAGAGAGAGAGGGAGACACAGAATCGGAAACAGGCTCCAGGCTCCGAGCCGTCAGCCCAGAGCCCGACGCGGGGCTCGAACTCACGGACCGCGAGATCGTGACCTGGCTGAAGTCGGACGCTCAACCGACTGAGCCACCCAGGCGCCCCAATATATTTTTAAATCTATTTTCCAGTTTATTGATTTATGCTCTTACCTTTTTTATGCTCTTCTTACCACTTATTTTGGATATTTTTCTTTTTTTTTTTTGAGACAGAGAGAGACAGAGCATGAACAGGGCAGGGGCAGAGAGAGAGGGAGACACAGAATCAGAAACGGGCTCCAGGCTCTGAGCCGTCAGCCCAGAGCCCGACGCGGGGCTCGAACTCCCAGACCGCGAGATCGTGACCTGGCTGAAGTCGGACGCTCAACCGACTGAGCCACCCAGGCGCCCCTCTAATATTTTATTTTATTTTATTTTATTTTATTTTATTTTATTTTATTTTATTTTTTATTTTTTTTATTTAAAAAAATTTTTTTTTCAACGTTTATTTATTTTTGGGACCGAGAGAGACAGAGCATGAACGGGGGAGGGTCAGAGAGAGGGAGACACAGAATCTGAAACGGGCTCCAGGCTCCGAGCCGTCAGCCCAGAGCCCGACGCGGGGCTCGAACTCCCAGACCGCGAGATCGTGACCTGGCTGAAGTCGGACGCTTAACCGACTGCACCGCCCAGGCGCCCCTAAGATGCCTTTTTTTTTTTTTTTTTAATTTTTTTTTCAACGTTTATTTATTTTTGGGACCGAGAGAGACAGAGCATGAACGGGGGAGGGGCAGAGAGAGAGGGAGACACAGAATCGGAAACAGGCTCCAGGCTCCAGGCCATCAGCCCAGAGCCTGACGCGGGGCTCGAACTCACGGACCGCGAGATCGTGACCTGGCTGAAGTCGGACGCTCAACCGACTGAGCCACCCAGGCGCCCCAATATATTTTTAAATCTATTTTCCAGTTTATTGATTTATGCTCTTACCTTTTTTATGCTCTTCTTACCACTTATTTTGGATATTTTTCTTTTTTTTTTTTGAGACAGAGAGAGACAGAGCATGAACAGGGCAGGGGCAGAGAGAGAGGGAGACACAGAATCTGAAACGGGCTCCAGGCTCTGAGCTGTCAGCACAGAGCCCGACGCGGGGCTCGAACTCCCGGACCGCGAGATCGTGACCTGGCTGAAGTCGGACGCTTAACCGACTGCGCCGCCCAGGTGCCCCTCTAATATTTTATTTTATTTTATTTTATTTTTATTTTTTTTATTTAAAAAAAATTTTTTTTCAACGTTTATTTATTTTTGGGACCGAGAGAGACAGAGCATGAACGGGGGAGGGGCAGAGAGAGAGGGAGACACAGAATCGGAAACAGGCTCCAGGCTCCGAGCCGTCAGCCCAGAGCCAGACGCGGGGCTCAAACTCACGGACCGTGAGATCATGACCTGAGCCGAAGTCGGCCGCTTAACCGACTGAGCCACCCAGGTGCCCCTCTAATATTTTATTTTATTTTATTTTATTTTTTATTTTTTTTATTTAAAAAAAATTTTTTTTCAACGTTTATTTATTTTTGGGACCGAGAGAGACAGAGCATGAACGGGGGAGGGGCAGAGAGAGAGGGAGACACAGAATCGGAAACAGGCTCCAGGCTCCGAGCCGTCAGCCCAGAGCCCGACGCGGGGCTCGAACTCCCGGACCGCGAGATCGTGACCTGGCTGAAGTCGGACGCTCAACCGACTGAGCCACCCAGGCGCCCCAATATATTTTTAAATCTATTTTCCAGTTTATTGATTTATGCTCTTACCTTTTTTATGCTCTTCTTACCACTTATTTTGGATATTTTTCTTTTTTTTTTTTGAGACAGAGAGAGACAGAGCATGAACAGGGCAGGGGCAGAGAGAGAGGGAGACACAGAATCTGAAACGGGCTCCAGGCTCTGAGCTGTCAGCACAGAGCCCGACGCGGGGCTCGAACTCCCGGACCGCGAGATCGTGACCTGGCTGAAGTCGGACGCTTAACCGACTGCGCCGCCCAGGTGCCCCTCTAATATTTTATTTTATTTTATTTTATTTTTTATTTTTTTTATTTAAAAAAATTTTTTTTTCAACGTTTATTTATTTTTGGGACCGAGAGAGACAGAGCATGAACGGGGGAGGGGCAGAGAGAGAGGGAGACACAGAATCGGAAACAGGCTCCAGGCTCCGAGCCGTCAGCCCAGAGCCAGACGCGGGGCTCAAACTCACGGACCGTGAGATCATGACCTGAGCCGAAGTCGGCCGCTTAACCGACTGAGCCACCCAGGTGCCCCTCTAATATTTTATTTTATTTTATTTTATTTTTTATTTTTTTTATTTAAAAAAATTTTTTTTTCAACGTTTATTTATTTTTGGGACCGAGAGAGACAGAGCATGAACGGGGGAGGGGCAGAGAGAGAGGGAGACACAGAATCGGAAACAGGCTCCAGGCTCCGAGCCATCAGCCCAGAGCCCGACGCGGGGCTCGAACTCACGGACCGCGAGATCGTGACCTGGCTGAAGTCGGACGCTCAACCGACTGAGCCACCCAGGCGCCCCAATATATTTTTAAATCTATTTTCCAGTTTATTGATTTATGCTCTTACCTTTTTTATGCTCTTCTTACCACTTATTTTGGATATTTTTCTTTTTTTTTTTGAGACAGAGAGAGACAGAGCATGAACAGGGCAGGGGCAGAGAGAGAGGGAGACACAGAATCTGAAACGGGCTCCAGGCTCTGAGCTGTCAGCACAGAGCCCGACGCGGGGCTCGAACTCCCGGACCGCGAGATCGTGACCTGGCTGAAGTCGGACGCTTAACCGACTGAGCCGCCCAGGTGCCCCTCTAATATTTTATTTTATTTTATTTTATTTTTTATTTTTTTTATTTAAAAAAAATTTTTTTTTCAACGTTTATTTATTTTTGGGACCGAGAGAGACAGAGCATGAACGGGGGAGGGGCAGAGAGAGAGGGAGACACAGAATCGGAAACAGGCTCCAGGCTCCGAGCCGTCAGCCCAGAGCCAGACGCGGGGCTCAAACTCACGGACCGTGAGATCATGACCTGAGCCGAAGTCGGCCGCTTAACCGACTGAGCCACCCAGGTGCCCCTCTAATATTTTATTTTATTTTATTTTATTTTATTTTTTATTTTTTTTATTTTTTTTATTTTTAAAAATTTTGTTTTTCAACGTTTATTTATTTTTGGGACCGAGAGAGACAGAGCATGAACGGGGGAGGGTCAGAGAGAGGGAGACACAGAATCTGAAACAGGCTCCAGGCTCCGAGCCGTCAGCACAGAGCCCGACGCGGGGCTCGAACTCACGGACCGTGAGATCATGACCTGAGCCGAAGTCGGCCGCTTAACCGACTGAGCCACCCAGGTGCCCCTCTAATATTTTATTTTATTTTATTTTTTAATTTTTTTTTTCAACGTTTATTTATTTTTGGGACCGAGAGAGACAGAGCATGAACGGGGGAGGGGCAGAGAGAGAGGGAGACACAGAATCGGAAACAGGCTCCAGGCTCTGAGCCGTCAGCCCAGAGCCAGACGCGGGGCTCGAACTCACGGACCGCGAGATTGTGACCCGGCTGAAGTCGGACGCTTAACCGACTGCGCCACCCAGGCGCCCCTCTAATATTTTATTTTTAAGTAATCTCTATACTCAACATGGGACTCGAACTTACAACCCTGAGATCAAGAGTCCCATGTGCCGCCTGACTGAGCCAGCCAAGTTCCCCAAGACTAAGGAACTTAAGTTTAAATTTTAATCCCTTTTAATTAACTTAAACGTAAATGGCTGCAGGGAGGTGGTAGTTACCTTATAAGCTTATGCAGATCTAGGGCCTCTCATGGATGAGGCCAAGACTTTACCCGAGACCACATCCTTCCTTGCCTCTTCCCTTTTCCTATCCAATCTCACTCCCTCCTTTACTGGCTTGTCCTGAGATCACAACCTCAATAAATCACGTACCCTTGAACTCCTATCTCAGAATCTGCTTCTAGGGAACCCACTGAGACCTTATGTTACAATTACCCAAGAGTAGATCACAGAAAGCTTAAACTCTGCATCAAAAGCACACATACGGGGCGCCTGGGTGGCGTGGTCGGTTAAGCGTCCGACTTCGGCTCAGGTCACGATCTCGCGGTCCGTGAGTTCGAGCCCCGCGTCGGGCTCTGTGCAGACGGCTCAGAGCCTGGAGCCTGTTTCAGATTCTATGTCTCCCTCTCTCTCTGCCCCTCCCCTGTTCATGCTCTGTCTCTCTGTCTCAAAAATAAATAACGTTAAAAAAAAATTAAAAAAAAAAAAAGTGCACATATGAAGTCAGTACCAGTCAGAACGTTTTTAGCAGAAAATAGAAAAGAATCTCTAACTCATCTGGCTAAACAGCAAGGAGACACCTGGGAAGTCCAAGGATAAGACATCTCGGGAGAATTCCGTGACTAAATGGCATCTAGCTGCACTGTCACCCTGGTGGGCAGCCTTCACCTTTGGACTAGCCTCCCTCTCGTTGTCACAAGGTGGCTATCCCACTGCCAGCCTCCACATCTGGACACAGCCACATCCAGAAAACGAAATACCATCTTCCCCAGTGTGTCTTTTTTTTTTATGTTGATTTACTTTTGAGAGAGAGAGAGAGAGACCACGAGTGGGAGAGGGGCCGAGAGAGAAGGAGACACAGAATCCGAAGCAGGCTCCAGGCTCTGAGCTGTCAGCACAGAGCCCGATGGGGGGCTCGAACCCACGAGCCATGAGATCATGACCTGAACTGAAGTCGGAGTCTTAATCCACAGAGCCACCAAGGGCCCCTCCAGCACATCTCTTATTAGGAGCAAGACATTCTTTCCCACAAACCTCCTGCAGCTTTCTCCTTAATTTTTATTGGTCGGAACTGTATCACACGGCCATGTCTAAACCAATCCCTGAGAAGGGGAATGGGAAACCCGTGATTGCTAGACCAGCCAGGACCAGCCTGTGGGTCTGTGGCCAGCCTCTCCTGAAGCACATGGCTGAGCTGAGAAGGGTGGGCACCAAACACAAGATAGCATCTGTGTGTACGGGCTGGGGACTGGACAAAATGGATGTCAGCGAGACAACCACAGTATCGGTTACAGGTTTCTTTAGGCCAACTTCTCCTACAATGTGTTCTGTGAACCACCTATGTGGAGATCATTTAGAGGGCTTGGTAATATGCAGATTCCCAGGCCTAAGGTATTGTGTGATCCACCAGGAGGGAAGGCAGGGTGAGACAGAGACCTGCTGAGTTACGGTCACCCTCAGATGGTTTTCCTGCTCATTAATGCCGAAGAACCACTCACTTAAGCTGAAAACCAAAGATCTGCCTCTGGTCCCTTTGTTACCAGTCTCCCCAGAAGGGCTGTCGCGCATGACCAGGCATGGATGCCTCCTCGGTCTAACACCTTGAGTGACGTTCAGATGACAAGAGTGCCTATCAGTTGTACTTAACATGCATTATTAATATGACTTTCAGCTTCACTTGCTGAGTCCACGATTCCTGTTACGACACTTCATGAAAAATGAATGTGATAATGGCTTCCCCTTTATGGGCTAATATATTGAAACACATCTAAGAAGACATAAGTATGAAGTTTATGGAAAGCAGCATCTGGGACTGGTTTTTTAATGCGGTGAAAGGTCTCAGGGGGGATTCTGATGTCGGAGAACAGCTGCCACCGAACGCAAAGGCTAGCTGTTTAAGTTCTGGATACCGCTTAATGGTGTCTGATATAATGTTCAGTCTCCAGTTAATTGACATCAGTCACCAGGGGAAGAAAGCCTGAGCAGTGACCGGCCTTACGTCAGAGGCAGGACTTGTTGCCTGAGCCACCAGACTCACTAGGGATCAGCTCCAGATTACCGATTGCGAATAATTTGCCTCTTTTCGCCAGGTGCCTGCTTGAATTTTTCACTGGATGTCTAAAAATCACTTCGGACTCAATATATCCAAAACCAAACTCTTGATTACACCTGCACTGTGGATGTTCTTATCTTAGTTTTCCTCCCTTCCTGTTTGCCTCTGCTCCTTCCCTCTGCTGCAACCCATCATCTCCCTAATTCAGTGCTTTGCCTAAGTCCTGGCTTCAGTCTCTGCTTCTGAGGAAACCCCAGCTAAGACGGGTGACAGGAGAGGAACAAAGATGTCTTAAGATATTACTAGAACATTATTTCAAAGAATTATGAACATAGGATGTAGACAGCACAATTAATATATACTTAAAAGGAAAGCCATGATTAAAGATGCCCAGGAAACTGGCAACAGCATTTACATCTGGAAAAAGGAAGGGAACCAACGGAAGGATTGAGAAGAGAACTTAGTCCTCACTGTGGCCTTTTCTAATTTGAATGCTTTGTCTGGTTAAAAATATAATTACCTATTGTATGTATGTATGTATTTTAGAGAGAAAGCATGCATGAACAGGGGGTGGGGGGTAGAGGGAGAGGGAGAGAGAGAGAAAGAGAGAGACAGAGAGAGAGAGAGAATCTCAGGAAGGCGCCATGCCCAGCCCAGCATGGAGCCAGACATGGGGCTCGATCCCATGACCGCGAGATCATGACCCGAGCCGAAAACAAGAGTTGGGCACTTAACTGACTGGGCCACCCAGGCGCCCCAATAATTACCTATTTATTTTAATGTTTATTTATTTTTGAGTGAGAGAGAGACAGAGACAGAGTATGAGCGGGGGAGGGGCAGAGAGAGAGGGAGACACAGAATCCGAAGCGGTCTCCAGGCTCCGAGCTGTCAGCACAGAGCCCGACGCGGGGCTCGAACTCACGGACCATGAGATCATGACCTGAGCTGAAGTCAGATGCTCAACCAACTGAGCCACACAAGCGTCCCTTTTTTATTTTTTTATTTCATTTTTTTAATAATTACCTATTTTAAATGTAGATAGACATAATGACTCTGAGATCAAACACCTGGATTGGACCATCCCACTATGGGATTTGCCTTATATCTGCATTTGGGGGAGTGTATTCCTCATTCCTAGGATCTCCGCTTGACGTGATAGACACAATTGGTTTAAGTTGCTTGGTAAAGAGAGCCCAAGTATGTACAGACTTACTGGATTTGGTGAACAGAGTAGCAAATAAGAGAGGATTTGTCATAGGTAAAGCTCCATGGCTCCAAGGAGAAAAAAGGGGGTATTTCACAACCCAAAGGTAATGAATACAATGTTTCTACTGTGGTTTTCACTGCGCAGTCTTATCATTCCTAAGGGTTTTAGGTCTTTGATCTGGAAGTGATGGAAGGCTTGGAGGATGGAATTACCAAGGAATAATTAGACCATTCTCCACAATGTATGCTGCAAGTTACTGTTTCCCAAAGGGTGGATAGGACACACAAATCTCTAGGGTACAGGAGGTGATTCTAGGTGGCCCCTCACCTTTCCTAACTGGTCTGCCTTTCATGATGACTCATTTCATACGTGCCCTTTGGGGGAAAGGATTTTCTAGTTCTGGACAAGGCTAGCAGAGACAAATATGGCAGCAGGACTACTGACAGTGATTGTTCCTTCTGCTGATACAGGCCTGGGGAGAGGAGGCTGTGACCCACACCTCAATCAGGGTCAGAGATGAGCGTGACCTCCCCATCCCGGCTCATGGATAGATGGGGTTGGGGGCGGGCAGGGGAGAAAGCAGCATACTGCCTACATTCTCTGGGTGTGTCGCTTAGTTGGATACACAGAAAACATTGTCCTAGACGATGAAGGAGGCCAGTTATCAAGGATAATTCTCTATATGTTATAAGACTCAAGGCAATCATACACCACTCCACAACGCATTTAAGTAAGTTTAGTATTAGCTGAATATTGGGGAGCCCAGTGGCTCAGCCAGTTGAGCGTCTGACTCTTGATCGTGGCCCAGGTCATGATCTCGAGGATCATGGGATTGAGCTCCATGTTGGGCTCTGTGCAGACAGCATGGAGCCTGCTTGGGATTCTCTCTCGCCCTCTCTCTCTCTCTCTCTCTGCCCCTCACCCCCCTCTCTCATTCTCTCTCTGAATAAATAAATGCACTTTAAAAAATATCTTAGCTGAACACATTCCCTAAAATTATCCTCAGGCACCTCCCCACCTCCTGTCAAGCTACCCAAAAGGCCCAGGGCTGCTGTGCCGGTTTCCCTGTATTCCAGTGTTAGTCAGTCAGTGTGGCCTCTATACCTAGCTGGGTTTCTGGCTGTTGCGTATCTCAAACTGGGGTTTCTGTTCAACCTTGGCGGACTCTCTTGGGCCCTGGCCTCAGGACTGCTCCTGTCCATTTTTAGCCAAAGTTAAGCGGGGATGGTGAATGGGCTGCAGCAACAGAACAGGAATGGTGAGGCAGGGGCAATGAGCGAGGCCTCGGAAGAGCCAGATATCAAGAGGTGACCAGCCATTGGGTGACAAGAACAGCAAGATGGTTGAAAGTAACCAAACAGACTTGATGTATTTATCAAGTCTGCAGGTAACAGCAGGCGGTGCTGGGTTAGGCCACAAAGCCTAGACTCCGAAAGAAGTCAGTTGGCTAGAACGTGAACTTAAAACATCAACATCCTGTTTTAAAGTCATAAAAGTGCTTTTGGTTTTGGTACCCCCATGCCATGAGCACTGATGGAAACCCCTTGGCTTGGGAACAATTCTAAGTGAAAAACATCTTAGGGGTTAGATTATCACAGCCCCAGGGTGAGCCTAGACTATGGATCCTGGGCTAAGGAGATGGGATTTAATGGTCCCCTCAAATTCTACAGGTCAGACCGCATCTGGAATATGTGGGTTCTGGTCTGGGTCTTACAACTAAGACAGGATCTTAGCAGAAGGGAGACAGATCCCCTTTTCCTGGGTACCCATTCCCCACATGCTGTGACTGCTGGCTGCCACCAGCTCCCGGCTGTACCCTGCTCCTGAGAACCACTTCACTCAGGAATGTCGCTCCTGGCTCTCTACACCCCTGGAGCCAACGACTGAGTGGCACAGAACGCAAAAGTCTGAACCACTCATGTCGTGGTGAGATCTCTGTGGTGCTACTGATGCCCCAGAGCTACCCAGGGTAACAACCTGAGCCTCGTCGTCAGCTGAGACCACATACTTGCTCGGCGCCGTCCCCTGCCCCACCCCATACCCCTCATGTCCCTACAGGTGTACCCTGAGGAAACACCTCGGGTAAATCACTTGGACCAGAATTCCTGCCTCAGACTCTGCTCCTAGAGCACCTGACCTGAGAGAGAAGCACAGGATGGTGAGGGTTCTGCAAACCATATCATGAGGAGGGATGAAGGAGATGAAATAGTCCAGGAACAAAGAGGGTGGAAATATGATAAGCAACTGTCTTCAAATATGAAAAAAAAATGAGACAATAGCAAAAGGACAGATTACACGGAAATTAGACCAAGGCACAATTTGGCTCAGTATCACAAAGAACTTTCTAATACTCAAACATGTACAACATAGGTATAGGCTGCCTTGCAAATCAGTAACCTGCGTAGAAAACGCTCACTCAGAATCCAGAGGACCGTTGGGTGGGGTGTAAGAGGAGGAACTCTGGGCATTGTCTGATGGGTGATCCCTAAGACCAAAGGCCAACAGCCTAGTTGTTATTATTTGAAGTGGCCACAAGATGGCAGCAGCAGAGAGTTCCCCAAAAGACGGTTAAATAAGAAATTGTCGTTTCCGCAAATTTGATTCAGATCTTCAGACATTACAGGAGGTGTCGTATATGCCGTCATAAGCCCTTAGAGATTTATGACACACAAAATTGCAAAGGAAAAACGTTTTCCCCAAACTGAGTATTTTACTATTGGAAAAAACAAAATCTCAGAGGTCTAAAGAGGTAAACCCTAATCATTAAGGTCACAGTGAATCAGGATAAGCACATGTCTTACATTCTGATAATGACGTTACTTCTATCTTGTGACACAGGTTTCTAGGTCCAGTTATAGTGTATCTTCCAGGGGAGGAGTCTGTGTTTGAAACAGGCTCAACAACGGGGTATATGGCAGGCCTCAGCCTGTCTTAGCCCACGGTCCTCACGGAAGGAATTCTCTACATTGCCAGGCCTCTTCTTGCGTCCACCTCAGAGTCTCCTGGGGGCCTGACACAACTCGATCAGGGAACCCAAGTAAACCTGTGATTCCACGGAGCGAAGTTATATCAGAGTTTGTTTGCAACCCTGAGGCCAATGAACCTCACCAGGCCCCACAACCCTCCATGTCTGGTCTCTATCTGTGGCAGCTGGCCTCTACGATGACCATCTTTCCTCTTGGTTTCCTCGCTCTTGTATTGTTCCCATCCTGCTGCACAGTAGCTGGTCTGTGTAACCAATGGGAGACCGTAGACGTGATGATATATGTCTTCTGGGGCTGGAAGGTGAAAGATGTTGCATCTTCCACCATACTCTTTTTGGATCACCCACTCTGGAGGACACAGGCTGACGTACCGTTAGGACATTCAAGCAGCCCAATGGAGAGTTCCTCGTGGGGAAGAACTGAGGCCTCCTGCCAACAGCCAGCACTGACTTGCCATCCACATGAGTAAGCCATCTTGGAAACAGGTCCTCTAGACCTGGATAAGCCTTCAGGTGACCACAGCCCCGGCCGACATCGTAACTGCAAACTCAGGAGAGGCTCTCGGTCTGAATTACCCAGCTATACTGCTTCCTGACCCACAGAAGCTTTGAGACTGTGTTTATTGTTGTTTCAAGCTAAGTTTTATAGTACTTTATTATGTGACAATAGACACCTAATACAACACTCTAAATGCCAGCTTCCCTGCCTATATACACTCTCTTTTCAAACATTTTCCTCTCTTTTCTCTGGCTGCTGTCCTCACCATTTTACTTAAGTGTAACGAACTTTGAAATGCAACAGATGTTTTCCAACCCTTATGTTACGGAATCTCTTTGCTCCCAATGGGGAATCTTCTGGAGAATTCCTACTCTCTGGCTTCCATGACCCTAAACCACCCTGGTTCTACTGATTTTTCTCTTTCAAGTCTTCCTACCTCCTTCTCCTTCCTACCTCTTTTGTCACATGCCGTATGAATGTGGATGCTGCCTCGGAGTCTATCCTTGTTCTCTTCTTTTGACCCTGAGCCAGCTCTGTGGGTCACTTTGCTGCTCCTTTGACCATCACTCTGCAGACGACCACCCAATCCATCGGTCCAGCCCACATCCCGCTTGTGAGAATGGCGCCCTCACATCCACCCGCCTGTAGGTAGCCTCATGCTGGAGCCCACTTACAGCAGCTCCTGAGAGCCAACGGCACACTTCTCTTCCCGATCCCACGTCTAACATTGTCACACTGGTAGCCTGAAATCGGCCACGGTGGGAGTATTTACACCATGGTTTTCAACAAATGCTACTAATCAGGGCTTTATCAAGAACCAGTGGGTAAACATTATCAGCACATCACTGTTCAACTAGATGCTTCTGCCTTCTGTGTCCCACAAACACCTCAATTCAACATGTCTCCAATGGAGTTTTATTTTTCCATTCATTTATTCAAAACTATTTTTTATTCAAAATATTGCTTGCAGTTTTCTCAGGTTCTGGTGAAGAAGAAACATTCTGTGGCTTCCGTAAACTTGCTCTCTGTTGGCGTAGACAGAAGGGTAAATGGGCAGTCTCACTGCCATGGTAAATGCTCCAGCTCCAGTAAGCACAGGGGGCTCAGGGGGCACAGAGCAGGGAAGACTTTAAAGAGGCTGTCTCGGGGCGCCTGGGTGGCTCAGTCTGTTAAGCGTCTGACTTCGGCTCAGGTCACGATCCCACAGTTTGTGAGTTCAAGCCTGGCACCGGGCTCTGTGCTGACAGCTCAGACCCTGGAGCCTGCTTTGGATTCTGTGTCTCCCTCTCTCTCTCTCTCTCTCTCTCTCGGCGCCTCCCCCGTGTGCGCTTTGTCTCTGTCTTTCAAAAGTGAATAAATGTTTAAAAAAATAAAAATAAATAAATAAAAGTGCAACACTTCCTCCCATCCTGTCGCCCGTTCCCCACTCCGGGAGGGGGATGAGGGTGCTCCAGACAGAGTGGGCCACAGTCACAAGTGCACAAAGGTGTGAGGAGCAGTGTGTGTGCCATGGCCTGGGACTACTTTTTTTTTTAATTAAAAACATTTTTTTTAACGTTTTATTTGTTTTTGAGAAGGAGACAGAGACCGAGAGCGAGTGGGGGAGGGGCAGAGAGAGAGGGAGACAGAATCCGAAGCAGGCTCCAGGCTCCAAGCTGTCGGCACAGCGCCCGACGTGGGGCTCGAACTTACTGAGATCGCGACCTGAGCGGAAGTCGGATGCTTAACCGACTGAGCCACCCAGGCGCCCCCCCACCCCGCCCCGCCTTTTTTTTCTTTATTTCTTTTTCTTTTTTTCGTGGTATGGGAACTAATATGGGAAAGTCAGGCTTTAAGAGGATAAATCCTCTCAGGTACAATAAGTCCTAACAGACTCTGTGGAATCCAGAACTTCTAACTCCCAGACCAGCATCTTCCCCATCATTCCCATCTTCTAGAACGGTGATACATAAGATTATTTTGTTTTATTTTATTAATTTCTTTTTTAAAAATTTTTTTTAACATTTATTTATTTTTGAGACAGAGAGAGACAGAGCATGAACGGGGGAGGGGCAGAGAGAGAGGGAGACACAGAATCCGAAGCAGGCTCCAGGCTCTGAGCCGTCAGCCCAGAGCCCGACGCGGGGCTCGAACTCACGGACCGCGAGATCGTGACCTGAGCTGAAGTCGGACGCTCAACCGACTGAGCCACCCAGGCGCCCCTATTTATTAATTTCTTGAGAGAGAGAGAGAGAGAGAGAGCATATTGGGGAATCATGCAATTACATTTTCAAGTCTAGTTCCTTGGGCTCACTGGGTACTTCCCGGACCAACATTCTCCTGTTGAAGCAGTATGGGCCGTATCTGTTTCTAGTTTCCAAGGATCTTATTAGAAAGGGAAGTATTTTATGTCATTGTCCAAACTCTGCCAGTCACCTGGGTCCCTGCCTATTGTATAATGCTGTGTCTCAGACCACCATTTCCCTTTTAACACGATAGTAGAATTCTCTGCCTCTTGGATCTTTTCTTTTATGATATCTCATTGGCTTCGTCTCAGGTATAATGTCTCTGGTGATGTCAGGCTGGGCCTCAGGGGCATTTCTGAAATGTAACTGTGTTTTGGGTGTGGGTGGCTGCGCATTTAGGGACGATCTGTGGCTTTGAATCTGAAGTTTAATTTGTGATAATAATTGATAATCAACAATTTGGATTCATAGAATCAAATTTTATTGACAATAATAATAATAATAATAATGATAACCACCACTTACTGAGGGCTTGTTATTGGCCAGCCACTACATTAAATTGAAGTAGGGACTGCGTAAGGAATTCGCTCCCACAAAGTCAGTGATGGAGGCAGGATTCAGACCCAGGCAGACTGACTCAGGAGTCCCTTCTATTCTTTGACAATCACCACCTCCTCATATTCTCACCTCCTCCATAGTTCTTGTTTCCCTTGATCGAGGCTCCCAACTTTTTTGCTGCCTCAACTCACTAGACGGGTGATATTGCCCAGCAAGACCCACTCCCCGGCCCATTCCCAATTTCACCCCCAGCCCACCTGTGCCGGCTGGCTCTCCCTCCATGTGCAGCTCTCACGGATCATGGCCCAGCAGTGGATCCAACAGCATTGTGGGAACAGAAGAAAGATGAGTACGAAAGGGCTTTCCCACGCCAGCCCCACCTCACGTCTCCCGCTTGATTTCTCACGCTCCCTCCCCTGACGTCTGCCTTGAACCAGGCCGAGCAGAGTTCTTGAGAGGCTTTGCTGATACTGTCCTCCTCACCTGGAGTCTGTCCCACATCCTTTGCGGCGGTACGCTGGGTCAGCTCACACCCCACATTTTCCAGGAAACTTTCTGTACAAGGCAGGGTTCTTGGGTTGCCAGCAACAGAAACTGACCCTAAAAGGCCTTACTGGAATGATATGGGAAAGCTCACAGAATTGACAGAATCTGAGCTGGCAGGCCCTTGAAAGAAGAGGAATTTGGGTACCTATGGAGTCAGTCCGGTAGCAGGAATTAACCGATGGTTCTTTCAGGGAACTTCCCTCAGGCTAGATTTCCTACCCTTATGTTTCTGTGCTCAAGATTCAAATTCCTGGAGGAAAGAGGATGAATGGCCTGGTGGGTCACTTGGTCACACATACCCCTTGGCCACAGCACTTTAATGGACAATCCCACCAAGACTAGGGGCGCCTGGGTGGCGCAGTCGGTTAAGCATCCGACTTCAGCCAGGTCACGATCTCGCAGTCCGTGAGTTCGAGCCCCGCGTCAGGCTCTGGGCTGATGGCTCGGAGCCTGGAGCCTGTTTCCGATTCTGTGTCTCCCTCTCTCTCTGCCCCTCCCCCGTTCATGCTCTGTCTCTCTCTGTCCCAAAAATAAATAAACGTTGAAAAAAAAAAAAAAAGACTGTAGGCAATGGGTTGGGGCAGTTTTGTTTTGGGGGGGGCGGGGGGGGCAGTAAATCGAAGTGCCACAACCAGAAGAAGTGGGGAGGGAGGCTGAGCAGATCAGACATGAGGCCCACAATCTTTTCTTCATTCTCTCAAGCCTTAGACCCACATTGCTGTCTTCCCTCCCTCATGATGGCCTCTCGCCCACCTGTCTTACCTCTGGTCGTCATTTAAATTATGTGCAGCAAAACCACTATCAAGGCCATCATCGGTCTTGTTTCAGAAGCATGTATGTTGTCTTCCTCCAAAGTCTGGAAACAAGCCAAGAGCTGAGGCTCCTGATTCCATATGTTTGCTCAGGGCCTCGCCATCAGTCAGGTAACAGCTGGGTGACCTGGTGCATGTTGGGTGGAAGAACAGGGCACCAAGGAGCTGAGGGGCTCTAGGTAAGTAGGAAGCTTTCCCTGGGGAGCCCTTTAACCCCAATGCACCTATCCCGAGGTAAGAGCAACCAGTTCGAGAAGCTCTGGGGGAATTTCTGTAAACCACGTGCAGCTCAAGGCAGCCTCCATGAGGTCAGGCTCCTCTTGACACATGGTCATGTGCGCTTCGGAAAGTGTCCCCGTCAATGAATCTTCCTTTATGCTTCTTTTTCTCAACTTAGTTTTTTTGTTTAAAGCCTTATGAAAACAACTGACTTTCCCTTTGCTAACCTACAGTTTGGGAATGAGCCTGGACAGAAATTCAGGACACGTGCATCAGGGGCCAGCTCCGCCCCTAACTGTTTAGTTTGGTGTTCATTCATTCATTCACTCAAGAAATAGGTATTTAGAACCTACTGTGTACCAGGCGATGCCAGGGACGTAGCAGTGACCAGAGAGACCAAGATCCTACCTGCTGGAGCTTATATCCCCCATCTGGGTCTCCATTCCCTGGAGGTGGGAGGCCTTCATCAGCCCTCGTGGCTTTTTCAGACCTAACATTCTAGAAGTATGTGAAGGGAAGACAATTTTCTATAACTTGCTCAAGGCAAAGGGGTATTCAAGTTATCCCAAGGGGTGAAGCATGGTGGTGGTATTTGGAAACAGTTCAGAATCTTGATGAAAAGATGGAGAGAGACAGACAGACAGACCGACAGACACAGAGACAGAGAGAGACTACATTAAAAAAAAGTGCCACAGGGTGTCAGGGTGGCTCAGTCGGTTAAGTGTCTGACTTTGGAATCATTTCTTGGCCTTCTGGCTAAGATCAAGTGTAGTGTCTGACTCCGGCTCAGGTCATAATCTCACAGTTTATGAGTTCAAGCCCCGCGTCGGGCTCTGTGCTGACAGCTCAAAGCCTGAAGCCCCCTTTGGAGTCTGTGTCTCCCTCTCTCTCTGCCCCTCCCCTGCTCACACTCTGTCTCTCTTTCTTTCTCAAAAATAAATAAACAATAAGAGAAATTAAAAAAGAAAAAAGCTCCACAAAAGTTTGATCAATGCCTTAACCCCAGCCCCTAGAACAATGCCTGATACATAATGAATGTTTAATAAATATCTCTTCAGTGGATGAATCACATGGGAAAAACCAAATGGGTGGCTGGGAGAGAAAATTTCCTCACCATGACCTCAGGTCTTTACGTACACCTTTTTCCCGTCTTAGGCACACCGTTCCTCCAAAGTAGCCTTTCCTGTAACTTCCCCACCTCCTCAGACATTTGGGCTCAAGCAGGGCGCCGAAGTGAATTGTGGAATCTGCTTCTTCTCACTCTCCATGGTGCTAAGAGACTCTGGCTCATTTTGCCTAGAATCCGGGGCCTTCCCTCTTCTGACAGGAAGCCTCCTTCTCCTAATCTTCCTGCTCCTTCTCAGAGAGGAGAAGGTTTGCTTCCTGGGCACTGAACACGATCTTCCCTAATGGGTTTAGGCCTAGGGTCACAGATTCCAGGGCCCACGCAAATAAGCCAGGCAGGCAATGTCGACGGTGATAGACGATAGGGAGAGTTGGGAGCTGTGACAAACTGTGGAGCTGGGAGCCCTGTGTGGCCCAAATCATACTTTGACAAGGTACTGTGTGGACCAAAAACACCTTCCCTGTAGACACTCTGAGACCAGGGCACCATTGGTTTATGGCATCTACCGGTCACTGGGAGCAAGCTAGAAAGACTTACCAACTTTTCACTCGACCCTCTGCAGGGTCTCACCTGGGACCACAGGAGCCAGATCTACGCTTGGCCCGGGGAGCAATTCGTCTTGGGCTAAACTACATAGAATTGCCGTAGATGCACAATTACTGGCTCCCACAAGCCTTTGACCGTTAAGAGGGGAGAGTCGGAGTCTGGGGCAGAAGGATCCATTTTCTGATGAATCAGTGAACAATTCTGAGCGGAACTAATCAGGCTTGTATCGTGTCACCCTTTCTTTACAACCCATAGTTCAGTGATTTGAACTCTTACTGCCGGCCTGTGACTCCCCCCCAACCCCCTCTTCCTGCCTTCCTAACATGTACGCAAACGAACCGCATAGGCACGTACACGTGTACGCGCAGACAGCAGTGGGGTGTAGGAGAGTTAGGTTTACGGATACGAAGTCTCAGAGAGATGCTCGAGCCTCCTGGACAGCACTGGAAACAAAGAGAAATGAGAGAGGATGATGTCCAGTGGAAGGAATTTAGTTTCTCTTGCCTCCAGGGAATCCGGAAGGTCTCAGGGAAGCATAGTCTTGGGTAACTATTAGCTCCTTAGCAAGGCAAATTCCTGGGAGGATTAAAAGATGGGGAGCGTGCCCAGCAGTACTTGTAGTTACTGACGCCAAGGAATGGGAAGGCTAATCAATTCATTTTCTTCCCTCAGGATTCCAACTGATGTTATCCCACAAAGCACTGGGTCATATTTCCAAAACCATGTTAGGTCAGGCCTGGCTTACCCATCACATTAGTTAAGGTTATACTGGTTTCAGGGCAGAGAAATGGACTTTGGCTGACTTAAACAAAAAGGGGGATAATCGGAAAGCTCCTGGGGGCTTTTATGAAATGGGAGGAAAACTGAATAACCACAGCTCGGCAAGGGAAGGACTGGAGCTCCGGGAGTTTGTGGTTGTGTTGCCATCGATACAATCCTTTCGGCCTGCCCGGGGCCCTCTGGCTCTTTGGGGAGAGAAGATCTCACGCGTCCCGTGTGTTAGCTCAGGCTCCCCACAAGCAGAGCGATCCTGGTGCAGGTGATTTTTGTGGGGAGTGTCCTCGGCAGAACCGTGCAAGGCAGTGAGGGGGGCGGGATGAAGCAGGAGCTAGTCTAGCCTCAGCGGGATCCTGCGGTGTAATCTGGAGAGTGGCACTTCCGAGTCAGCCCCCTTGAAGCAATGGCGCTTGCCTTTTGTACACCCCCCGTCCATCAGTTATTGGCTGTGGGCAGTTTCTCAAGCATTTTGGGGCAACGCTATTTAAGTAGAAGGGGGTAGCTGTGAGCTGCTAGCAGCCAATATTCACTGCGGATGGTGCACTGCCCTCGCAAAGAGATCTGGGCAGATCACCGACTAGATCCAAGCACGGCTTGGGTAAGGTGTCCACCCAAGAGCAATGAGCCATTGAGAGAGAAAGGTCGAAACCTGAGGTCTAGACATGGCGGCAGGGGCTGTTTGCAGAGGTAAGTGAACGGAAGAGCGAAGGGCAGCTATGCCAGATAGCGTCCGGCGTATGTCCTTGTAGCACGTCCACTGATTATGCCCTTCTGGACAGTGTGCAGAGCTGTGGCCAGATGGGTTTCTTCTTCAGTGAGGAGGGTGCCTGCTTCCCAGGCACTAATCATAATCTTCCTTAATGGCTTTAGGCTTGGGATCACAAATTCAAATGCAGAAGGAGATAGGCCGGCCAAGTAGCGTCATTTGTGATAGACAGTAGGGAGCGCAGACGGTTTGCCACAGTCCCCGATACTCTGTATTGTCTACAGATTGTCTACAGATTGTATTGTCTACAATCGATATTATTGCCTGACCTCTCTCTGTATGCATTTGAATGTGTGACTCCAAGCCTAAACTCATTAAGGAGGGTTTATGTTCGGTATGCGTGTACCTAGAAGTGGAATCTGTAAGTGGTAGGGTATACACGTGTTGAGCTTTAGTAGACACTGCCAAAGAGTTTCCCAAAGTGGTCGTACCATTGGATACTGCTTTTGATAAGGTATGAAAGTTCTAATTGCCCCCATCCTTACCAGCACTTGGTACGGTCTGTATTATCCCTTAGTGATTTTAATTTGCATCTCTCTGATGACGAATAAAATTAAGCACCATTTCATGTCTTTTTCTTATTGATTTATGGGAATGCTTTATATATTCTGTATATGAGTCTTTTGTCAGATATATATCTAACAAACAATATATAGATAGGTGTAGATATAGATACCTATATACAGAGTTGGAGAAGATACACGTAATTTACATGTAAAAATTACATGTATAATATATATAATTATATATAAACATAAATATGCAAGCATTATATTATAAATTAAAGCATTATTATATTATATGATAATATATAAAACATTATATTATAATTAAAGCATTATTAATTATAAATATATAAATATATATTTATTATGTATTGTATATAACTTTATATTTAAAAATAAACATTAGCATATTTATATTATTTGAAATACATATTGAATAAAATATTCAATACAAATATATAGTTATAATATATAATTACATATATACTATGTGTATATACATGAAGTCACTATATATACATATATATATATATACGTATATATATATACACACACATATATATAAAATCACTCTGTTCCTAATTTGCTTTTCAAATATTTTCTTAAATAATTCTTTTAAGTTTATTTATTTATTTTGAGAGAGAGATACAGAGAGAGCAAGCAGGGGAGGGGCAGAGAGAGAGGGAGAGACAGAATCCCAAGCAGACTCTGGACTCAGTGCAAAGCCTGACTTGGGACACAAACTCACAAATCATGAGATTAAGACCTGAGCCGAGATCAAGACTTGGATGCTTAACAGATTGAGCACCCCAGGTGCCCCTTCTTAAATAATTTTTTTTATGAAAACAAGTTATTTGGGGCACCTGTATGGCTCAGTTGGTAGAGCATGCGACCCTTGATCTCTGGGTTGTAAGTTTGAGCCTCACGTAGGGTATAGAGATAACTTAAAAATAAAATCTTTAACAAAACACAAAACAAGTATTTAAATTTAATTTAGTCCAATTTAGCAATTTTTTTCTTAATGTTTAGCATTTTATGTTTTCTATTTAGGAAATCTTTGTCCATGTCATGGTCGTATAGATAACCTCTTATTTTTTTTTCCTAAAGCTTTACTACTCCACTTTTCACATGTTGAAATACAATTTATCTGAAATTTATTTGTTGTATTATGAGTTAGGAGTTGAGTTTCCACCCGCCCCCCCACCATATTGTTCATATTGATACCCAATTAGCACCATTTATGGAAAAGATCATCCTTTCCCAACTACTGTTGTGCCATCTTTATCATAGTAAGATGATAAAACTCATATAGACGAGTCTATTGATGAGTCTAAAACACATGAGTCTATTTCTGGTCTCTCTGTTCTCTTTCATTGGTTTGTTTGTTTATACTCGTGCCAGTATCACACTATCTTAGTAATTCTAGTGCTATACTATGTCTTAGAGTGACTGATTGTCCTCATTGTCCCAGTACATTCTGCACACACCCCCTTTTCCATCTGAGATATGATTGACATACAATTTTGTATCAGTTTAAGGTATACAACATAATGCTTTGACATATACAAATTTCTGTGTTTTAAAACAGAAAGTATTGCATCTCAGAAAACCCCTCAGTCCCAGGCAAACTAGGACAATTGGTTATCCTACTAGGTTGTGGTATCAGGTGGCATAGATCCTCCTTTGTTTTTCTTCTTCAAAATTGCCTCAGCTACTGTTCACCCTTTGCATTTCTTTAAAATTTTTAGAATCTGTTTGCCAATTTCAGCCACAAAAAAAAGGGGTGGTCTTCTGGGATTTTCACTTAGACTGCATTAACCTATAGATAATTTGAGGAAATTGGCTGCACATCTTTCATTACATTTATTCCTACATATTTAATGCTTTTTTGATGCTATTATAAATAGTACCATTTTATTTTTGTTGTTGCTATGTTCTGGTATAGAAGTAAAATCAAATTTTGTAAATTGACCCTCATCCAGTGACTTAAGTGAATTCACTTATTAATTATCATAACACATATTCTTTTGAATATTACATGTATACAATCACTTTCTGCAAAAAATGTTCTCTTTGTCTTCCTTTACAGTTGTATATTTATTATTTCACTTTCTTGTCTTATTGCACTGGCTGAAAACTCGAGTGCAATGTTGAATAAAAGTGGTGATGGGGTCACACAATTATCTTTTTATTTGATCCTTTGGAAGAAATTGTTCATTAACTTAAAAACTATTGTTCCCAGGGTAATAATTTTATGTTCTGTGGCCAATGAATAGTTTTATGGCAGGTAGTCTAATTGTATCCCTTCTTTTGTGCTAACATATAATGGAAGTACCCCTAAGTGAAGACCAGTAAGATGACTTATTCTCACATTCTCCCATTTGGTTCTAAAGTTGGCATGAAAGCCCATGTTTCCTGACAAGTTTTCTGTGAGCACACCTGTTGGTTTTTGTCTGCCTGGAATCCCTTCTCCTTTTTGACTTCCTCTTTATTTCTCCATTCCAACCATGTGATTCCAGAAAGACTCCCAATCATGTTACTCTGTGGGCCTTACATGAGGCCCATTGGTTTATTTCTCCCCAAAACTCAAATGGAAGTCTCCTCAAGTCTTATGGAAATGCCCTGAAAGCAGGGTCTTTTCCTGCTGAGGATGTGGAGCTCTCCAGACTCCTGTCCTTCCAAACGTTATGATCTCTAGCTCTCCCATCAATTCTGGGGTTGTTCGATAATTCTCTTTCCAACGAACTCCCTTTTCCCCTTAGCCAGAGTCAGTTTCTATTGTGTATTAATCAGAGAATAGATGTCCTCCTTATTCTCTTTACTTTGCCACCAACAATGAACAAAATGGGAACATATTTTTAAGAACTTAATTGTATTCTATTTATATTTTATTAAATATATTTTAGAAGTTCTTCCTAATTGACTCAAAAACAATCATTGCATATTAAAATCATAACTTTGAGTTTCTCTTATTGCATATGCATAATTTAAATCCACACATCCCAGGTTTATTTATCCCAGGGGGAAGCTAGCAAATTAGGAATTTTATTTTTAGATTCATTTAACATTTTTTTTTTTTTTTTAATTTTGGGGCACCTGGGTGGCTCAGTTGGTTAAGCATCTGACTTTGGCTCAGGTCATGATCTCACGGTTGGTGGGTTCGAGTCCCATGTTGGGCTCTGTGCTGACAGCCAGAGCCTGGAGCCTGCTTTGGATCCTGTGTCTCCTTCTCTCTCTGCCCCTCCCCCACTCACACTCTGTATTTCTCTTTCTCTCTCTCTAAAAAATAAATACTGAAAAAATTAAAAATTAAAAAAAATTTTTTAATTTTGAGAGAATGTGAGCGGGGGAGAGGGGCAGAGAGAGAGGGGAGAGAAAATCCCAAGCAGGTTCCATGCTGTTAGCACAGAGCCCGGGGGGAGGCTTGAACTCAAAAACTGTCAGATCATGACCTGAGCTGAAAACAAGAGTTGGGCGCTTCACACGCTGAGTCACCTAGGTGCCCCAGAAATTTTATTTTTAAATTTATGTCCTTTTGAATCTGTTTCTATAAAGGGCCAGATAGTAAATACTTTAGGCTTTGTGAACCATACGGTCTCACTCACAACTAGTCAACTGCCGTTGCAGCCATGGACAGTACATAACTGAAGGAATGTGGCTGTGTTCTGATAAATACACACTAAAATGAATTTCATATCCTTCTTTTGATTAAAAAAAATTCAAGGGGCTTGGCGCAGAGCCTGCTTGAGACTCTCTCTCTCTCTCACTCTGCCCCTCTCCGCTGCTCATGTGCTCTCTCTCTAAAAGAAAATAGAAAATAAAAATATTCCAAAATGTCAAAACAATTCTTAGTTTGCAGGCCATACAAAATAGTGGTAGCCAGATTTGTTTTACAGGCTACAGTTTGTCAACTTCTGCTCTAGTCCCCCAGTTTTTAAAATATTATTGGACAAAAGAAATATTGACTTATGAAATTGAGATTGTAAAGTAATAAGCATTATTAATGAGATATAGAGCAATTTGTTTGTCTCCTAAATTAATGAGCATGCATTCAAGGATATAATTAGGAAAAAAATGTATATATATAAAGGATATAACTGGATAAGATCTTCCTATTTCTAGGAATTCCTATGTAACATAGAAGAAAGTAGAAAGATCATACTATATGCTAAACTTCTCTGTAGTTGTTTCTTGACTATCTAATTTTATAATGTACTAATTAAACATTAATTGTTAACCCAGAATCAAAGAAAATAAGGGGCTTTAAGATACGGATCACCTAGTCACTTACAGTAGTAATGATGCCTTATATTTGTATAGCATTTGATAGCTTACAAAAACTATAGTTCCACATATTATGTCTTCAGATCCTCAACACAACCCGGGAGGTAGAGAGGCAAGGTATTATTATCCAAATTTCCAGAAGAACGACCTGCCCAAGATTACACAAGGGACAAGGGAGTGGGAGGAATTTTCTAGTCACACCTCTGAGTCATAGTCAGACTTATTGCCATTAAATATAATGATACATTCATGCAATTCAAGAGCAGGGCAATGAATAAATCCTGCCTCACCAGTTGATGAACACTCAGTGATTCAACATAGGGATGCCTCTGGTGTGTCAATGTAGGCCTCACATGTCTAGATCAGTGGGAAATCCAGAACTCTTGTCTTTTTTTGTTTTTAATTTTTTAAATGTTTATTTATTTCTGAGACAGAGAGAGACAGAGCATGAGGGGGGCAGGGCAGAGAGAGAGGGAGACCCAGAATCTGAAGCAGGCTCCAGGCTCCGAGCTGTCAGCACAGGGCCTAATGCGGGGGCTTGAACTCACAAACCGTGAGATCATGACCTGAGCTGAAGTCGGTCACTCAACCGACTGAGCTACCCAGGCGCTCCAAGAACTCTTGTCTTCTTGTCCCACGCATCGCCCTTTCCCCTGTCCGTCTAGGAATGACAGCAGTCACAATCATGGCTGATTGCTCTGGAAGGGGTTACCCTAACCGCTGTAGTAGCTGGGAGCCCAGTGTCATCGCTGACTCCAGAGCGTTCCAAGGCTATTACCTTGGAAAGCAATGCCCTTGTCAACCTCTGCAGTTGCCCACAGTTTTTGAGAGCAGTGTCCTTATACCGAATGAAGCACCAGCCTGAAATAATTACACCCTAACTCAGACCCAAGCTCCAGTGTCACCATGGACTTTAGCTGCCACTACGTTGATCGCCTACGGACACAAAAGCCATCGGAAGAAAGGGACTTGGATTGTGCTTCCTGTCCTCATTGTGGCCATCGTTGGGACACTTCCCCTCGGTGGTTCCACAAGAAAGAAAAGGAGATGCTCCTTTCCTCGGGATTACACATTTAGAGGGTGTGCCCACACCAACTGGCTCAGGGATCCTAGTGTTACAGTTCTTTGTATTCATGCACTCAGTCACTTCCCCAGGGAGTAAGTTGGGTGTAGAAACAAAATGCTCTAAAGCCTTTATGTACATTTGCGTGTTAAGTACGCATGTATTGACCGATTTAAATCTAACTTCGAGTTACGGAAAATTTAAAACATACACACGAAACAGAGAATGCGGTATTAAACCCCAGTTCTCACCTCACGGACCCATCACTCTGCTTTAACACTAAACAATCCTCACCTAACCTTGTTTTCATTTCTTCTGCCACTTCTTCCCTTCCCCCTGGAGTATTTTGAAGGAAATCCTGGAGATCATTGAAATTTCATCCTTATTCAGTATACGACCCTAGCAGACTGCTTTCGAAAGCATCGTTATGACAAAGACAAAATTATATACTACCACCTAATATCCAGCCTCTAGTCAAGTTTCCCAACTGTTTCAAAAATGTCTGTTTATAACTGGTTTGTCCAATCAGGATCCACACGCTGTACTTAGTTATTAGGTCTCTTAAATCTCTGTCTTTTTTTAAAGTTATTTATTTCTGAGAGAGAGGGCGAGAGAGAGCATGAGTGGGGGAGGGGCAGAGAGAAGGAGAGAGAATTCCAAGCAGGCTCCACGCCGTCAGCACAGAGCCCCAAGCAGGGCTCGAACTCACGAACTGTAAGATCATGACCTGAGCTGAAATCAGGAGTCGGATGCTCAACTGACTGAGCCACCAGGCACGCCTTTAATCTCTTTATTAAGATAACTTATTTGTTGAAGAAATCCTGTCATTTGTGCTGTAGAACTTTCCACACTCTGGGTTTAGTTGATCGCATCTTCTCTGGTGTTGTTTTACACTTTCCTATATTGTTCATTCTCCCTTCTCATAAACTGTTACATTTAGAGGCTTTATTGGATTTAAACTCAAAATATTTGGGGAGTGGCAAAAATACTGCATAGGTGATTCAGCATATTTTGATCGCACCACATCAGGAAGCATATGATGTATGGTCATTCGACTCTGAGTGATGTTAAAATTGATCAGTGGGTTCGGGTGTTGTCTATTATTTTATTAGGAGATTGAAAAATGGTCTTTTGTCATTTCTCTTACCTTTATCAGTTGGAAATACGGTATACAAAAGGGCTTGCCCTTTACAACTCTGGTTACCCTAAAATGCAATTTGTATAAGAGAAGCAGAATGCTTGATTCTTTTCCTTTATTTACCAATCGTCGTTACCATATAATGTAGCAACTTACTATCGCAACTTCTAGGTGACTTATATGTATATTTTCTTTTCTCAGTGTCATTATGAACTTGTGGATTTTAACATCACTCATGTGATAAATGACTTAAAATATATTCTGTAGGCAATGGTGAGCCACCACAGGCCATTTCCAACTTTCAAACATAAAGCATAACTGACCACGGATCTAAAAATCAGGGATGCCTGGGTGGCTCAGTCGCATAAGCTTCCCACTTTGGCTCAGGTCATGATCTCATGGTGCGTGAATTTAAACCCCACGTTGGGCTCTGTTCTGAGAGCTCAGAGCCTGGAGCCTGCTTCAAATTTAGTGTTTCCCTCTCTCTCTGCCTCTCCCCCACTCGTGCTATCTCTCTCTCTCTCAATGATAAATAAACATTAAAAAACTTTAAAAATCAAACAGTAAGCTTATTGTTTTAGGGGGAATCCTTTCTTAACAGAACTAAAAAATTAAGATCAAAATCTCTGAACATACCAAAACTTTAGCCACAAAATTTAACAATGATTATTTCTGGGATCTTATACTTGTTCTCTGAGTTTCTTCTTTAGTTTCACTCAGTTTACTGGACTTCATTTCATGAATGTCTGAGTATCTGACTGAGGCTAGATTCAGTTCCGGGCACACAATGATTTCCATCTTTATATCATTCAAATTACATTTATAAGACCTACATGCCCCATGACTAGTATTTGCAATTACATTTTTCTAAAATAAGAGCAAATTAATACCCAAACAACTGACTAGTACTCTAGTAATTGAACATGAGTTTGTGGACAATGGGGACGTGGCTCAAGCTGAAGCAATGGCCGACAGTGAGTGCCAGCGTGCGAGTTCAATGTGTTTGTGAGCTGACATGCCAAAGCCGGAATTTGACGTGTAAAAAGGAGGGTTAGGTGTTTTAACGGAGTAGGCATGAAACTGTGTTTTTGGCTGTGACATGCTAGATTGTTTCTGTCGGCTTGTTCTATCTTCCCCAGACAACTAGTTAGTTCCGAGAGGGCAGAAGCCGCACCTGTATCGTTCATTTACTCCTAGCATCTAGTACATGAATTTTTAAAGTGAAAGAAAAAAAAAACGATGCATGCAAGACAAGAGCAAAATCTACAATGGTTTTTGAGTGGCGAGAATCCTAAGAAGACCTTTTTAGGTAGACCTAATTTACCACTTTTTAGTGGTATCTTTTGCATATTTTGACTCTGGGATATTAGTATGAAAAATAGATTCCTTTAAAAATTATCTGAGTATAGATGTAGTACATTTCATCTAGGAAGATTCTGAACAGTAAACAAGTCATTGCCACATAGTATTCCATTGTGTATATATTTCACTTAGCATTACACTCTCCAGTTCCATCCACGTTGCTACAAAGGGCCATATTTCATTTTTTCTCATTGCCACATAGTATTCCATTGTGTATATATTTCACTTAGCATGAACAGTAAACAAGTCAAATGAAATCACTGGTACCTCCATTCCTTAAGGTTAACTTTGAGTGCCTTTTTCCAGTATTTGTCTACGTCTGTATAACATTAAACAATACTGGAATCATCTTGAACATATTGTTTAGTAACATACTCCTACATTTAAATACATGGCTAATTTCTCCTGCAATAGAAATTTTAACGGCTATATTCCATTATCATAATATCTATTTTTACAGTAACCAGACCCAAATCTAATTTCCAAACATGAAATTCTGATGAACAAGACCACAGAGCAGTGATTCTGATCAGCATTATGCCTGGTAATAACAGGCTATTCCATAGCACACACAGCTCCAGGACGTGAGATTAACTTCAACAACTATTCATTTAGTTTGGTTTGACTTTCTGCCAGTCTTATGACCAACTTGAAGCAGGTCCTAGAACAGGGAATGTTATGTTTGGTGTCCAGGGAAGCAGCAAACTGGAGAAGCCATCCGAAATTCCAGAATAATACAGAGAGCCAACACGTTATCCATTTCCTGCAGCAAAATTTGATCTAAAAGGATAAAAATGCCACACAAGTTAGGTTAAACATCTTGTGGGGAAAGTAACCTATTAGTGTACAAGGGACTGGAAATGGTGAAACCAAAAAGAAGCTGAAAACAAATCTGTACGTACATTTTTCTTTCAAGACTCCACACTATGTAAATGTCCTCCAAGAAGATAAGCTTGAGCTGACTCATTGTCACTTGCTTCTGCAAAGGTTTCTGAGGCGTCTTAGATAGTAGCCACCCTGCCCCCAGGGTCCTGAGGGCTAATAAATATTTTTCAGGTGGACTGACAACAGGAAAGAATTGTAGGACAAGAAACTACCTGTAATACCTAGGTGGGAGTACCCTGGAAAGTGATGTGCTGAAAAACTGCCCCTTCCAGCTGGTTAACTTTTATGCTCATGCATTTATTTACTTTTTGTGACATTCACTCATCAACGACAAATGAATATATGACAGCCTAATGATACAAGGGAAATGCAGTATTGTGTATAGAATTGGAAGAGATGCAAAATGAGTGCCATGACATTTCGTTTTTCTTTCTTTCTTTTTTTTTTTTTTGTAATCTCTACACGCAAAGCGGAGCTCAGACTCAACTCACGGCGACCCTGAGATCAAGTCGCGTGCTCTTCCGACTAAACCAGCCAGGCACCCCAATGGTATTACTTCTTTTAAAAGCTTTGGGAGAATGCTTTAGGCCTTTGTTAATTTGTAGAGGTCGTATTATTTTCTGGCCATCAGTGTCCATTTCCTTATTTTGTTGACAGCATCCCATTTTTTCTTCTGGGGAACCACTCCTCTCCTACAGTCCATGTTCTTTGGGTGAAACATAAGTGAAGCATGTGACTCATATTTGGCCAATCACAGCATAAAATTTTCCTAGCTGGGGATGGGATCTGTGTTGGTTTAATTAGTGAATCAGGGACTGCTGCTAGGAAGGATCTTTCTCATGCTGGACTTGGATGGGGACGGATGTAGACCTGAAATTGTTGGAAACCATTTTGCGGCCACACGAAGTCTGAGTATAAAGGCAACATGGAGGAGAGCTGAGCCTTTTTTGTTGCTGCTTTTTGTTTCTCAGAAGGCTCTCTTTTGTCTGATTTGAAATGGGCATGAGTGGCAGTAGATTGAAAGTTCTAACTCTACCCTTATTTTCACAGGACAGCTAGAAGTGTCTAAATTATAAGAAAATTGATGCTTTGTAACAACTAAAGAAATAAAAAAACTCCGTATTGGAATAGTTTATTATATAAGCATTGTAAAATGTCTTCTAGGGGGGTGCCTGTGTGGCTCAGTCAGTTGAACATCTGAGTCTTGATTTTGGCTCAGGTCACGATCCTAAACTTATGGGATTGAGCCCTCAGCATGGAGCCTACTTAAGATTTTCTCTCTCTCACTCTGCCCCTCTCCCCTGCTTGTGCTCTTTCATTCTAATATTTAAAAAAAAGTTTTCTAGGGATATGGCAGTGTGAAGTGTACAAAAGAAGACATCTTTTTTATTAAGTTTATTTATTTATTTTGAGAGACAGAGACGGCGCAAGTCGGGGAGGAGCAGAGAGAGAGGGAGAGAGAGAATCCCAAGCCGATTCCACACTGCCAGCCCACACTCTGAAGCGTAGCTCGAACTCATGAAACCCTGAGATCACGACCTGAGCTGAAACCCACAGTCACTTAACCGACTGAGTCACCCGGGCGCCCCTAAAATAAATCTTTTTTAAAGAAATGTAAAATCTGCTTGGAAAGACATGAAAACATTAAAAAACAAAACCCTTTAGAACACAAATGAGTTGCAAACAGTATGCATATTAAGTGTTCAGAATGGCAATATAAAGACACCTATCTAGAAACAAAACCAGCCTACAACAAAAGAGGGTTTAGACTAAACTCCCAACTATTTCCATTAAATTCTCAAGGCACTGGTCCTCGTATCCCTAGTCTTTAGGTAGATCCACATCTTTGTATTTCCTCTCTGGATGTTTCCTCTGAATGACTGACTTGTGTATCTAATTGCCTACTTGATGTCTCCATTTAGATGACCAATAGGCATCTCAAACGTCCGGAAAAAGTCTTTTCCTCCAAACTTGCGTGACCTAGACTGTCTTCCAAATTTCAGTAGATGGCAACTGCATCCTTCCAGTTGCTCAGGTCTAAAACCTTACAGGTGGCCTTTTCTCTTTTTCTTGCATATGAAATCCATTCCATTAGCAAATCTTACTGGCTCTATCTTCGAAACGTATTCAGAAACTAACCACTTCTTAATACCTCCACTGCTGCCTGAATTATTGCAATAGACTAACTGGTCTTCTTGATCTCATCACTGGCCCTCTAAAGTCTAGTTACAATAGAGCAGCTACAACAGTCTCATTTTATGAAGTAAGTTTTCAGACATACGTAAAAGGTGAAAAGATTTTCTAATGTTCCATCGTATGTAGACCCACTATCTGTAGAGTCCACTATTAATAGCACGGTCCTGTTAAGATGACAGATTGTGTAGCTCGTTTGCCCAAAACTCTCTAACGGCTTACCTCATTCAAAAAGGAAAAGCCAATTTCTTACTATGGTCTTCAAGATTCTATGATCTGGTCCCTACTGCCATTCTTCCCCGTTGACCATTACCCTTCAGCCACAATGGTCTCCTTGTTGCTTACTCAAACACGGCGGGCACGTTCTTGCTTCAGGGTCTTTGCACTTGCTGTCCCTTTGCTTGGGATGCTCTTCTCCTTGGTATGTGAATGGCTTGCCTCTTTCTTTGGATCACCTCATGAGAGGTCTTCTCTGACTCTTCCAAGCACGTATTAGGTTGAACAACTTAATGCCATCCAACCATGTTTAACCCATAGGAACCCAATATTGTTCTGAGTCGAAAACAGTGTAAAAAAGATCAGGAGCTTCATATGGTTCAAGCTAATAAAATGCAGCACCACCCTACCTTTTTATTCTCACCTGGATTCCAACTTTCTTTATAGAGCTTCTTAGATACTACTATCTTATATACTACTGTGTATTGTCTATAACATGATCCTCAAAGTTAGGGAATCTTTCTGTTTTGTTCACTGCTGCACGCTCAGTGTGCAGACTATATAACCTGGCTTCTAGTGGGTACTCAGGACATACTTAAAGAGTGAATTCTTCACATTGAAGCCAGAGTGAGCTTTTGGAAACACCAATCTGATGCCACTCCTACTAAAAACTCTTAAATTGGTTTGTATCACTTCAGAAGCAAAGACAAGAATCCTTACCAAACCTGTATGACCCTGCATGGTGGGTCTTTGCTTAATTCTCTAGATCCCTCTCACATTAGCTCCCTCGTTTCTTTTCAGTCTCTGGGACTCTGTTTTTCCTTGCTCCTCCTGTGCTTCTGCATCAAGTTCACTATGAGGCAGTTTTAAATCTTAGCTCAAAGATTCTCTTGCTAGAAGCCATTTCGGACACCCCCGATTTGGTAGAATTCCACTTTAATGCCCTCAGGCACCACTTCTCTACCCTTAGTAATACCTATTGGGATTATAAAGTTACTTTTGTGTGATAATTTGTCTCCCTCACCAGACAGGAAGTTTCACGAGAGAAGAAAACACAGCTTTCTTTTTACTTCCCTTTGGATCCCTAGCATCTATGAAGTCTCTGGCACATAGTAAGAGCTTAATACTCCTTAAAAAAATAGATCCTGTTGTGTCTCTGTTACCAGCGTCTAACTGGGCAACTGGTACACAGTAGACGAATACATTTGCTAAACAAGCCATAGAAGGAAGAGCGTTTGACTACTTATTTACAATAAATATATAACGCATAAGGGCTATCACTTGATTATTTGTGATGAGGCATTCATACATAATTGATACCTACCCCAAATCCCAAATTCTCTCTTGTCATCAACTTCTTCTCAACGCTAAGACTGAAGAAAGTAAGTTACGCTTCTTTTCTTTCCTTTGTTTACTCTCTGGTGGAGTAAAGGGTGAGCTGGCTAGAATTCATTTAGAGCCAGAATGAGCCAGAAGTGAGATCTGGCTTCTGAACCAACAGACCATGCCTCGTATTCTCACTTGGATAGTCACATGTTTAGAAACTTTTTTTTTCCCCAGTCAGGGGCACCTGATTTCAGCTCAGATCATGATCTCGTGGTTCCTGAGATCAAGTCCTACGTCATCAGTGCACAGCCTGCTTGGGATTCTCTCCCCATGTCTCTGCTCCTCCCCTGCTGGTGCGCACACGCTCTCTCTCCCTCTCGAAAGAAAGAAAGACAGAAAGACAGAAAGACAGACAGAAAGGAATAAAGAAAAAAAGAAAGAAAGAAAGAAGGAAAGAAAGCACTAGAAAGTTTTCCCCTCAGTCAAATGAAAAAGCTTTGCATTATTTTTCTTTTTACTTTAATAGCAACCTCTTTGAAAACATTTCAGTGGTCTGGGGCGCCTGGGTGGCGCAGACGGTTAAACGTCCGACTTCAGCCAGGTCACGATCTCGCGGTCCGGGAGTTCGAGCCCCGCGTCAGGCTCTGGGCTGATGGCTCAGAGCCTGGAGCCTGTTTCCGATTCTGTGTCTCCCTCTCTCTCTGCCCCTCGCCCGTTCATGCTCTGTCTCTCTCTGTCCCAAAAATAAATAAACGTTGAAAAAAAAAAAAAATGGGGCGCCTGGGTGGCGCAGTCGGTTAAGCGTCCGATTTCAGCCAGGTCACGATCTCGCGGTCCGTGAGTTCGAGCCCCGCGTCAGGCTCTGGGCTGATGGCTCGGAGCCTGGAGCCTGTTTCCGATTCTGTGTCTCCCTCTCTCTCTGCCCCTCCCCCGTTCATGCTCTGTCTCTCTCTGTCCCAAAAATAAATAAACGTTAAAAAAAAAAAAAATTAAAAAAAAAAAAAAAAAAGAAAACATTTCAGTGGTCAAAGGATATATTAAAACACCCACATACACAGGTTGTATAAATTTACAGGTTTATTAGGGCAGAATGACATGGAGCGGCGTAAGCAGAAAAAACCAAAAATCTTACAAATGACTTCCTTTTAAGCGTGCTGAAACACAGAATTGTCGTAGTAAGCTTGTAATTCCAGAGGAGCACTGTGGCAAGCTTACGGACTTTGTCATTTGTTAATCTGGGAAAGGGAGAAGAGCCAAATCAAATACAGTACAAATGAATTGTTACAAAATGGTAATTTTCGACCCAATGAAACTTAAAAAGAAACTAAAAACCTAAAGAAGATAGCAAGATGTGAATTTTCTAGTTTTAATAATGTATTATGGGTGCGCAAGATGCTGCCAGAGGGTGAACCTGGGTGGAGGGTAACCTCGCTGCGCTATTTTTGTACCCTTTGGCGAGTCTGTAATTATTTCCAAATAAAAAGTGAAATAAACACATAAATAAAATAAAAAAAGAAGACAGCAGGAAAAACAGTAAATGTAGATAAGAAGGGATTTTTAGAACGAGAACTTAAACATACATAGTCAAAGACTTGCTTTGCCAGATTCCCATAGGTTTATAAGGAGTTAACCAAAATGAAAAAGACAGACAGACACATCTCATTAATAAAAACATTAGGCTCTGAAAAGTCGCATCCTATGTTTAATGTCTGAACTAATGATGTTTTCTGGAAGTGTGCAGAGAGCAACACGTAGTACTATGTGTGCAAAACACAACTGAATTTTGTGAAAACCACAAAAAACGACTGCTCTTGAGAAAGGAAAAGTTTTATTTCTTGACATCATCAAAGAAAAACGTGAAGGATCTGACAGGAACGAAACAAAAATGTACAAATCCTACTACCCCATTCCTCAAAACCATATAAACACTTGCAAGACTTTCCTTCATCCGTTAAACGTCTCTAGAGCAGCCAGTCTACACAGACCTGGGGGCATTCACATGTCAGAATATTCCATAAAAATCTGGGAACATATTTTTGGCAGAAAGAAGTCACTTTGTGTGCAAGGAAAGGCTGCTTGTGAAAGAACGCAGACTGACACAGTTGGGCAGGAGCCCCTTGCAATGACATAATGTTAGTGTCATCATTTATCATATTATTGGGAGCATTTAAAAGACACAGGGCGAGGGTGCCTGGGTGGCTCGGCAGGTTGGGCGCCTGACTCTTCTCATTTCCGCCAGGTCATGGTCCCAAGGTCTTGAGCTTGGAGCTCAAGCTCCAACACTGAGCTTGGAGCCTGCTTAAGGATTCTCTCCCCCTCTCCCTCTGCCCTTCCCCTGCTGGCGCTCTCTTCCTCTCACATAAAACCACCAACCAACCAAAAGACACATGGCATTCTGAACTCCTAAAACAAGTAGGGTTGTTTTTTGGTGTCAAATAGATGGCAAATATCCTTTAGAGGCAGAAGTAAAAACGCAGAGAAGCTCGCTCCAACATTGCCTCGTATCACTCGACCTTAAAGCTTATTTTTGTAACAAAATTCTAAAAGCAACATACAAATCTGCTTGGCTGGACCCTTGACTTATATTTCCTTCTTAAATATTAGAGTATAGCACATGGTGCAAAAGGGGAATTAGGGCTAGAGTTAATTAGAGTTCATCAGTTAGACTTTAATTTCTGACCCTTCCAGCGACTACGTCTTCGTTACGACAATGGGTATAACAATCCTCATATCTCAAGGTTGGTCCCAGTCCTGAAAGGGATAATGTATTTAAATGCCTAGCACAATGCTGTGCAAACAGTAGGCGGCAAGAAGTGTGAGCTCGCTCCCAGTTTTCCCAGAAGACACAACAAAGTATTTCCTTCTGTTAGTTTGGTATGAACCAAAACAAATGGCAGAGGAGTAAGCAAAGAGGGCTCGAGATTCTAACCCCACTATTATTATCCAAACAATCGTTCCATTAATTATGCAGTTATATAAACTAATATTGAATAAACATTATTGGGTTTTTTGGTATTATTCAGGTAATGCGTTATAACCTGAAAAGGTCCTCTCTTCGCAAGTCCGCTTTTAATTTTGTCTTTAACTGATTTAGCAAAATAGGTCATTAATTCTCTTATGCAGATCGTAACAGAGCTCCATCTTTTGGGAGGATTAAGCTCCCAGGTAAAAATCATAGTTTTAATGTTTACTCATGGGTTTCAGAAAAAGTGACGTGGGAAAAGAAACGGCAAAAGGTTAAAGAATTTGTCTTTCGGGGCTGTTTGCCTTCAAGCATCTGTTGATGTCTGTCTACACACCAAAGCTCCCTAATTCCTGCCTTGAACCTCCGCTGAGAAGCCACAGTCCCAGACCCCAACAACTCCCAAGGGGGAGCAAGCCCTTCGAAACTGAAGGAGTGGGCAGGACAGAGACAGCCCTTAGAAGGCTTTAGAGGGGGCGCCTGTGTGGCTCCGTCGGTGAAGCGTCCCACTTTGGCTCAGTTCATGATCCCAGGGTTTGTGAGTTCGAGCCCACAGTCGGGCTCTGTGCTGGCAGCTCAGAGCCTGGAGCCTGCTTGGGATTCTGGGTCTCCCTCTCTCTCTATGCCCTTCCCCCGCTCGCGCTGTCTCTCTTTCTCTCTCAAAAAATAAACATTAAAAGGAAAATTAAAAAAAAAAAAAAAAAAGAAGCAGCAGGCTTTGGGAGACAGGTTTTTAACATAATCCGCGGCCTTACGCAGCAGTTCTGGAACCTACAGTCCCCGGCTGTAAAACTGTGTCTAAGTTGTCATTTCATGCCTTTGTCTCAGGAAGCAGCTCAACTATCACTTCCCTCCAGAGGTTCTCTAGCCATCCTATCCCGAAAAAGGGGGTCTCGCCCACTCAACCCTCGCATCATTCTTCTGTATCCCCTGCATGGCATAGCCTTGCCACAATCCGTCTTTACCTGGTCTGTCTGCTTAAACCTCTCTACTCCACTAGAAGGTAAGCTTCCTAAAGAGCAAGGCCCTGGGTCTGCCTCCAGCGCCTTGAACCTGCTGAGTCTCAAGAGACTCAAGAGACACTTCTGGAATGAACGACAGGTCCGGGTCTGGCAGATATTTAACTGCCTCCGTATCCCGCCATCTCCGCCCCCCCCCCCCCCCCGCCAAACCACCGCCGCCGCCTTCTCCGGAAATCATTTCAAAATCACGGGTTTTCATTTTGGAAATAGGGCTTTCAGCGTTGCCGCTACACCCGCTCGCTCTCGCACGCTCGTTCCCTGCGGTCGGAGCCGCCGCCCGGCCCACTTACCCAAGCCCACTAGGCCGGACAGTTTCGGGGCGATCAGGGCAGGTGCAGCCTCGAGCGGGCGACCGCCTCAGTTCACCTTCCCGGTCCCCGGTCCTCCGCGGGCCCCGAGAAGCCACCTCTAGGCCGCCCGGGCCTCCGCCCACCGGCGGTCGCACCCTGCCGCCCTCCCTCCGGCGCGGCGCCAGCAGCTCGCAGCGGTCGCGGCGGGGGCTGCTGCTCCCGGCACCCCGCGCAGCCGGCCGCGGGAGAGCCGGCCGTCTTTCGCCAGGCCGCGAACCCGCCTGTCCCGCAGCGCGCGCCGCCGCCGCCGCCGCCGCCGCCGCCGCCGCCGCCGCCGCCGCCGCCGCCGCCGCCGCCGCCGCCGCCGCCGCCGCCGCCGCAACTGCTTCCGGGTGAGCGGGTCACCGACCCTGTGGCCCCGCCCCTCCTTCGCCTCCTTCGGCTGCCGCTGGGGCTGCGGCTCCTCTCGGGGGCCGGTTCCCGCTGTCTCCGTGTCAGCCACCGCGCCGCGGGGCCGCCGGCGTGACTGAGCGACCCGCTGCGGGCGCCGGGAGCCGCTGCGTCCGGCCGGGCAAGCCTGCGGGAGCCTGGGAGCCAGTCCGCCGTCCGCGCCCCTCGCCCTCCGCTCCTCGCTCTTCGCCCGTCCGGGTGCCGGCGGCCGACCCGCGCGCCCCAGCCCTTCCCGGGCGGCGCCGCAGTCACAGTCCGCGCCCAGGGACAGGTAAGGACCGCTTCTCCCGTCGGCCCCGGAGGCCCCCGTTCGGCCTGCAGCCCGTGCGACCCGCGCCGCCGCTGACCCCTGCTGGGGGCCGGGCTTCCCTGCCGGCTCCGGGTCGGGGTCGCCCCCCGCCTACCGCGTTCGCCGGCAGCGCGCCTGATTTCTACCGCGCACCCTCCGTCTGCGCCGGGGGGCAAGGGTCTCTCCCATTGTGGAAGAAATTACATCGGGCCGCTGTCCCTTTTGCCTCCGGTGTTCGGGGCTCCTTCATCTCCTCCCCAGCGCGACACCCCAGCGAACGGTGTCAGGCCGGTGGAGGGCGTAGCATTTTTATGGGATTTTTTTTTTTCTTCCTCCTTGACCCGAACTGAAGCGCGGGCATAACAGGCGCTTGCTAGGAGTGTCAGGGTTAATGCTTGACTAATATGTGGCGTTATTCACACCCAGATCGTTAAGTTATACAGCTCCAGTCAGGCCTGCTTCTCTTGCCTGTGGATACCCAGCAGGAAGCTGGCGGACCTATGGAAACGCACCTCTTTGCCTCTCTTAGAGGGGAAAAAAGTTCAAGTGTTTGCTCTACTTTTCCGCCGTGGGAGATACAAATATCAGGCTGCCGAGAAACGGCTAGGGAAATACTGTATCCTAAACTTTAACTGTTTGTAGCTCATTTTCTTTGAGTTTCCATTTAATGACTCAGCATTTCTGCCGTAAACAGAAAAACTGCAGAGTAGTTTAATTGGCTAAAAGAGAAGATGTAAGGATAGTAGCCATTACTTTATGTTCTCACAATGGGAAGAGAACGTGGATGCAGTAAATGGAACCAGAGGGACGGTGAACGGGGTACGGGTGGGCGAGTTCATAATGTTTAAAATAACATTTTTTTTTCCAGGATAACTATTTTATTTGGGGATGAATCTGTATATAAGGGTGCAATTGCAGATAAAAGTTAGTTGGCAAAGACTTGAGGTTTGCTGTGGTTTGGGCGTCTTGACGAATGAACCCTGCTTAACTTCTGTTTATCCTCTGTTTAACAAATGTAGAGATGATGACCTGGTGTTAGATTCACGTTGGAGTAAGAATTTCAGAAAGTGATTCATTTAGAAAGTTAGGTCACGCTGTGAATCATTGATATGGATCTTAGGATTGGAATAGAGAGGAAAGCTAGAAGTTTGTTACTGCCTGTTTAATTAGAAGCTTTCAGTCATTTTGTATGAAGTGTTGTATTATGCTTTGTTAGGTTTGTTGGTAGGTATTTATTGTTATGAAGTGTGATAAGGAAATCCTAATTGAACTTTTGCAGAATGTTTGGCTTCAGAATAGTTTGTTAGTTCCTGAGTATATTGTGGTAATTTTACCCCCACTCCTTTTTTTTTTTTTTTTTTTTTTTGGCCAGATGTGAGAAGATAATTAAAGATGTCTAGAAACAAAATAAATGTCAGTGAAAAGATATAAAAAAGTTTACTGAAAGAATCCATAGTTACAAAGTAGTCTTTTGAGTGAAAGGCCTCACCTATTTTGCAAATCCTCAAAAATGTGGAATGAGACTATACCGAGTTCTTACGTAAGTTCTGTTACAGAAGAAAGTGTATTGAGGTTGTGATTTATTATTGGAATGAATTCATTGTAAACTAGAAATAACTTTTTATTGCTCAAGTGTAAGTTGATCATTTTTGGCTTTAAAAATGTTAAGCAAAATAACTTTGAATCACAGAATACTTGATACTCTTAACCTTGTTTTCCTTTTCTTTTTGGAATTCAGCTTATTTTACCTTGATTTTCATTTATAGAGAACCTTAGTTATTACTTACAAAGTAATGGTAAGTTGGTCTTGCTTACCAGATTCCTTTAATTCTTTGACTAAATTTTGGCATCTCATTTTCTTATCCATTCTTATATACACAGTGTTCCCTAATGTTGCTTTTGATTTTTGTCCAGCTAATAGTAACTTAATTAGGAGTTTCAGTTCCCAGTGAACAGATTCCCTTTTGGAAAATCCCTTGTGGAAACCACCGTAACTAACAATCTTGATAGGTGGATATACAAGAGAAGCCTTCTTTCTCAAAAATAAGATAAAAACAGAGAAGGAGACAAACCATAAGAGACTCTTAAATACAGAGAACAAACTGAGGGTTGCTGGATGGGTTTTGGGTGGGGGTGATGGGCTAAATGGGCAAGGGGCATTAAGGAGGGCACCTGTTGGGATGAGCATTGGGTGTTATACGTAAGTGATGAATCACTAAATTCTATTCCTGAAATCATTATTACACCATATGTTAACTAACTTGGATTTAAATAATAATAAAAATAATAATAATTAAAAAACAGAAGCCTTCTTTTGTTATGATTTAAGCATCTCCATAATGAAGGAAAAAAGTGATAATGAGGGTATATTTGGCAAATAGATTCTTTCTCAGAACAAAACCAAAAACAGATCTTTACTAGAAATGAGAGCTGTTTCTTGCAAAGCTCTTTGTGAATTGTTTATCCTGCTCCTAGTGTGAAAAGGGACAGAGTTGATGATGTATAGAAAAAGAAATTCTCCCTGCAGCATGCTGGGAATGTTGATGAGGATCATTTAAGAGAAAATACGTTCTTCCGTCTTCACCAGAGGAGCACTGCCCATTGCACCTACAAAACAGAGGCCATTTCGTAGCCTTTTCCTTGTGGGTAGTTGATTGCTTTCTGGAGACTCTGAATGGAGAGATGGACCTTTAACCAGGAAAACGTACTACCTTATCCAGTTTGCAAACAATAGACTTTATGACCGTCATTCAAAACTTAACTTTTAAAATTTCAGAAGGAAGGTATTGAGCAAAATTTGCCCTTTTTCTCCATTTTTCCTTTTAAGATAGACACCTTTGGAAATGATTTTTTTGTGTTGCACATTGCACTTTGACTTTTAAAACTTTCTGCCCTACAGTAAATTAGGCTAGATTTAAAAGGAATCAAACATTGGCTAAAAACTGGGTTTGGCATAAGTGTTACTTTTTCATTGGTTCTATTTTTTTATCTGGTGGGGGCTGGAGAGAGGATTCTGTTTCTTGGGGGAACTCTGAGCTTTGCTTTTGTGTGCTTTTGTTTGGGTCAGGAGAGCAGTAGATACAAGTGGTTGAGAAGGGGGAAGACATGGCATGCGTACCCGGAAGGAGAATGCCCACTTCATGGGTGCAGTAGATGTTTGTGGGAGTTTAAAAAATTGATGCGACAGTTTAAATGTTATATGGTGCAAAAGAAGCCTTCTTTCCACAACATACTTCTAGCCTTTTCCCTTTTCTACTCTCCCACCCCTTAATCCAAGCAACCACTGTGAGTGGTTTCCTGTATGTCCTCCTCCAAATTTTTTATTACATATGTAATTGGCTTTGTTTAGGAGAGTTATCTTCTTTCGTTGTTACCCTTGATATATCTTAGAGACTTTTCTGTATTTGCACATATGTCCACCTGATTATTTATTTATTTTTAATGTTTATTTTTGAGACACACACACGCACACGCACAGAATGTGAGTGGGGGAGGGGCAGAGAGAGAGAGGGAGACCCAGAATCCTAAGCAGCCTCCAGGCTCTGAGCTGTCAGCACAGAGCTCATCACAAGGCTTGAATTCACAAACCATGAGTTCGCAACCTGAGCCAAAGTTGATGCTCAACTGACTGAGCCAACCAGGAGCCCCCACCTGATTTTTAAAAAAGACTGAATGCCCTGGGTAGTGTAGATGAACCATAATTTATTCATTTTCCATGATTTATTTTACCATTCCTTGTTAACAGACATTTAGGTTGTTTTAGCTTTCTACGAATGCTGCTATAGTGAACAACTAGTATTTAAGTCTTTGCACTAGTCCATAAGTATGTATATTGAATATATTTCTGGAAGAGTGATTGCAAAGTTGGGGCTTAAGTTGTGAAAATGTATAAATTTATTTCCATCTTATATTGGACTTTATTTTATAATAGAAGTTAACTTTCTCAACCTTGTGGAAGGAGAAAGGAACTCTTAATTACTTTGGATTCTTTATCTTCTCTATTTTAAAAAATACTAAAATGTATTGTATACGGCGGTCTTAAACATTTTAGAGTGACAGGTGGTTAATTTTATTTGTAGTGGTAAGGCTAAAAATACTGTAGCTTGAAGACTGATGTTATATTTGGCAAGAGTTAAATGAATACCTTTTGTAGTGGGTTGTTTTAGGATTTTATGACTGGTGTCAATTAAAAATATTGTATATAGCTTAACTTCTTGCGCTAACGAAGTCTGCTACTATATTAGTCATGGGAAATAAATAGCCCACCTTCTGTCTTCCTTCACTGTCCACATCCTAGTCTTTTCGTAATAAAATAAACCTTGGTAGAGTTTGAGATTCAAAAATCCTTTTGCAAACCATAGTGCTGTTGATGGATTAATTTCCCAAGGCAGGGGGTAGGTACAAATTCAGTTTTTATTCTGCAGAGTGTTTGTGAGCAAATCAAGGGTTTACGATTTTAATTTCTATACTGCACCGTTCACTCATGAACAAGAGGAAGGAGGTTGAGAACCTCTGTCCTTTGAAGATGATAGAGACTGGAGGAAAAAAAAAAGTACAGAGGGGCTAATGTGTGATGATCGAGTTGGAACTTGTGAGTGGCAGTTTCTCTGGCTGGTGCCCAGGATCTATTTTGAGGCCTTGTCACAGCTCATCTGACAGAACCTACCACAGAACTGTAATCTGTCCTGGCCCCTGCTGCAAGTCAGGAAGGCCTGCGGTTTAGGAAAAGTGGCAACCACAGAAGAGTGAGCTTACGAAGGACATTTGCTTTCAGAAGATTAAGTCTAAGTTTTGGGGTGAAAATCTGCTTTGCGTGCATATTCTAGGATCATTTTCTTTTTTTCTTTTTGCCCTCCTCTTTTCAGAGCACGATTAAGGAGAACTAACGAGGGAAGTGTTTTAGAAAAACGTGCACAAGGAGGAGCACAGGATTGTACCGGTATTGATATCATGTTCTGGTTGTAAGAGTGATCAGATGTTTTATGACAGGGGAAAACCATTACTGATACTGGCACAGGGTGGCCGTGACCCTTGTTGAACTAGTGCAATTCAGAGACCTGCACACGTGTCTTTGGATCAAAAGGACACTGGGAATGATGAGCTGTTTTATAAGCTTATTTTGAGTTCACACAGAGAAATTAGCTTCTGGCCAAATTCTCATTGTCTTCTTCCCATAGAACTGCTGCAGTCTCATGTACGTTATCGTGAAGTTATCTCTTTAAAAATAACTTGTGGCTGTTACCAGATGCTGTATCCCAGCACAGCTGCCTCTGGGTATCATGTGCTTTCTCACGAAAACCTTGCTGTTTTCTATACTTAGTGAATGAGGCACTTGAGTTTCAAGTTCTTTGACTGATTTCACTTCTTAGGCTAGAAAGCTGTTTAAAGGGTTAGTGCTCGCCAAGGTTCATTTCACCATATTAAACTGCAGCCTTGTATTACATTACAGTCAAGGTTGTTTGAAGAATTTGGTATACAATGCACATTTAATTTGCAGACGGAAAGCCTGCAGATGGTTTCCTTTCTTCTGCTTTACATTAGGTCGTAACTCCAAGAAATTTAGTTTTTCCTTGCCCTCAGAAATGTGAATTATTTGCATTGGATAATGATGGTGTATTTAGTACTGTAGTCGATGTGAGGAAAAAAAATAAACTGGAGTATTTTTCCTTTTTTTCCTATTCCTATTTCTGGTTTATTCCTATTATCCCTTCCCTGTTTCAGCCTTCCCCTACCAGAAAAAAAGGGGGTGGGGAGGGTGAGGAGGGAAGGGGAGGATAGGGCAGAGCAGAGAGAGTGGAAAAGAGGAGAAGAGGTTGGGAAAAGCATTTGAGTACAAAGTGTGTAACAGGGTTTTTAAAAATTTTGTATATATATTTTAATTTTTTTATTTTAGAGAGAGAGGGATCTTGAACAGGGGATTGGGGCAGAGGGAGAGAGAGAATCCCAAGCAGGCTCTATGCTCAGTGTGCAGCCCAACACAGGGCTGGATCCCATGACTTTGGGGTCATGACCTAAGCTGAAAGCTAGAGTCAGACACTCAACCAGCTGAGCAACCCAGGCACCCCAGGGTGTTTTTATTTTCTCAGGAGTGAAATATTAAAACCCTTCTTAAAGAATTGTAGTTCATCTCTTTCATTGTTTTCACTTTGAACCTTGTATATCTTAGTTTTTGGGTTTTTTTTTTTTCCATTATGAACACCAAACTCTTAACTAGTGTTTAAAAAAATTTTTTTTAATATTTATTTTTTGAGAGAGAGAGAGAGAGAGAGAGAGAGTAAGTGGGGGAGGGATAGAGAAAGAGGGAGACACAAAATCTGAAGCAGGCTGTAGGCCCTGAGCTGTTAGCACAGAATCCAACATGGGGCTCAAACCCACGAACCGTGAGATCATGACCTCAGCTGAAGTCTGATGCTTAACCAACTGAGCCACCCTGGTGCCCCTTAACTAATTTTGGTATAACAAAGCTTTACTGTTTAGGAAACTAATTTTAAAGTTCCTTGTTCCGATCACTTTGTTTTTCTTCTATAGACCCTACTTTCCTAAGTAGAAACATTTTAACAGCCAGGGCACTCTTTTGGGTCTCTGTTGTCTAAGTAAAATATAGTATACTGTATGCAGAGGATTAGGATGTTAAAATATTTACTTCTCTGATTTTTCTTTTAAGTTTATTTATTTTGAGAGAGCACACGAGCATATGCTAACAGGGGAGGAACAGAGAGGGAGAGAGTATCCCAAGAAGGCTCCTTGCTGTCAGCTCAGAGCCCAGCGTGGGGCTCCGACCTATGAACGGTGAGATCATAACCTGGATGGAAATCAAGAGTTAGGCGCAAAACCTACTGAGCCACACGGGCTCCCCTATTTCCCTGTTAAATGGTTTAACTAATTTGTAACAATAAATAATACAATTAGTAAGTATACATGTTGTTGCTATTAAAAAAAGCTTAAAAAAATGATTTTGTTTAAGTGACCCAAGGATTATAGGACTAAAGATAGAAAAACAATTCAGTTTTACATTGGATGTCTTTTCCCCTCTCGTGGATATTGCCACATCTAAGTAGAGAGTCACTGTCCTCCTGTCTTACCCAACTCACCCTTTGCTGTCTATCCGATTTTTTTAAAAAGTACGTTAAAATATACATAATATAGGAGCGCCTGGTTGGCTCAGTTGGTTAAGCATCAGACTTCAGCTCAGGTCATGATCTCATGGCTGGTGAGTTTGAGCCCTGTGTTGGGCTCTGTGCTGACAGCTCAGGCCTGGAGGCTGCTTCGGATTCGGTTTTTCCCTCTTTCTTTGCCCCTCCCCCCGCTCACGCTGTCTCTCTCTTTCTCAAAAATAAACATTAAGAAAATTAAAAAATGTGTACATAATATAAAATTTACCATTTTAATTACTTTAAGTGTATAATTCAGTGGTGTTAAGTACGTTCACATTGTTGTGCAACCTTCACCACCATCCATCTCCAGAACTTTCTCATCATCCCAAACTAAAACTGTGCCCATTAAAAAAATAACTCCTCCTTCCCCATTGCACCTGACATCCACTGTTCAACGTTCTGTCACTATGAATTTGATACTCTAAGTACTTCATGTAAGCAGAATGATGTATCTCTGTTTTGTGTCTGGCTTATTCCACTTGGTGCAGTGTTCTCAAAGTTCATTAGCATGCATGAGAATTTAACTCCTTTTTAAGGCTGAGTAATATTCCATATCCTGTTTATCCCTTTATCTGTTGATGGGTACTTGATTTGCTTTTACCTTTTGGCTGCGGTGCATCGTGCTGCTGTCTATGAAAGCAAGTATGTAAATATCTATTTGAGTTCCTGCTTTCATTTCTTTTGGGTGCATACCCATAAGTGGAATTGCTGGATCGCATAGCACTGCTATGTTTAATTTTTTGAGGAATGGCCACAAATTTCCGTAGCAGACGATCATTTCATAGTCCAAAGAGCAGTGTACAGGGGTTCTGGTTTCCTGCATCTTTGACACACTTGTTATTTTTTTTAAATAATGGCCATTCTAATGGGTGTGAGATGGTATCTCAGTGTGGTTTTGGTTTGCGTTTCCCAAATAACTAGTGATGTGTAGCATCTTTTCTTGTGCTGCTTGGCCATTTATAGATCTTTGGAGAAATACCTATTCAGGTCCTTTGCCTGGATTTGATTTGGGTTGTTTTTGTTGTTATTGTTGTTGTTGAATTTTAGGAGTTCTGTAGGTATTCTGGATATTAATCCCTTATTAGATGTACGATTTGCAAATATTTTCTCCCATTCTGTGGGTCACTTTTTTCTCTTGATAGTGTCTGTTGATGCACAGAGGTTTTATTTTGATAAAGTCCAGTTTATCTACTTTTTTTGTTGTTGTTGTTGCCTTGGCTTTTGGCATCATATCCAAGAAATCATTGCCAATCATATCCAAGAAATCATTGCCAAATCCAGTGTCGCTAAGTTTTCACGTATGTTTTTTCCTAAGAGTTTTATAGTGTTAGCTTACCCTTATTTCTTTGATCTACTGTGAGTTATTTTTTGTTTGTGGTATATGCCAGTAACACACCGTTTTGGTTACTGTAGCTTTCTAGTTAAGTTTTGAAATCAGGAAGTGTGATACCTCTACTTTGTTCTTCTTTTTCAAGATTGTTTCGGCTCTTCAGGGTCCCTTAAGATTCCATGTGAATTTTAGTTTTAGGATGGGTTTTTCTATTTCTGCAGAAAATGTCATTGGGATTTGGTAGAGAGTACATCGAATCTGTAGATCACTTTGGGTAGTGTTAACATTTTAACAGTGGTAAGTCTTCCAGTCTTTGAACACAGGGTGGCTCTCCATTTATTTATGTCTCTTTTTTTCTTTCAGCAACGTTTTGTAATTTTTAGTGTACAGGTCTTTTGCTCCTTGGTTAAGTTTTTTCCTTAAGTATTTTATTCTTTTTGATACTATCGTAAATGTAATTGTTTTCTTAATTTCCTTTTTGGATTGTTCATAGCTAGTGTATAGAAATGCAACTGGCTTTTTTGTGTTGATTTTTTTATCCCTGTACCCTTTGCTGGGTTTATTCATCCAGAGTTTTAAAAGCTGTTGCACTTGTTTTCTGTGTTGTGTAACAAGTGTAACAAATTTAGCAGCTTAAAGCAACACACATTTATTATCCTACAGTCTCTATGAGGCAGGAATCTGAGCATGGCCGAGCAGAGTCCTCTGCATAGGGTCTTATGAGATTGCCATTAAAGTGTTGGCTGGGCTGAATTCTCTCCTGGAGACTTACATGATAAAGTCCACTTCCAGGCTCACCGAGGAAGGTTTGGCAGAATTAATTTCTTTGTGGTTTTTGGACTGAAGCTTCTTGCTCACTAGCAGTCACTTTAAGGTAACTAAAGGTTATCTGCAGGCTGTCTTCGAGCTCCTGAAGGCTGCTCTCAGCTCTTAGAGGCAACGTGAATTTCTTGGCCCTGTGGTATTTCCTGATGGAACCGAGTCGTCAAATCGTCAAGGAGAGTCTAGAGCAAGTCTGCTGGCTGGCTAGTCTTATATAAGGTAACATAATCATGGGAATGACATCTCATAACCTTTGTCCTATTCTGTTGGTTAGAAGCAAGTCACAAGTCCTGGCCACATTCTTTGGGAGGTGTTTACACAAAGATGGGAACAGAAGGAGGGGGGATAATGGTGGGGAGTCACCTTAGAGTCTGTCTGCCATAGCTGATTACAAAATAGCCCATACTTTATAAGCCATTTTTGTTTAAAAAACATACATATGCAGTTAAAAGAAGCATCTTACAAAGTAACACATACTTTGAAAAACGTGCGTGCAATTGAGGTATCACTGGTGGTTTTATTGTTCTTTTGTATTTTATTATTTTCCTCCCACTTCTCCTCTCTGCAACATCCCAGTTTTGCAATTTTAAATCAATAGTTGGTGTTTTCACCATAACTAAATAAATATTGTTTACTGTTCAGCCAGGTTTTCCACCATGATTGTTTTCTTTCTTGTTTAACTTTCAGTTTTTTTCCAGGAGGGTTTCCAGGGGTTTCCCTTTTTTTTTTTTTTTTTTTTTTTGGCTTAGTTTTCTGTTCACCTTACTTTTCCCAAGTGCTCCAACAGATTTTTTTTTAATGTTTGTTTGTTTGTTTGTTTATTTATTTATTTTGAGAGAGAGAGACAGAGAGCACGGGTACTTGCCTGAGCTGGGGAGGGATAGAGAGAGAAAGAAAGAGGGAGAGAGAGAAAGAAAGAGAGAAAGAGAGAGGGAGAGAAAATCCCAAGCAGGCTCATTGCTGTCAGCTCAGAGCCCAACATGGGGCTCCATCTCATGAACTATGAGATTCATGACTGAACCAAAATCAAGAGTGGGGTGCTTAGCTGACTGAGCCACCCAAACACCCCTCCGGGAGATTTTTCAGATGCCTCATCCTATCTCTCTAATTTCTTTTGAATAAGATAGTTTCTGAAATACAGAAAAATATAAAACAAAAATACAGTTTGAGGAAGAACAATGCAATGAGCATCTGTGTCTCGCTGCCTAGGTCAAGAAATGGCATTATAATTATCCTAGGAGTTCCTGTATGTATTCTGTAATGCACGCCTTCCGCTCCAGGCAATCACAATACCATTTTGCATGTTAATTAATCACTCTTCTTGGGACCATTCCCCGCCCAACTCTGCAGTCCCATTCTCCCCTCCATACATGTATTTCTAATCAACGTGTGGTTTAATTTTGAAAAGTGGATTAGCTCTACCACGTTGTTCTGTCTGTTAGGATAGCCTAACCTTCTTTAATACAGTTCAAGTGTATGTCTCACTCACATCTGTGTCCGTTGTGAGTGGGGAAGCAGTGGAAGGTGCGTGAGTCCCTGCGTGACTGTGGAATAGACTGCTCCTTTGAGTTTCTCTTTTTTTTTATGAAGCGTATCTTCTAGTAGCTTATTGACAAAGGGTATCAAAGAGGTAAGTTTTTGAGACCTTGCATGTCTGAAAAGGCCTTTAATTGTCACGCATGAGAATAGAATGGTTTGACTGGCAAGTAGCCTATGCCAGTCTTCCTTCAGAAGTTTGAAGGCATCAGTCTATTGTCTTCTTGTTTCCAGAATTACTTTTTAGGGTTTAAAGCCATTCTGATTGTTAATCCTTTCTGTGTAACCTTAATTTCCCACCCACGGAAGCTTGTCAAATCATCCTTGTCTTCGGTGTTTGAAATTCACTGTGGTAATTCACTACGAAACACCTTGGTATTGACTCAGGACTTGTGTTGAGCGTTCTGTAGACCCTTTGAATCTGGCGTCTCATGTCCGTAACTTCTGGGGAAGTTTCTGTGGGAGGAGGAAGGGTCAGTTTCTCTTAATTTGTATGCAGAGGAGCCACCCACGTGTTGACGTGAGGTCTTTTTGGAGCAGAAGTCGTGAATGTAAGGTGGAGCTCGTGGCATGTGGCTTTAATTGGAATGGCACGTGGATTGGCTACTCGCAGCTGTGCTGTCAGCTCGGCTCTCTTCTCTGATCCTTCCCTTGTGAACATTGAACTTACGTCGCATGATATCTTGTTGACTTCTCCCTTTTATGGGCCTGATTGGTGTGTTGCCTACCATTTCAGGGCATTACTTTGCCCTTTGTAAGACAGGTTTAAGCTATACAAACCTGACCAACATGGCTCAAGAGAGATGTTGGCCTCTCCCTTTCTACTCCAAGAGCATCTCAAGTCGCTACTATTGTATTTTCCACTCAGTGAGCTACATGGGTAGAAGCATTCATAGAATAAAGGTCTTCAGGAAAAGCTGAAAATTTCAAAGGATTTTGCTTTGATAATAAAAGTTGTAGGCTTAAAAATTAGTGCTTTTCCCCAGGACTTTAGAGGAATTAATGCTTGCTTCTTTGTTCTAATTTTGACTTGATGCAAGTCAGATTTTTAATTTTCAAAGTTAATCCAGTGGTGCTCATTCTATTTAAAATTAGCAATGTGTTTCCCACTTACTTAGAATTTCATTATGCCTATAAAAGTGATGGTTACTGGGAAATCTGTTAGAAAATTATAGTTTTACCACAGATGACCAACATAAATTTTTATGGTGTTACTTTGCAGTTGCTCTGACAGATTAAATCTTTCCTCTTTATCAGTTTATTAATATAATTTCAAAGTTGGTTAGTCCTTTAAGTTTATATTTTCATACTATGAATTAGCCCATAATTGTAGCTTTTAATTTAAATCATTTTTTTGATAAAGTGTTTTTTCACAATATATAAAGCTTATGAAAAAAGGAAAATTCTGTTTTATACATATTGCCTATGTTCTTCATTATTCGTGTGTATGAGGTTTTACATATTTGCAGTCATACTGTATATATGGTTTTGTTATCTTTTTGTACCTTATGGGCATAATATCAGAATATGTCCTTGTCTTTGCTTCCTTTCCGTGAGTTTTCTACTACCACAATTTATTACATCATGTTGATTGGGCTTGACTTAAAGCTATTGCTGTCAATTTGGGTCATTTTCAGTTTTGTGTGTGGTTTTACTAAAAAGAAAATGATCATATTTATCAATTTTTGATAAGTAATTTTTCCTCTTGCACTATGTTTTAAGTTTTACTTTTTTTATTAGAATATAGTTAGTATAAGTATTGTCAGTAGAATTCATCTTAGTGATGAATTAGAATTAGAATTAGAATATAGTTAGTATAAGTATTGTCAATAGAATTCATCTTAGTGATGAATTAGAATTAGAATTAGAAAGGTCTGAGGCTAATTTAAGTTTTTTTCTCCTTTGGGGCTTAATTCTGGCCCCATCTATTGTATTATCAGTAACACAGGTTACTTAGCACACTTCTATCATGTTGGTTTTGATTTTCATTTCTTTTGACGGAAGAAGTATTTCAGTAATAATTCTATCTGCTCCACAAAGAAAACACACACTTGTATAGTTCAGGAAAAGGATTTCCAGTTCCTTTTATTGTTGCCACATGTCTAGTAAATTAGAAATAGTGAAAAATGCCTTCCTACTAAGTATATAGATGTAGTGTTGGATTATATTTGTGTTTGAAAATATGCAATTCCCTCACCCACCTGTGGCTCAATTAAGATTAACCTTAGCCATGGGATATACTTCTGAATTCTATACTTCACTACCTTCTCTTTTGCCTATCGTGATTTTAGATATTTTGTTTTTTAGTGTCGGCGATGTCACATATTTCCATAGCATTTTACATTTTATGGAAACTTTTATGTCTATTTGAGCTTTAAAGTGACCCCTGTGATATAGGAATAAATTTAATAAAAGAAGTATGCGAATTACTCATTGAAAGTCACAAAACATAGAATAGAATTAAAGGTCTGAATAAATCCCATGTTAATTGATTGGAATCTTAATATTGTTAAGATGGTAATATTTCCCAAAGTGAACTATAGATTTAATGTAATCCCTATCAAAATCCCAGCTGCTTTTCTTTTTTTTAAAGTGACATGTTAATCCTAAAATTTATTTGGAAATATAAGGCACCAGAATCTTAAGAAGAACAAAGTTGACTCACTCGTCCCAGTTTTAAAACTTACTGTAGGGATGCCTGGGTGGCTCAGTCGGTTGAGCATCTGACTTCAGCTCAGGTCATGATCTCATGATTCATGAGTTCAAGCCCCGCATCAGGCTCTGGGCTTACAGCTCAGAGCCCGTTTTGGATCCATTGTCCCTCTTTCTCTCTGCTCCTCCCCTGCTTGTGTTTGCTTTCTCTCTCAAAAATAAACAAACATTAAAAGATAAAAAATAAAACTGTAGCAAAGCTACAGTAATCAAGACAGCATGATACTGACAGAAGGATGTTTATGTTGATATGGATATAGATAGATCAGTGGAATAGAATGGAGGGTCCACGCATAAACCCTTATTTACTTTTGGGGTCAGTTGGTTTTTGACAAGGCTGCCAAGACCATTCAGTTGCAGAAAGAATAGTCTTTTCAACAGATGGTACTAGAACAAGTTGACATCCACAGGCAAAAGAATAGTGTTGATACCATGCCTCAGACCATATATAAAAATTAACTCTAAATGGATCATAGACATAAAAGTAAGAGCTGAAATTGTACAACTCTGAGAAGAAAACATAGGAATACGTCATTGAGATATTTGGGTAGGCAGTGCTTTTTTAGGAATGACATCAAATTGAATGAAACAACAAAAGAAAAAATAGGTAAGTTGACTTCCTCAAAATAAAAGCTTTTGTGCTTCAGAGAACACCATTAGGAAAGGATATGTGGGGGGCGCCTGGCTGGCTCAGTTGGTTGAGTGTCAGGTTTTGTGAGATAAAGCCTCGAATCGAGCTCTGTGCTGACGGTGCAGAGCCTGCTTGGGATTCTCTCCCTCTCTCTCTGCCCCTCCCCTGCTCGCTCACATTCTCTGTCAAAATAAATAAATAAACATTAGAAAAAAAATCACATCTTTACTGCATGCTTCCCTATATCTTCCTAGTGTTTGGTCTTATCTTTGTTTTTTGCTGCCTAAGGTTCTGCTGTTCTCCCTAATACTTTTTTTTTTTTTTTTTTCTGTTCTGCTTTATGGCATGCTTTTAAGTCTGACCTGTCCTCAGCAATATGTAATTTTCTCACCCTTCTTTCATCCTCTGAGTGTATGTCTATACATAACATTTCTGGGGTGCTTTTTTTTTTTTTTTTTTTTTTTTTTTGAGTATAGTTGACACACTGACATACTTTTTAAAAGGCATAGGAAAAGGAGAGAATTTGATACTAGAAAATGGTTTACTTCTCAGGGCATACTGAGAATACAGTTGTTGGTTAAGAGCACATCTTCCTAATATGGGTTCTGCACAGTTGATGAAAATAGTATTGTAAATCATGTCAAACATACAGCCCATTAGAGCTAATTTATTTAAACATGGTTAGCAAGGAAGGAAGTGCAACCACTGTATGTCATCTTTATGAAAGTAGGAAATGGAAAGATTTGCAGTTGTTTTGGGTGTATGTGAGCAGTATGTATTCAAAATAGGAGACTTTAAATTTTTGTTAATTCTTAGGACTACTGAATGTGGAAGTTGGAGATGTGATTATACAGGTTCTCATGGAAATATAAAATATAAGAAACATAATAAGCATTGTATTTTGTAAAATGTAAGCTTAATTTAACCATTCTAGGTTTTAATATTCTCCTGAGATTTAGTTTGTGTTTAACATCTACCTTTCATGTTCTGCCAGGTCTTCCAATTTTGCCTCATATATGCGTATTTTCTTTCCTTCTTTCCATCTTTCTTTTTTAACGTTTGTTTATTCTTGAGACAGAGAGTGAGTGGGGGAGGGGCAAAGAGAGAGGGCCACAGAATCTGAAGAAGGCTCCAGAGTCAAGCTGTCGGCACAGAGCCAGACGTGGGGTTCAAACTCAGAAACCTTGAGATCATGACTTGAACTGAAGTCAGACGCTCAACTGACTGAGCCACCCAGGCGCCCCCCATATTTTCATTTTATACTTAGCCTCAATTTCTAGATGTACGTTTTATTCTTTCCGTAGATTCTGTTAATGATTTATTCATTTTGTGAATCTCATCTAGATATTTGCAGGATTGATGTCTTTAACTGTTAATTCTTTCCTCTTGCCTACCTGCCTACCTTCCCTCATGCCTCCCTACCTCCTTCCCTACCTCCCTCTGCTGCCGCTTTGCTCCTCCCCTGCCTTTCCCTCTTCATTTGTTTGTCTTCTAGCCAGCAATGGAGCCATTCTCTCCTTTGCCTATAATCTTTTTTTTTTTTTTTTTTTTCCAACGTTTATTTATTTTTGGGACAGAGAGAGACAGAGCATGAACGGGGGAGGCGCAGAGAGAGAGGGAGATACAGAATCGGAAGCAGGCTCCAGGCTCTGAGCCATCAGCCCAGAGCCCGACGCGGGGCTCGAACTCACGGACCGCGAGATCGTGACCTGGCTGAAGTCGGACGCTTAACCGACTGCGCCACCCAGGCGCCCCTGCCTATAATCTTTCTAATGTATACATGACTATTGGTATTCTTCTGTACCGTGATTACAGTAAAAATCAAGATTTTGGTTGAAATTCCCAGTTCCCATGTCTTTTGTACTCTTGGTTATCTACCTTTCTCAACCAGTTATTTTTTCTAACACTTTATTGTACACATTTTGAAACATACAGAAAAGTTGAAGAGAGTTCTACTGTGAACACTCATATACTTACTACCTGGATTCCACTACTAATATTTGATTATACTTTATCTCCTACTATCCTTTATCCATTCCTCTATTTATTGTTACATCTCTTTTTGGGAGGGTGGATGCATTTCAAAATAAGCAGCAGATATCACTCGCTTCAACCCTAAATATTTACCGTGTGTCTTATTAACTAGAGTTTAGTGTTTGTTGAGAGGAATTTTTCTTTTGAGGTAAAATTTACATTGAAAGATCTTAAGTGAACCGTCATTAAATGACCTCTATGTTCTAAGTCGTTTGTGTTCTCATAAGGCACTAACTCCCATCATAAGGCCATACTTCTAAAACTTGTGTATTCATTTGGATTTTCAAAAATAAGACTTTGAATACCACAAAACACCTTAAAATTTTTTTCTTTAAAAATTTTTTTATTACATAAGAGTGCTACATAGTATAATGATTATAATTTAAGGTGTTTCTATTTTTTCTAGATTGTTCCATGCTTCAGCAAATATTCTTAACATTGTTAATGATACCACATAATGCATGCTGGAGGAAATAACTTGAGGGTGTTTTTGTTTAGTTAAGCGTATGAACATGTAAAGAAAGGCAAGGATTGCCCCTTTGTCTACTTCATAAGCTAAATGGGTAAAGAGATAGTTAATTTAAGACGCTTGAAACATTTATGGAGTGCTTTATGAGTTTATTGAGTGTTCGCATTTGTCTGAACTCACTTGAGCCTCCCATTCACCGTGTTGGATAGGTGGATGGTTGATCTGTCTGTGCCGTGAGTGAAGAAACCAAGGCTCAGGCACGGGAAAGGGCAGGGTAGCCGTTGAACTCAGATCCTCTCCCTTTAAATTTAGTCCAGTAGCAACAGCTGTGCTCACATTCGTCTTTAGTTCAAGTGCCGTTCCAGCTGCTGGGATTTGCTGAATAACTAGCAAATGTTACGCTGCGCAGACTGGCGTTAACTGTAGTGAGGACCCTGACACAAAGACCTATGCCAATATTTTGAGTTCCCCAGGATGAAGTACTCAGATATAAAGGAACTGCAACTATTGGGATCCAGACAGAACTCTCTAAGTGGGCTATATTTAGAATGTGACGTACTGACACTACATCCCCGTTCTGTTCGCACAAAAGTGAACAGTATCATGATTTAAGTGTCACTTAATGTGGCATAATGCCTATTTTTCAGAAATCGATTGCATGTGAAGCTCATCGGAGAAGAGAAAGCCTTGTTGATCTGTTTTGGAAGGTTTAGGTTTCACAACATCCTTGAAGGTACTTCCCTACTTTCCCTTAGGTAGCAGATCCTTAATGACACAAGCAGCTGGAGAAAATCAGCTTCACTTTGGGTAACGGACTTGACGGAAATGTGGGCAGTTTTGGTTTTGGCGGTGGATGTAAAGGTTTAGCTCTTGGTTTGGTTGATACCATTAAGGAAAAGCTGGAAGAGATGAATATGGCTCCTGAAGAATGTGGACTTGAGGAAACCTTGCGATAGAAATTTACTGAAAGTCCTTCAGGATCAGAAACTGGAAATAGTCTATTTGAGATCACCTTTTGAGTCTGTATCCTTATTTTTGTCATTTTGAAGATAGATTGCATAGGAGCTGAAAAGCTTTACCCTTACTAGTATTAGTGAGGATGTCTGCCTACAGAGTACAAATCGTGTAATTCTTTCAAAAACGTTAGATTGCTTTTTGACATAGGTAATGGTTGATCTGCCTCATGTGCACCTGAAAATGGTGATAGGACCTGACCAATGAGTCATTGAAACTAGATACTCCCTACAGATAAGACAAGAAGGACAAGGAAGACCAGAAGTTGTTCCCATTTCCCGCTTATCCTGTGTTTCTTTTTTCTTGTCATCTTTCTCGCCGGGCTGGCTAGCCCGGAGCCTGTTGGGACAGTTTCGTTTGGAGCATTTTTAAGAAAAGATAATTCTTTTTTTTTTTTAATTTTTTTTTCAACGTTTATTTATTTTTGGGACAGAGAGAGACAGAGCATGAACGGGGGAGGGGCAGAGAGAGAGGGAGACACAGAATTGGAAACAGGCTCCAGGCTCCGAGCCATCAGCCCAGAGCCTGACGCGGGGCTCGAACTCACGGACCGCGAGATCGTGACCTGGCTGAAGTCGGACGCTTAACCGACTGCGCCACCCAGGCGCCCCAAGAAAAGATAATTCTTTATGTAAATCTGTGTGCTAGGAATATCCTGACAGGTCTGAGGTCTAGGGCAGTGTTTGTTGAGAAAGAAGGAAATGGGTTATGGAAAAAGAGGAAAAAGAAATACATTCAAAAGAGTGTCTCCAGCAGTGGCTTCAGATAGTGTGTGTCAGCTGTGTGGTGTAAGGGGCCTAACTTGGGTGTGATCCACTTTGGGGCCACTTTCTTCTTTGAGCCTTGGACCTGAGTGTTCTTATTACTTTTTTTAAGTGCATCTCTCCCTGATGTTGTTGGAATGCTAGAGAATCAAAAAGAAGAAGACAAAGTGCAGCCATAATTCTTTTCCTTCTAATGAAACCGCTGTTAAACTTTTGATAAAATCTTAATTTCTTCTGTAATTATTTTTATGTTCCTGGAATTAGAAAATGCCTGCTTTTGTCTCCTGTTTCTGTGAATTGTCTTTGAATGTGCCCTTGGAAAGCTAGCTGAAGGACAGATACTGGGTGATATCACTGTGCATCGGTTAAATTGTCACTCCTGTCTTTGAAAAGCGTTACCTGCTGCTTTTTTTTCTCAGTAGGTGACTAGTATTTGTGCATTGTTACTATTAAGGTGTATGGTCTTTAAAATGATGCTGAGCATGGGGATGATGGGAGACTTCTGAAAAACCAGCACCGAGCTTTTCAGAAATTGTCTCGATTTGTGGCTGGGACTTATCAGCTGCTGGTTTCAGGCCTACATTCTTTCTCTTTGTTTCCATTGCTTATCGTGCCCAGATAGATTTTCTGTGGCAGGGTAATGAATTATCATCCGTCTTCATTTTGATTGACAAACATAGCATGCTAGCTATGTGGGAATAAGAAATGGTGTCAGATAAGAGGGGAATGGCCTGAATTTTCATTGGAGAAGACTTTTTTTAGAAGAGTGAATTGATGAAGTTCTATTTTAGTTTGCCTGAACCAAGTAAATTCCAACACATTAAAGTCACTTGGAGTTTTATATAGTTTATTCTACTGGGACAGACTTACATGAGAATTCCTTTGTGACTCACGGTGTAATGAAATTTTGTCAGTTTATTTTGTTAAAGCTAGGAAAAAAATTTTTTTAAGTTAATGAGTATTTTACTAAATGAGCCGTACTTCTCAGGAATGTGTATAGGAGAGAGGGAGGTCATGCAAATGGGGATGCTTTTTCTCATGAGAATCTTTAATTTCAAATACCATGTGTTTGGAAGGTTAGATGATCTTTATTATCCTTATTATTTAATCCTGGCAGATGAATTTTTCTTCTCTCTTTTGTAAAAATAGGTCTCTTTCATAATAACCACAATAATAATAGATCCACAGATACATTCTTAATCATTGGCCTGAGTCAGTTTAATTTGTCACTGTATCTTTGGCACTTTCCACAGTACCTGGCAGTGACAGGCACTCAGATATTTGTTGTGTGGACAGTGTTAGTTATTGTTAATTGCAGAATAATAAGCCTTCATTTGTTCTTTTACGTGGTAATAGTTTAATTGGAATTGTTTCTTAAATTACATTAAACAGCCAACTTACCTTTGTAAGTTTAAAGTTCTATACTAAAATTTCTTGATATGTTCTTTCAGAGCTTTAGACTGAATGACTTTTCTGAAATTTTTTTTTTTTTTTTTTTTTTTTTGCTCTGGAATGGGAATAAGTTTTAGAAATACCTGTATTAATTTTATACTGATAAGTGTACTGTATACTGATAAGAATTACTACTGACCGCAGTTTTCTGAGGCTAATATTACCACACACTCTAGTAGGTTGCCGTGAATAGTATGGTAAAAAAGTATAAATTTAAGTATTCTAAAATTTATTGGCATAATTTGATAGTGGGAAAAAGTATTTGGTGACTAATTTACATGTAAATTAAATACAGAAATATAACTTCACATTTCTAAAAGCAAATGTATAAAGGAGCTTTAAAGTGATACAAAGAGAAACATCCTAAGTTATTCTGTGTCTGTTTATTTCAGGGCTGAAAACAGTGAAATCACGTTTCACAGTTAAGGAACTGTTAAGAAGACAACATGGGGACGCCTGGTTCTGGAAGGAAAAGGACGCCTGTAAAAGACCGATTTTCTGCAGAAGATGAAGCTTTGAGTAACATTGCCAGAGAGGTGTGTCTGGAAAACCCCCTCCCAACACTGAGTCTTTGTAAAAGCCGGGGGGTGGGGGGTAGATCTCGGTAGACTTTCTCGTTAACTGAGCTAATTTCAGAATGCTTACTGTGAGATGTTGTATGTGGCCTCGAAATGATGTGTTGGAGTGAAATACAGTTACCATCTCTTTATTTGGCTGTTCCTCTTACCTGAAATTAGTTTTTCCTTTTATTTGTTGCGGATTACTTTGAGGTACCCGTTGGAATGTTTTGAAATTTGTAATTAACCTTCAGTATTGAAACTTAACGTAATTAGAATGTGGCAAATCTGACAGCTGTATCATAGAAACGCTCATGGGCTGTACCGTTAACATATTCCAGGAGGCACTGTATAAATGTTGACGGAAGCAATCCTTATTTGGTGTCTGCTCAGATTCAGTTGCTTTAGCCGGGTTTTGAAATACTGCATTGGAATTTTTATGTTTAACTTTTAGCTAGTACCAGAGCTTCTGCAGCATTTTTGTTTTGGTTTGTTGACAACTTAGGAGAAAGAAACAAATGGAAAGGGCTGTCACCTTTGAATCACTGGCAGCATTTCCTGTTGCATATTGGAAATTTAAGATAACTCCCAGCTGTGATTTCTTAGTGAGGTGCCAACTTTGTTTCAGACTCTGACTCTGTCTGCAGCTGCAGACCTGACGGTAAACTAATCTGGCACGAGAATTGGGTACAGCATTATTAAATTATATTCTTTTCGTGAGGATTAGGCCCTCACCACTTCCTCTTTGTTATTCTTAGTAAATAGCTCATTTAGGGCTAGTGCTGTTTCCTTTTGACATATTATACGGTCTCTTTTTGATCCAGCTCTTTGTTAACTTTTTCCTCTGGTCAGCTACTCAGTTAGCTTTTGAATTAGAAGTCAAATTCTGTAGAACGATGTTTGAGGCAAAGACAAAAGTGATCTAAAAACGGTTGACAAAATTGTGATATTTAAAAAAACTCAAGTGAGGGGCGCCTGGGTAGCTCAGTCGTTAAGCATCTGACTTCAGTTCAGGTCATGATCTCACAGTTCGTGAGTTCAAGCCCCACATCAGGTGAGCCTGAGCCCCAAACTGGGTGAGCCCTGCTTCTCTCTCTCTCTGTCTCTCTCTCTGTCTCTCTCCCTCTCTCCTCTTTTCTGCCCCTCATTCACTTGCGCCCCCTCTCTTTCTCTCTCAAAAAAATCAAGTGAGCTATTTTCAGATAAAAGGGTAAAAGATACTTGAAAATGGAATGAAAAGGAGTTATAGCGATGTTAAGTATTCACAAAAATGAGGCATTTTGGGAGCCACATAGTTTTAGTTGAAAACTGAAACTACTCAAAATGTTTACCTCCCAAATTGGAGAGATTTATCCAGATTTCTATAAGGAAAGCAAATGTGAGCACCTTCTAGGCTTGTCTGTATTTTACTAAATGTTTCAACTCTTTTTTTTTGGATGTGACACTTCATTTGCAAAAGTGGGTGCCTTTAAACATTTAACACTTGCATACTTACTATGTGACAAATACTATTGTAAGCATTCAAACTGCATTAATTCATTTAATCTTCACAAAATTCTGAGATTGGTTTTATTATTATCTCCACTTAACAGATAAAGAAACCATCTCACAGAAGAGTTAAATATTTTTCCTCAGGTCACATAGGCAGGAAATAGCAGAGCTTGGGTTCAAACACATGAAGTCTGGTTCCAAGGTCTGAGCATTCAAACACTTGCTATGCTATACTGTTACTCAATATTCTCCAACTCCCCCAGTTTGTTTTCTGTAACTTTTCATGATTTTGAAAGTACTTGCACATCTTGATTCTCATAATAACTTTGTGTGTTAGGTAGGATAGGTATTGTTATTAGCCTTATTTACAGACAAGGAAACGGACGAAGCTGAGATGAATGTCTAAAAGGTATGAGACCTGGGGCTCAAATTCAGCTCTGTAAAGCCATTGTTCATTCTACTGTACCGTACTCTTCCAGAATAGGCAGGCTTTGGAGAGTTGTAAGTGTGGCTTTTAATTCTGGCCCTGCTAGTTGCTGGTTGAGTAATTTTGTTAAGTAGCTACTGTGGATTTCAGTTCCCTCATCTGTAAAATGGGAACAGTATTGTCTTCCTGTATTATAAGGCTGTTGTGGTGATTAAAGGAAATAAAGCATGTAAACCTTTAGCATAGTGTTAGGCTTGCAGTGGCTATTTTGTTGCTTATTAATGTCATAATTGAAAGTGAGAATACAGGTAAAAGAGTCTTTTTTTTGTAAAAAAAAAAATGTAGTAAGATAGGTGTTCTAAAACATTTTTGATTGCCAGACTCAGAGAGATTTTTCAGCATTCAGATTCCCAGGCCTTACCTGTGCTTGCGAATCTGAATCTGTGGGGGTTGAGCTCAGAAACCTGTGTTTAAGTGTGTGTGCACCTATGGGTATGCACAAACACCTACACACACACTTCCTCCCAGAGGATTTTGATGGCCAGTCAGGTTTGGGGACCATGAACCAAAATACACTTGGATGGTCAGTTTTTTATACTTCCAGGTTGTTTTCCTCCCTGTATGTTATTATTTTGCTATGCAATAACAAATTTAATCCTATTATTAAATGATAAGTTATAGTATAATAATAAAAGTTATTACTATAAAAGGGTTTAAAAGGCCAGTATTTCTAGTTTATGTTTCTGTTTTCAGAGCTCTCAATATGAATATACCATCTCCAATAATCTGGTCAAAAAGCCGATCTTAGCCTTCAACGTGAAAGGGACAGTTTTTACTAAATTGACGACTTTTATTTGCATGGGTGCCCAATGTGTGATGTAGTGGTTTGAAAACTTTAGAAGTTCGGCAGTTTTAACAATTCTTTCATATATTCCTTGTGGTTATTTTTCTTTCCTTTACAGTTTTCATAGCCAATTCTTAATTGTCCATTCATATATTGCTTGGTTGACACTCGCAGATAGTCCTTAATCCCTATTTTCTCCTTTCACTCACACACACACACACACACACACACACACACACACACACAACATGCCTGAAGTTAGGAAGAAACAAAAATGAAAGAGCAAAATGTCCTCTTTTTTAAAGAGGACAATAGCTTAATCCTTTTTTTATAGTTAAATTTAAAGTGTTTAATTTTTCTTTTCTCACTTCAAATTGCTTTTTGCAGTAGACAGGGAATGCCATAAATACAGAAAAATAATCTCTTTTTCCTCCTGCTTACTATTTGCTCAGGTTTCTTTGCTCCTCAGTTGATCCCAAGTCAGGGAACTGGGGAGAATGAGGAGGAAAAGAAACAAAAGGCATAAATATATTCTGCAGACTGGATAGTTTGCCTGCTAAATATGGAACTGAGTACATTGTGGTAAAACACACACAAAACCTACCATCTTAACCATTTTTAAAATGTAGGATTCTGTGGCTTTAAGTACATTCACATTGTTGTGTAACCATTATCACCACCCATCTACAGGGGTTGAAGTCTTTGTTTTGTAAGACCTGTGTACATTCTAAGAAGGACATTTAGAAGTTTGAAGATTGCTCTGGGAAGGCAGGAATGTGGATGGATTTAGAAGTCCCACCATGTAGTAGGCATGTGACTGCTGCTCTGCCGCTGGGGGGGGGGGGGGGGGGGGGGTTGGTCTGTCACAGCTCTCAGAAGAGCTCAGAGGAGCTGAGTCAGAAGGGGTCACCAGCAAGTCCTCTAGGGCGGCAGAAGACCAATGCGGATTCTTTCCTTTCTTGCTTGTTTGGCTTTGATTGTTCCAGAGGTTTGGGGGAAATGCAGTTGAAGCATGGACTTTAAGCGAAAATTACCTAACAGCACAGAGTGTATAAAATTGGGAAGCCTGAGGCCGCTGGCTCTCCAAAGGAAAAAGATGAGGGTTGGGCAAAAGCTACTTATGCTGCCTTACTTGCAGTAAGTTTGGTGAATGTTATGGTGAGTGTTCCCAGAAGAAGTTAAGCCTTTGAAGGGATAGCAAACAGTCTTTTTTTTTTTTTTTAATTTTTTTTTTCAACGTTTATTTATTTTTGGGACAGAGAGAGACAGAGCATGAACGGGGGAGGGGCAGAGAGAGAGGGAGACACAGAATCGGAAACAGGCTCCAGGCTCTGAGCGGTCAGCCCAGAGCCCGACGCGGGGCTGGAACTCCCGGACCGCGAGATCGTGACCTGGCTGAAGTCGGACGCTTAACTGAATGTGCCACCCAGGCGCCCCGCAAACAGTCTTTTTAAGGTATCAAGAAGCCTGGAATATTACTAATCTCCTTGTTTTGGAGCTGAAAATACGAAGAAAACATGTTTCATGCACATCTCTCCAAATGGAAGTTATCAGAACATTGCTTAATTTCGGATCTTATGATCTGAGAGTCCTTCCAGCTCTAAAATTCTGTGATTTCCCTTGAGATCCAGGACCCAAAAAGATTCATGCTCTTAATGGACAGTTCTCTTAAATCTAAAAGATCAGTGACGAGCATAGAAATTGATTTTATAGGAGCTGGAGTTGGAGTCTAGCAAATGGAGTGTTCAGAGACTTGTTGAGCAGATGTACATGTGGACGTGTTTGGAGCATATACCTACTTGTGATAACGAAGGAAGGTTTTATTTCTTTTCAACATTTGTGGCTGCTAGAGCTTTCAGATTTCATTTTTTTAAAAATAGCTTTATTGGGGGGCGCCTGGGTGGCGCAGTCGGTTAAGCGTCCGACTTCAGCCAGGTCACGATCTCGCGGTCCGTGAGTTCGAGCCCCGCGTCAGGCTCTGGGCTGATGGCTCGGAGCCTGGAGCCTGTTTCCAATTCTGTGTCTCCCTCTCTCTCTGCCCCTCCCCCGTTCATGCTTTGTCTCTCTCTGTCCCAAAAATAAATAAACGTTGAAAAAAAAATTAAAAAAAAAAAAATAGCTTTATTGGGGCGCCTGGGTGGCGCAGTCGGTTAAGCGTCCGACTTCAGCCAGGTCACGATCTTGCGGTCCGGGAGTTCGAGCCCCGCGTCGGGCTCTGGGCTGACCGCTCAGAGCCTGGAGCCTGTTTCCGATTCTGTGTCTCCCTCTCTCTCTGCCCCTCCCCCATTCATGCTCTGTCTCTCTCTGTCCCAAAAATAAATAAACGTTGAAAAAAAAAATTTAAAAATAGCTTTATTAAGATATAATTCACCCATTTGAAATGTTTTTGGTATGGTTTTGAAATGGTTTTTGGTATTTTACAACATTATTTTTTAAAAGTTGTGGGGCGCCTGGGTGGCGCAGTCGGTTAAGCGTCCGACTTCAGCCAGGTCACGATCTCGCGGTCCGTGAGTTCGAGCCCCGCGTCAGGCTCTGGGCTGATGGCTCAGAGCCTGGAGCCTGTTTCCGATTCTGTGTCTCCTTCTCTCTCTGCCCCTCCCCCGTTCATGCTCTGTCTCTCTCTGTCCCAAAAATAAATAAACGTTGAAAAAAAAAAATTTTAAAAGTTGTGATTATAATATATATAACAAAATTTGCCATTTTAACCATTTTAAGACTACAATTCAGTGGCATTCATTGCATTTACAATGTTGTGTAGCCATCACCACTGTCTATTTCCAAAACCTTTTCATCACCCCAGATGTTAATTCTGTAGCCATTAAGTAAGAACTCCTCATTCCCCTTCTTCCAGCCCCTGGTAACCTTTAATCTATTTTAGGTCTCTAGGAGTTTGCTTAATTCTGGATATTTCATATAAGTAGAATTATATAGTATTTATCCTTTTGTATTTGCCTTTTTTTCACTTAGCGTAAGGATTTCAAGATTCATCCATGTTGTAACGTGTCAGAACTTCATTCCTTCCCCCTCCTTTAAATTACTTCACTCCTTTGTTATGGCTGAATAATTTTCCACTGTTTGATATATTACATTTTGTTTATCCATTTATCTGTTGATGGTCAGTGGTTGGATTGCATTTTGCTGCCTACAGAAGTAATAGTCATCCAGGCATCTAGTGTGAGAATCAGAAGCTTGTGGGTTTTGATTATGGATTAGCAGCCTGAATGGAAGGATATAAAGGGAAGAATTGTGCTTATAGTTTAAAAGATACTGTCCAGTGTTATTGTTTTGTATTAAAAAAATTTTTTTAATGCTTTTGCTTGCTTTTTTTTTTTTTTTTGAGAGAGAGAGAGAGAGGGAGACACAGAATCTGAATCAGGTTCTAGGCTCTGAGCTGTCAGCACAGAGACCGATGTGGGGCTCGAACTCACGGACTATGAGATCATGACCTGAGTGGAAGTCCAATGCTTAACCAACAGAGCCACCCAGGTGCCCCTGTTTTCTATTTTTAAAGTTTGTTTGTTCGTTTATTTATTTATTTATTTATTTATTTATTTATTTATGGGGGGGGGTGGAATATGAGTGGGGGAGGGGCAGAGAGAGAGAATCCCAGGCAGGCTCCATGCTGTCAGCACACAGAGCCTGATGCAGGCAGGGCTCACACACCATGAGATCATGACCTGAGCCGAAGTCAGATGCTTAACCAGCTGAGCCTCCCAGGCACCCTTCCTCATCTGGTGTTATTGTTTTGTGGAATGCTAACTATAATAGGTTGGTAGAGCTAATGGTCCTGTGGTTACCTCACTATTTTACTTGAGTAACATACTCATTTTTAGGATAAATTAAGGATGAAAAACTTTTGACAAGGATAGCAGCTTTTGAAGATGCAAATATTGTGAATTACCATAATCACAATATTTATGGGTGTTAATACCATCTTTCATTTAAGAATAGAGTTGAAAAAAACTGCACAAATGTTGAATGTCATCCATTCAGTATGCACATCTGTTCTCTGCAAGCACATGTGTCAGGTATGAGGGATGTGGGGTAGACACGTCTAACAAGGTCATTGCCCTCGTGGTGCTTAGATTCTACAGGGGAAACTACATAATGGACTAGCTCAACTTTCAGTTCCTTTTTTTTCTTCAAAATTAGTATCTACATTTTACACGGTAATTTCTTTTTTTGTCTTGCAAGTTGTGATTGTCAGTGCTGATCAGCGGCATTCTTAGAATCAAGGAAATACGGTAATCTGTTTGCAACTGTGTTAAGTGCTTTGAATAAAAAGTAAATGCTTTTATTAAATAGTGTGTGGCAGTGGGGCTTGACATGTTTGGGGGCTTTGGGAAGGCTTCCCTGAGGAAGTGCCCTTTCAACTGAGTTCTGAAGAATGAGTGGAATTATTGAGGGGAAAGAGAGTTGCCAGATGTAGGTAAGAGCTTTCCAGTCAGAGGGAAGAATGTGTGACCAGCTTTTGAGACTAAAAGAGTATGGAGAATTGGAAGAATAATAACGACAGCTAATATTTACTGATTCCTGAGCTTGTATTATGTACCAGTCACTGTCCTAAGTTCTTTAAAGGGATTTAGTCCTCATGACGACGCTGTGAGGTGGTCTGCTATTCTCATTGTATCCATGGTGAATGCAAGGTGTGGAGAAGTGAGTAACTTGCTCAAGGTCACATAGCTAGAAAGGGTAGGACTGAAATTTGCATGGGGGCTCCCACACCCTGAAAGTATTATGCCTTCCGTGAGATCACTAACGCCAACGTGCACAGCAAGGAGGAGAGGAGTCAGAGAGGTAGGCAGGAGCCAGATCATATAAGCCAGTGGTTCTCAACCAAGGGTGATTTTGTCTCCCAGAGGACATTTGGCAATGTGTGGAGGTATTTTGGAGATAACAGGAGGAGGGGTGTGCTACCAGAGCTTATGGCTAGAGACCAGAGTTGCCCCTAAACATCTTGCTGTGCACAGGATACCCTTCACGACAAAGAATTATCTGGCCCAAATGTCAGTAGGGCCAAGGCTGAGAACCCTGAGGCAGGTTCTTTTAGACTGTATTTAGGATTTGGGTCTGTGTCCTAAGAACAGTGGAAAACCATTGAAAGGTTTTGTGTAGGGGCATGACGTGATCAGATCTGTGCCTTGAAAGGATGACTTTAGTGCAGGTTGGAGATTATATCAAAAAGGACATTAGTGGATGTGGGGAGATGAGTCGTGAGACTTTCAGAGGCAGTGGGGGCCTGGCCCAGAGGTATGACGCTGGGCATGTTGAGAGGTGGTTGGGACGGAGAAGTAAGTAGTCGATGCTTGGTGAGTGGCTGTGTTTGGGTAGCAGAGAGGGAAAGGTTTGGATTGTGCATCATCTGGGTCGGTGGTAGGGAACATTCAAGTGGGGAGGAGGCTTGGAGAGGGAGGATCACGGATTTGTGTGTATTATATTTAAGGTGTCCGGGAGGCATCTAAGTGGAGATGATGAAGAGGCAGTTTGTGGATATGGGTCAAGAGTTCCAAGGAGAGGTCTGGGCTGTAGATAAAAATTGAGACTTATGAGCATGTAGAACGTAATTGAAATTGTGAGTATTGGTGAGATTGTCTAGGGAGGAAGTATAGAGTTGAAAGTAATCATTCCTCAGGTTGAGTCCTAAAGCACTCCAAGGATTTCAAGGTCAAGTCTCAAGTCTTAATTCTGACACTTTTTTGATCATCCTTTTGTGTTTGGTTCACATTGTTCTGTGCAAATCCGATTTGTCTGAAAAGCTGACTTCATAGGAAGCAGAGTTATTCTTGTTTAAAATATTTTTGGGGCACCTGGGTGGCTCAGTTGGTTAAGCACCCAATTTTGGCTCAGGTCATGATCTCGCGGCCTGTGGGTTCAAGCCCCGTGTTGGGCTCTGTGCTGACAGCTCAGAGCCTGGAGCCTGCTTCAGATTCTGTGTCTCCCTCTCTCTCTGCTCCCCCGCTCACACTCTGTGTCTCTCTCAAAAATGAATGAACATTAGAAAAAAAATTTTTAAGTACTTTCGAGTGTTCTCAACAGTGGTCTTCAAAAATTTATAAAAGGTTATGAAATGTGAGTTAATTTTTCAGAGTTTTGGAGAGTGACTATATTTTTATTTCTACTCAGTTAAAAAAAATTCTCCCCCTGTACTTACTGTTTTTATTAGACAAATCCTTTGAAAGAGCAAATCTAAGTTGTTTTTAGTCATTTAGAATTCCTTCCAGTGGCATTAATACATGAATGCAACCAGCGTCCATTGAGTTCTGAACGCTCATTTTTTTTCCCATTTACCCCTGGAACTGAGTCAGAGTTCTGGCTCTGTAATGGCCAGCGTCACTCTGAGTATCTCCCTGTTCTTGATTTGTTCTTCTAACCAAAATTAACAAGATTTAGTTTTGTGTCAGTGTGATTGAAATATATTTGGTATAGCATTCATTGTCATAATCTTTACCATTCCTGTGACTTACAGGAATTTGGAGAAAAAAGTTCAAACAGCACAGTATCAGTAACCTAAATATGAAGACGTTACTGGCAACACCCTTTCTTTTTCTCCCAAAGTATTTCTACTGTGATTCGTAATTTCCCTTTGGTTAGATGTGTCACTGCAGATCCAAAGTTTCAGTTCTCCTGAGTGATCTCTCTGTTAGGTTATATTCAGACCTCAGTAGTAAAGTCTGTAACCTTAAATTTCCTCTCTCGTTACAAAAGAATATTTTGCCATCAAAAGGTCTCAATAAAAGGAGTATATAGTCGTTCGACATCAGAAGAAAATGGCTTAAAAATCCCTAGATTTTATCGAATACGTGTAGCTGTTTGTGCTCAGAAAAACTTATACAGTTGGTCTTCAACTACCAAAACCTTTATAGAAAGTAGTTAACCATAATTACGTTGTAAGATTTAATTAAGAAAAAATGGTACCTGAGATTTTCTACTAAAGGGAAGTTGCGAAGAAATCGAGTAATGATTTTTATTTGTTAGTCTGGAAACCATAGCAACACAATAAATATTATGTCTCAATTTGTCTTTCACGGTTCTTTTGGCATGAGTGTCATGGAAAAATAAACAAAATTAAACACAGTAAACTCTGAGTCTTAGCTACCTGAATTAGTCATTTTCCTTGAATGTTTCACTTTCTAGAATTTTGTATTTCGGGTTCTTGAAATTAAAGCGTAGTCTGTAAAGATCCAGATCGTATTTTGTCTTTTCTTCTTATGCCAGTTACATGGGTTTTATCTAATGGATATACACGCAGGCTGGCAACTCCACACTTGGCTTCATTAAATGCATTTCTGTCAAATTACAAAGTTTTAATTTGCCTCCCTTGAAAAGTGTTACATGAGCACAGTAGGACAAAAGTTTTAAAACTAGAGGTTTCTCTTTGTTTTTTTAAGACATTGAAGTGTGTGTTTTCATGCACTACTCTTTGAAAATATTAAATGCAGGAAGGTTTTGATAATAGTATAATGTTTGGTGATAATTGTTTCAGATTAAAAAAAGATGAGAAAGAAGGGAGAAAGAAGACATTATAAACCAAGTCTAGGGTCCTTTGTTTCACTCCCTAGGCCTATCTTCCCCTACCCCTCTCACCCAACAGGGAACTACTGTAATAAAATCATAAGATACCCTTCCTGTCTATGTTCTAAAAGTTCTAATACATAGCTCCGTGAACAGTATTGTTTTACGGGTTTTTCTGTATTGTTTTCTAAGTGCTCTACAGGCATGCGGGTGTGAAACAACTAGAACCATATGGGAAGCCGCCAGGGTGATAACTCAGTATGGCTGGGGAGAGGTTGGGGAATGGGAGGAGAAGATGCTAGAGAGACCGTAGGGACCAATCGTGAAGGGATTTGTGCGCCGCGGAGTTTAAATTCGGTTTTGCAAGCTGTGGAGGAGCCACTGAAGGGTGAAACCCTTTTCAGATTTGATTTGTAGCATAACGGGTTTAGCTACCGTGTGGAGAATGACTGGTAGGAGGCAGAAATCTAGCCGGGGAGCTGCTGTAGTCATCTTCGCCGGAGATGCCAAGAGCCTGAGTTAAGGCAGTGATAGTGGGAATGGGGAGGACAGTTTGGATGGAAGGAGTAGTAAAGAGAGAGAGTCTTGATGGGAGCTACCTAGTTGAGGTTGAATGACCTAATGTATGTGTGGGGGGGGGGGGCGTAAAAAAAGAAAGAGGGGCATTGTGTTGATTCTTCACCTCAGGTTTTGGGTGACTGGAACAGAAAGAGGAAGAGCGAGCTGAAAGGAAGGGCTACAGATTCAGTTTGTAATATGTTGAGTCTCAGGTTGCAGTGGGACAGCCCAAGTAGCTAATCGCCAGTTGGATCAGGACAGTGGGAGAAAAGTCTGAGGTGGACAGAAGATTTACGGGTCATCAGTGTCACCTGGGGTGGGGTGGGGGGCTGTGGAGCCTAGAGTAAAAAGAGGGAGTTAAGCCTGGAAGCTTTGGTTGCATTAAAATTTAAGGAGCTCGTAGAGAAAAATGAGCTCATGATAAGTTCTGAGGAGGAGAGATCAGAGAGTCATGAGGAAAACTGGGAGGTTAGTATTGCAGAAAGCCACGAGCTGAGAGTTTTAAGAAGGAATTGAGTGGTGAGGGATGTTGGAAGTGCAGAACTGACAAGCGAGGGAAGCGTAGAAAAATCCTATTGGGCTTGGTAGTTAGAGGTCATTAGTGACTGACTTGCAGGAAAATGATTGGGGCAGAAGCCAGAATGCAGTCATGTGGAGAGAGTGAGAAACGAGGAGGAGGTGTGAGAAAAGTCGGCTGTAAAGACAAGATAAGGCAGAATCGAACCAGGATGGGACTGTTTGTTCATTATTTGTTTTTGAAAGATGGGAGGGAGTTTGAACCTACCTAATGAGAAGAACAAGCCAATAAGAGTGAAGACAGAGAAGAGAGATCACATGGTTGAGGCAAGATCCCTGGGGAAGATGGGGTTCACATCATAGCATGGAGAGGGTGTGTGTGTGTGTGTGTGTGTGTCTCGGGAGGGGTATATTTATATTTATATTAAGTTATATAGCTTATAATTAATTTTCTTGCCTTTGAATCTTAGGATGATGGATTCAAGCTATTTTTCTAAGTAAACATAACTCCCTCCCTCCCCCCCCAAATAGTCCCAAATGAAATTTGACTTGTGAATTGTATTCCAAGGAAACAGTGAACACTCTGCAGTGAATCGGATGGATCCTGCCTTACTTGTCAACCCACTGGACAGATGGAAGATTTATGATAGGATTGGTTTCAGCTGAGTTTCTTATCTGGCGTGCCACTGGGAGCCACAGTAGTTTTGTTTTAGCCTGTTCTCCTGCGTTTATTTTACCAAAGGAGCAACAGAATCCAAATTTGTGTAAGGATAATTTTGAGCATTGGATACCACAAAATATATTATGGCTAATCATATTTTATGTGGGGATGTTTCATCTCACTTGTTCCTTGGTGTTGCAGACAGATTATTTGAACAGTGTGTAGTATGGAATAGCAAGGATGGGAGGAGAGTGGGGATGGAGACAGTGAAGTTAGAATTAGGAAATGAAGTATTCTGGCTGAAAGTGGTAAGAGCCTGCTTGGGAGAGGGGAAGTCTTTTGGAATGGAAAGCAAAGGTGGGAACCAAGGGATATTATAAAGGAAGATTTGGTTAGGAAGTGGGAGGCCCTGAGACCTTTGGTCTTGAACAAGTGTGGCAAAGGTTCCATTTCTAGAGATTGGAAGATAGGGGAACAGAGCCTCTTCACTGGGGGAAGATGAGGCCTCTGTGGAAGGTGGTTGATGTTTTGAGGAATTGCTAAACTGTTTTGAATAGTGGCTGCGCCGTTTACCTTTCCAGTGTTTAAGGGTGCTGATTTCTCCGCATCTTTGCCAACACTAGTTACTTATTTTTAATTTTACACATCCTAGTGGGTGTGAAATATCTCAATGTGGTTTTGATTTGCATTTCCCTAATGGCTAATGATGTTGAGTATCTCTTCATGTGCTTATTGGCCATTTGTGTATCTTCTTTACAGACATACCTAGTCAAATCCTTTGCCCATTTTATTTATTTAAACTTTTTTTTTTTTTTTTTTTTTACATTTATTTGTTTTCTGAGAGACATAGAGAGACAGAGCACAAGTTGGGGAGGGACAGAGAGAGAAGGAGACACAGAATCCGAAGCAGGCTTCAGGCTCCGAGCTGTCAGCACAGAGCCCGACGCGGGGCTGGAACCCACCAACCGTGAGATCATGACCTGAGCCGAAGTTGGACACTTAACCGACTGAGCCACTCAGGCGCCCCCCTTTGCCCATTTTAAAATGGAGTTATGTATCTTTTTATTGAATCTCATCTTCTTTCTCTCTCTCTCTCTCTCTCTCTCTCTCTCTCTTTCTTTCTTTCTTTCTTTCTTTCTTTCTTTCTTTCTTTCTTTCTTTCTTTCTTTCTTTCTTTCTTTCTTTCTTTCCTGCTCCTGCCAAGTTTTAATCTAAATTTCCAACTTCCTTGATGTGGCCTCTTCTGTCCCTCTAGTTGTGCAGTTGTTATGTTAGTCCTCAGGTCGATTTTATGGGTATTCAGAATGATTTGATAGTATCTAGTTGTGTTCTAGAGTGAAGATAAGCATAGGGTCCTCCTACGATGCCACCATCCTGGCTTGCAAACCCACACAATATTTTTACTTTCTTAAATTCCAAAAAAGGATAATACAAAATCTTCATGGTAAAGGGAGAGTCCTTAATGTAGAAGGTACTCAAACCATAGTGGTTAGTTCTCAGCTTTTCCTACAAGTTCTTTCTTAGCGGTCACTGTACGATTCTAATTATTACGTTGAGTAGTACAGTGAATGTCTTAACACATTTGGAATGTTTCTAAATTAACACAACCTAAAGCAGTTTTGTTCCAGGGGTGATCGAGTCCCATGATTTTTCCTGCTGTCATTTTCTTTTTCCATTTGCCCCAAGAATTTAGTAGGAAAGGGATTTAAATCTATCCAAATATAGCTTTACTTTTTGTACTATAATTTTCATTGTCCTAAGAAGAATAAATTTCTATACTTATGTGATTGCATATTTCCTTTAATCAGCCTTACTGTGTCTAATATTTGAAAGCAGAATGATCAGAAAATTTTTAGAAACCTAGTCCATTGACCTGCTTGATTTCACAGGTAACTTGTGAACCCATATTTCCAGTTCCTAAATTTTCTTGTTTATTTTAAAAGTCTGAATCGTGGCATTTCTGGGTGCTTGTTGGTTGAGTGTCTGACTCTTGATTTTGGCTCAGGTCATTATCCCAGGGCTGTGGGATCAAGCCCTGCATTCGACCATATGCCTGTTTAGGATTCTCTCTCTCTCTCTCTCTCTCTCCCCCCCTCTCCCTCTCTCTCCCTCTCCCTCTCCCTCTCTCTCCCTCTCCCTCTCCTTCTGCCCCTTCCCTGAATGTGCTCTCTCTTTCTATCTCTCTCTCTCTCAAAAAAAAAAAAAAGTTTGAGTCATATCAGCTTAAAGACCCTGTAATACTTAAATGATTTAGGCTCCTGAATAATGCTGATTTCATGTCTTATGCTAACTTTAACTTTTTTTTGGTAAAATATATGTAACATAATTTACCATTTTAATCATTAAGTATATAGTTCAGTGTCATTGAGTACATTTACGTTGTTGTCTGACCATCGCTATTATCCATCTTCAGAACTTTTTCATCATCTTATACTGAAACCCTGTACCCATTAAGTAAAAACTCCCCATTTCTCCCTTCCCTCCAGCCCCTTAGAACCACTGTTCAGCTTTCTATCCCCACTGTTCAGTTTTATTGTAGGTACCTCAAATAATTAGAATCACACAACATTTGTACTTCCGTATCTGGCTTATTTCACTTAACATAACGTTTTCTTTTTTTTTTTTTTTTTTCCAACGTTTATTTATTTTTGGGACAGAGAGAGACAGAGCATGAACGGGCGAGGGGCAGAGAGAGAGGGAGACACAGAATCGGAAACAGGCTCCAGGCTCTGAGCCATCAGCCCAGAGCCTGACGCGGGGCTCGAACTCCCGGACCGCGAGATCGTGACTTGGCTGAAGTCGGACGCTTAACCGACTGCGCCACCCAGGCGCCCCTAACATAACGTTTTCAAGATTCATCTATGTTTTAGCATATGTCAAAATTTTCTTCCTTTTAAAAGCTGAATCATATTCTCCTGTATGGATATAACACATTTCGTTTATTCATCCATTGATGGACATTGGGTTGTTTCTACTTTTTGGCTGTTATGGATAAGGCTGATTTGAACATTGGCATATAGATATCTGTTTGACTCTTTGATTTCAGTTCTTTTGTGTATGTACCCAGGTACGGAATGATCTGATCAAATGGTAATTCCATGTTTAACTTTTTTTTTTTTTTTTTTACCAACTTTGTTTTCAACTTAATTTTTTGTGATCCTTTATTGTTATGTCCCATTTATTTTCCATCTCTGAGTGTGTGTTAAGACGAATCTGTACTAACTTTCGTGCAGGATTCAGAGGAGAAAATGCTAGTGTCACTACCTAGAAGTGTCCCGTGTGTGCCTGTAATTTGTCTATTCCATTGGATCAGTACACGCACACAGGGCAGGCTTTGTCTGCTGGGTTGGAATCTCCTGTAGCTGCTTGCTGTTCCTGCCTCAGGCATCTGTTACAATGTGTAGAAAAATACTAAGATAAAGTAATTTTAAATCCTGTTTCCTTTTTTTAAGCTTGCTGTTTAGTGACCTTCTTCAGTACCCTCTCCAAGGGAGGCATCTCTGAGTTTGGACAGAGGATAAGGAACAGGGAAGGGCATTTTTGTGGCTGTGAAGCCCGTGTTCTTTCTGTTACACTGCAGCCAGGTTCCCTGCCCTTTCGTTGCAAAAGAAATCCTTATTAGAGAGTAGATTTCAATTATCTGTAATTTAGACTTGGTGAAAGAAAGTGAGCCATTTTAGTATAGATTGTACAGAATGGGCCATAGATCTTGGATGAAATGGGCATTATTGAGAAATTTCTAAGGAAGGCCACAAATACAAAGCTAATAACGCAGAAATGACAATCCCAACACATTGCTCTGGCTTTTCTTAAATTAAAAAAAAAAAGGAGGTTTGAAAATTTTCCCTAGAAAAGTGATACTTTGTTAATTTAAAAATGTATTTGCGATCTGCTGAAGCATAACTTAGCCTTGAAGTGTTTTTCTATAAAATACAAACTCTAGTAAGAAAGTGGTGTCTATCTAGTCAAAAGGGTAAGGAAGGCAGGAATAGCTTTTTTAAAGATAAGAGGCCAATGAAAAATTCATGTGAGAAGATTAATTGCCCTGGCCATGTCATTGTTTAAAGCTTGAGGTTGGCAGATTGCAGTTTAGGGTTTTTGTTTCCAAAAGGCCAGTTAATCAGACTGGGAAAGTGCCAGAATTGAGGTGGTTGAATAAGTGTTAGCTGTTCAGCTGTCTCCTCTCTTAGAAGCCTGCTGCGACCTTGCGGGGCAAAACTAATTGTTCTTCCTGCACTCCTTCCTGGAGCGTTGTGTTTCTGCGTCCCTCAGCTGGACTGAAGACTTTGGGGCAGAGATGTCACATCTTACCCTGCATTCTCAGCACCAGGCACAATTGCTTCCTCACCATAATCTTTTAAATATTGGCCGAGTCTTAGTGTGAGACTTGGGCATGGAAGAAGAAACTGCTGTAGTTATCAGGGGGTGATCTGAATCAGACTTAGGTAGGATGTGGCCAAGAACAGGGGAAACCACTGCCAGATAGACATCATTGAGAAGATTTTTACGTTTCATGTGGTAGGTCACGCTGTTTCCCTGTGTCATTTCCTCGGTGCTTTGGTCCATGGCCTGACATTCTTCTGTTTATTTAGCAGATGTTGATTGAGACGTGGAAGTTGTGGGAGTGACAGAAGTGTGTAATTTTAATACAGTGTCGTAGAGCCACAGTAGAGACGTTTGTATGTAGATGGAATGGGGAAAAGCTTCATAACGGGTCAATTTTAGCCGAAGAGGAGAGGGGATCCCTCTCGCCAGGTAGACCGTGTGTGAAGAGAGGCTTAATGGGACGCACTGGAGTCTGGGATGGAGCAAGGAGGCCTGCAGCTAGTGCACGTGGGGCAAGTCCTGGGAAATGAGGGGAGATCTGACTGAGAGGAATTATACCTGTGCTGGGCCCTCCCCCCCCCCCATCTTTGTGCTGATCTGTGGAATTTTGTTTTAGCCATAAGGGAGGGGGAGCCAGCGGTGGATTTGACACAGCTTAATGACATGATCGGAAATGTGTTTTGAAAGGCAGATTGACAGTCCCGTCACCAGGTAGAAGATGAATTATAGGGTGGATTCTGGAGGCGGGTAGGTGGATTTGAAGGCATTGCGGTTGCAGTGTTCGAGCAAGAGATGAGTTCCCATTGTATGATGTCCCCGGTAGGAAATTTCCAAAATAGGCAAATCCACAGAGACAGAAAGTAGGGTTGGTGGTTTCTAGGAGCTGGGAGGAGGAGGATGGAGGGGTGCCTATAATGGGCATAGGCTTTCTTTTTGGGGTGAGGAAAATATCCTGGAATCAGATAGTAGTGATGATCATCGTGCAACCTTGTGACTGTACTGCTGAAAACCACCAAATTGTAGAGTTGTAGGTGGTGAATTCGATGGCATGTGACTTACGTACGAGTTTAAAGGGAGGGAGATGTGAAGAGCTCCCCAGTCGGTCAGAAACAGCATAAGGAAGGCTGAGTTGGGGTGCGAGAAACTCAGCGGTAGAGGATTGGCAGTGCTTGGAGCCTGGATATTGGCAATGCCCAAGATGAAAGAGAGACTGCTTCTGAAGCTTCTAATTTGTAGGAGTGAGTTGATAGGGAAGAAATTCTGGAAAAAGCAAGTTTGCAGAGACGTAAGAAGACGTTTAATGAGTCGTGGGAAATGTTTGAATCAAAGCGAGCACTTAAAAGGAAAGGCCCAGATCACAGGAGAGACTATGGGGCAGAACAGAGACACGAGTGCACGGGAGCGGAGTGAGGCAGCTGATAGAGAGGGTATCTCTTCCCCCCGCACCCCCTTTGAATGGTCGTGTCCCATCTGCCCCTTAACCTCAAAGCTGGTGGAGGTCAGTGTTGTTTGTAAATGAAGCTGAATCTTTCTGTTACTTTTCAGGCAGAGGCAAGGCTGGCAGCAAAACGGGCCGCTCGGGCAGAAGCGAGAGACATACGCATGAGAGAACTGGAGCGACAACAGAAAGAGGTAATTTGGGGGTGATCCTCGTTTCCTCATTTCATGCCAGTGTCAAAGAAATCAATACTTGGCTGATTTCCTTCCCTCCCTTCCTTCCTTCCTTCCTTCCTTCCTTATTCCTCCCCCTCCCTCCCCCCTCCTCCCTCCTTCCTCCTCCCTCCTCGTCCTCCTCCCTCCCTTTTCCTTTCTTCTTTCTTTCCTTTCTTTCTTTCTTCTTTTTCTTTCTTCTTTCTTTTCTTTCTTCTTTCTTTCTTTTTTCTTTCTTTTCTTTCTTTCTTTCTTTCTTTCTTTCTTTCCTGCCTTCCTTCTTTCTTCCTTTCTTTTTCTTTCTTCTTTCTTTCTTTCTTTTTTTCTTTCTTTCTTGCTGCCTTCCTTTTTCTTTCTTCTTTCTTTCTTTCTTTCTTTCTTTCTTCTTTCTTTCTTTCTTCTTTCTTTCTTTCTTTCCAGATTTATTTATTTATTTATTGGCTAGTTTCCTTCCGATGGAGTATATCTGGTTCATGTTGAAACACTGGGAATAGTTTGACTTGATGTGTGTATTTGAACAAGCCATTCTGTGTCAGCAAATTAAATGCAATCTTCCTTTAAATAATAACAGCAAACACCTATACAGCTCTTGCTATGTACATTGTAATAAGTTGTTACGGTATGAAAAGTGCTTTACTTCTATCAGGGAGAATCAGCTTAGAGGAGACAAAGTTATTTACTATAGTCCTAATTGTCCTAGAGTTTTGGTTAATTGTGTAATATCTACATAGTAAAACACTGTGAAGTCATTCAACCTTGTAGTTGTTAAGCATATTTAATAATGGAGGAAAGTATTCATGTAAGAAAATTAAAAAAAAAAAACAAAAACAAACCCAGCTGTAAGACTGACTGGTAGGACTTCCATCGTGTGTTACAAAAACTAGTATCCATATATAGGGTCAAAAACTACTAGAAAGAAATGATTACTGTCAATACTTCGGTTTGTCAGTGGTGGAATTGATTGGTTTTGTTTTCTTCTTAATGCTTTTCTATAGTTCATAAATTTGAATATACCTTTATCAGAAAGAAAAGCAAAAAAAAAAAAATCATAGAAATTGGGCTTCTTTAAAATGAAACAAATATTCTTTTTTTTTTTTTTTTTAGTCCTTCCATTCTGAGATTGACCTGGCTCTGAAAATTCACATAAAAAATACTTTGGATGCCATATTGGTATAAAGGGGAAAACACCTGCAGAGTAGTATTCAACACTTTATTTTGATATTGGTGGTGGATCTTCCACTAATGGTTTACAGAGGACTGTGTAGACTTTATTCACAAACTCAAAAACAGTTGATACATACGCTGCTTTTAACTTCATATATAGTTTCAAATATTGAATGCAGGTCTTGGCTTAAGATGAAAATGTTGCAGTGCATTATAGGAAATTATAGAGGGATTGTTACTAAGCATAAGTGCCATTTCCTCTGAACTACAGAGGGCCGTATATCTCTTCCTTATTGAACACAGTTAACTTAGTGATTTTCTGTATTTTGAACGTGTAGCTTATGTCGAGCTAATGATCACTGCCCCTGAGGGAAGATGTATATGATTGATTGAAGACTTTTGAGAGCATGCAGTATGTTGGAAACTTCAGTTTATGAAACTTTTGTATTTGTAGCACTGTCATTATTCCTTTGACCGGAAATGGGGACAGATTCACAAGTGGCTGGTAGGCCAGGATTGCCTGTCCGCATGTTGTGATCGGTTGCTGAAATAACACAATCTTGAAGTAAAACGTTGACTAATCGTTTGCCAAGTAGGAGTGTTTGGCATGTTTGAACCTAAAGGTCAGAGAGAGTCTCTTCTGGCTGTAGTGGACCAAACGTGTACTTAGAGTCCACCCATTTTCTCTCGTAGTCTAGCCTCACACTTGTGTCATGAGTGCTCTTGACCAAGGAAGACTAAGTAAATGGATGTGTTTTCTTCCTCTGTGTTTGTTCTTGTCTCCCTCAAATTCGTCCTTCCTTCTTTACTTCTCTCCTTCCCCCCTCCTCTCCCCGCTATCTCCTTCCCTCTTCCCCTTTCTTTCTCTTTTCTTTAAAAAACGCTAGCCAGAAATGTCCTCATTGAGAGATGGTGGCCCAAGTCATTCTTTAATTTTCTGTGGAAATTACTCTTATGTTTTCAGTTCTCTCAGCTCCTTTTGGAGTCTTCTCTACCACCGTTCCCAATGTTTTAGTTACAGGAGCAAATTGCGAACCAGTAGAATATTCGTACTTAGGAAGCATTCCTAAATTTGAGCTTTTTTCAGTGTTGTAACTGCCCCAACTGTCTCCTGCAGAGCTTCTTAACCCTGGACGTGAACAGGCTTGGGAGAGGAGCAGGAAGCCTGAAAATCTGCATGGATATTTTTAATGAGATGTCCACAGGTGTTAACGATCACCAGATTCTCAAGGGAACCTTTGACCCCTAAAGGGTTAGGAACCACTAATTGCTGTTAAACAAGACATTTTTATCAGCAAATTCCTTCTGTAGCGGTATTTTGAAGTACATCTGGAATTAAAATATTTATGACTGTATTGATCTACAGATTTGAAACTTTATCACACTTCTCATGATATTTTAGAAAGGAGAGAAAGATGATGTTTGGTTACTTAAAATTAAGCGAGTTCTCATGTATGTGTTTGTTACTTTGGAATGGAATCTGCCCTCGTTACTAAAGCTAGCCTAATTGGTTTTATTTAAAGTGTCTTCTGCATGAAACTGGGTTATCTTACTGATAATGCATTAGGAACATTTTGTGTGACTCAAGGACATCACTTTTGCTTGCAAATTTTCCATGGAAATATTAGCTTAATTTTTTAAAATTACATATTATAATTCTAAAATTAAATTGTCTGATTTTATTAGGGCAGACCGACAAACACATGAAAGAAGAAAAGCCTATATTAAAAGTCTAATATTTGATTCTTATATTCAAAGGCCGTGAAGATAAACATATTTTTTTTTTTTTTTTTATCTCTGTGAAATGTGTGCAGTTCAGGCAGTGAATGCACTAGATTGTCACAGAAGGGGGAGTGTTTTTGGGTTTGGAGGCTTAGAATGTAAATGGTGACTAACTCAAGTCCTGAATGATAGCTGGGACTTGCAGAGAACATGGGGTTTAGTTTCAGAGGGGAACGGTGATCACTTAACCCCTTCGGACACTTGCTTTTACTCTTTTCAAACTAATTTTTCCTTTCACTTCTCACCTTAGCTCTGTCTCTCTGACTGTTTTCTGTTTGTGAACCTATAGAAGTTGGCATGTAATAGTCACTATATAAAATATAAAGAATAATAAATGTATAATAAACCAAACGTATACAAAAAGTAGGATTGTCTGTTATCAGAAGGAAAAATCCTCCTGTGTTAGAAATTTCTCCTAATTTTAACACTTTGTGTGTGTTTGGGGGGGGGATGTTGGGAAGTGAACAGGGAAAGCGAGGGCACGGGGCTCAGGAAGGATGCTAACTCTGAGTACGCCTCCGTATGCCAGTGCTGTGTGAGTGCTCTCACACATGTCAGCATTTCGCACGATAGGAGAGGTAACCACCATCTCCATTTTCTGGGTCGGGTGACGAAGGATTGGTGAAGTCAGCAACTTGCTCAGCCACTGGCAGAGCCAGAATTCAAGGGTTGGGGAGAGCACCACGTCTGCCAGTGGGTTGGGAGGTGAAAGGACCAAGCTGAAAGGGCCTCGGTCTTTGTGGGCCTCCAGATAGTCCTAGCGTGTGGCCAGGGTTTCCGTTTGTAAACTGGGCGTCCCCATCAGGAGCATGTTGGTGACCTGGAAGAGAACGTGCCATTTCTGAGGTTTCCTAATTTGAAACTGAGGGAGTGGCTCTAGCCTTGACTTAAATATTACTTGTTGACAGAGAACATGGCCAGGTCTCCTCACGGGGTTGTGGTCTTCTTTCTTAATAAAATCACTTCACCCCCTCATCAGGTGAACTTTTAAAAACAGGCTACATTTCATTTCCACTAATTTAATTTAAATGTATCAAAACGATTTTCCAGAAAGCCTTGAACAAATATATATGCATCTTTGCAGGCATTGCCCTATTTTTGCCACCTTGGATCCTTTATGCTACTAAGGACTTCCAGGACAATAAAAATGGATTGTTTCCCAGATGGTGGAAGAGAAGGATAGTCAGCCCTGTAGTGGGTACATAGAAACACAGGGTGCCGAATTTTTTTTTCTCTTGGCCCCTGGTGCTATTAATTCAGGAAAAGCCAATTGACAATTTAAAATACTATTCTAGAAATATGGGAGAAGTAAAGCTGGTTGTTCTTCCAGAGAAGGAGAAATCTCTCAGTAAAAGCCAGACTACCTGGCCATTTTCTTTATGCTCTTATTATATAATCAGTGTGAATTTAGCCAGGAAAGGATGGTCTCTTTATGGTTCAGTGGTCTACTGAGTCAGAATATCCGAATGCTAGTCCCAGCTTTCTGTCTTTGTATATTCCTACTTAATCTTTTTGAGCTGTGATTTCCTTTACTTTAAAACGAAGGGATCAGACTATATAATCTCTCAGGACCTTTCTAGCACTTAAAAGTAATTCTAGGGTTGGTGCTAGGGTCTTTTATATAAGGGTTTCCTTCTCTTTCTCTCATATTTGCCACTGTGCAGAAGTATTCAAAGTCAATAATTTACAACAACTTAAATGCCTGCCTTTTTATACAAAAGTAGTGCTACATGGCAGCCTCTTAAAATATGTGCTTTGTGTCTTTTTTGGTGTAATAAAAATCTGCTCAAGCTTGCCTTACTATTTATATAGTCACCACTAGGCATATGTGGATAATTAGATTAAAAATAAAAATTTCATTCATCAGTTGTACTTCTAGCATTTCAGGTGGTCAGTAGCCACATGTGGCCAGTGGCTACCATATTAGCACAAAGAGAACGTTTCCATTTTATCACAAAGTTCTGGTGGACAGGGCTGGCTTAAGGTGTAGTTTATGACTGGAATAAACTATATTCTCTCACTTTATGTTAACTGGCCTGTATGGGCTTACATGTTATTCTGTAGTCTTCTAAGGTCTTTTTAGGCCATTTTTTCCCAAATGGGATTAGAAAGAAAGGCTGTGTAAGGTATTCTTATTAAGAATTATTTTTACAGTAGTATAATTAAAAATAAGTATGAATTCATCTGTCTTTACTGCATCTCTGATGGGCTGTGCTATTTTTAGAGGTAGGTTTTAAAAAAGTGCTCTTGTGTGGCAGGTGGAATGAAAATAAAGGGTAACGAAAGGGAAGCAAAAGTAATATAAAAACAGGGAGGGGGACAAAACATAAGAGACTGAAATATAGAGAACAAACAGAAGGTTGCTGGGGAGTTGTGGGGCGGGGGGAGGGGCTAAATGGGCATTTAGGAATCTACTCCTGAAATCATTGTTGGACTATATGCTAACTAACTTGGATGGAAATTTAAAAATAAATAAATTATATTTAAAAAAAATAAAGAGTAAAGGGAAGATTGAACATTAAACTATGTATGTTGCCCTGGTACCCCAAAGAAGACTGGGAAGGGGCAGTCTTCCCCTTGCTTGTGTAGTACAAGGTTCTTTAAAGCTAACTAGCCCAGAACTGGTTACCACTTAATAAACTGTACCTGCTCTTCTGGGTTTATGCACATGCCCCACAAAACTTTTGGGTTTATAACCTGATAATCAAGGGAAGGGAAGAAACTTGCTTGTCTTCTTGCAGATTGCGTGTGTCTATTATATAAGAAAAATGTAAATCAGTGGTGAACTCCCGAAAGTTCAGAACGCCCTGTTGGATATTGAATCATTGAATCATACTGGTGCTTACAAGCAGACTTCTCAACAGATTTGGTCACATGCATTAATGTACAAGGCAGATGACAACCAGGAGGTTTTTTTGAAGGAGACCGAAAGCTCATGACCGAAATGCGGCATTGTGGTGTGTCTGTTGAGTTACTGTGTCTGTATTTGGAATGAACGCTCAGACATAGCAACATCTGTGTGTTCTGTGCAGTGATGGTGCTGCAGTGCCATGTGTTGAAGTATTGATTCATTTCGGAAAAGACAGTGTTAATTAGCTCTGAACCCAGTCGGACAGCTGTGTGTAGATTCTTAGTCGATGCAAATTACTTTAACACTTTGGACTTTGAAATTCTGAAAGATCAGAAGTTCCTTACTGTTTCACTTGATTAGATTCTAGGACTAGTCATTTGATTTCACAGACGCAGGCAGGGCTTAATGCTCCAGTGCTAATAGCTGACTGTGGAAAAGTTTAGAATTGCATTTTGATTTAATCAGCTGTTAGGCTGTGGTCATGGTTGTTGTTTTGTTTTGCTTTGTTTTTACCGTCTTCATAAAGCATGACTCTTGAGTTAACTTTACCAACTCTAAAATATTTATTTAGTTTCTTCTAATTAAAAGTAGCTTTTCATATTAACAACGCACATTTCGTTATTCTTTTCTGAGTGGTGCGAGAAAACAGGAAGAAATTCTTTTCTGTGAGCACAGAATTATGACCCAGATTTTTTTAGGTCCTTAAACTATCTCTGTACTAAACATTTCTTCCTGCCTTGCGTAAATGAACATTCACAATGAGAAAAAAAATAGATAAAAGTCTACTTTTAATGCTGAACTCGATTTGCTCGTTAAGTACACTTATTTTTATCTTGGTATACTGTGCTCTATGGTCATATATAGATTACATTCTACAAGTGGTCAGACGTACATACACTTATTAAAATAAAAACATTTCCAAGATTATTTCTACTTTCTTTTTGCCCGAAGCACGTGCCTGCTCCAAACCCAGCTGCTGAAGCTGAGTGGTCCACACCTGCCTGCTATGAGAAGGATGCTGCTGTGCTCTTACCTTAACCGGCTGTTCTTTGCTCAGTTGCTGTGATAGACAAGCCTCCGTTCAGCGATTAACTCTCCATGTGCTTTCTCCTTTCCCAGGAAGATTCCGAAAGGGCCCGGTATTCCCACCGGTCCAGTCATCGTCGACCTTCTCTGGTTTGTAATAACCGATAAGCTTGCCCCTGATACTTTTCCTCATTGCCTTCATGCAGTCACCCTCAAACTTATGCTCTGTTTGTTTCTGTTCTTATCAGGGAGTTGAGGATGCACTGTCCATTCGAAGTCTTGGCAGCCACAGGGTTGGTATTTTAAGTTGTTTGCGCTGTGGTAGCAGCTTCTGCGTGTGAGCCTTCTGCAGCATTGTTGCCCGAACAATCTGACAGTGTTCATATAGTCCTTTGCCTTTAAAAAAAGAAAAAAGAAAATATTGGCAAAGTCCTTTCATTGGCAAGTGATACTTTCTCTAAATCATTGCTATAATCAATCTAAATCAATTCTAAAATCATGAATATTTTAATCTATTAACATATATATTTACTATTTTTCTATAAAAGGACCTTTGATTTTGGAAAATTATCACAAAATAGTAAGGTTGACTTTTATGGGATGACATCTGTGTGGTTCAACTTGCAAATTTTCCTACTTTCATATTTTTCTTAAAAAAGCAGTTTATTAAATGGGTTAATTGCTTTGGGGCTTGGTTGACTAATTATAGTTTTATTACATACAAAAATTGAGCTACTGATTTGAAAAATTCCCTGCTTAATCATATTTATAGTAATTACCATACTTCAACATTTTGATTAACAGTTTGTAGTGTGCTTCAGCTTCTTAGCATACATTGCTGTAAATCAAGATAAATGGGAGTTTGTTCATTAAAGGCTTGTATATTGTGTCAAGACACGGATCTCTTTTTAAAGAATTGTGCTTTAAACCTTAAAGCAATGCTTGTAATTTATGTATTGGTAAGATTGTATGTGTGTTATATGTAGATTTTTCATCAGTAAAATGATCTTTCATGTTGAGGTCTATATTGGTTAACTTTCCCTAAGTCTAGTTTTCTTCCTATCTTGTGTAATATATAAAAGTACACTATAATAACCCAAGTATGATCTGGTATACTAGATACTGATATGTTTATAATTCTTAAACGGTCCTTTCCTCTGGTTATATTTCTTACTGGTAGATGTAATCTACTGTCTTTTTACAGTAAGTTAGTAGACTTGTTTTTGAATCAAGTATTTTTGTTAATTGCAAAAGTTTAGATTTATGAGAATATTAACAAGCTTTCACAGTAATCTAATCAGCAGCTTAAGAATGATTTTACCGGAGAACCATTTTTTAAAGATAATAAATTCATCCTGCTTCTCCCTGGAGATATTTTTTTTCCCTTTAGACACTTAGGAAAGAATCATACAGGGAGTTAGTCAACAAAAGCTTAAAAGTTGAGTGTCGGGGGCTTCGAAAATCATCTCTCCCCACTTTTTAAAAATTTATGGCTTTTTTCTTTGCTTTCCATTATAATGTTCATAGTGTGAAGTTTCACACAGTTATTATCATCAAGCTGGTTATTTAAATTTCTATGTGGTCTCAGGCAAACTTGACTATATATTAGTTATATTTGTTTATTCGAACAGTAAAACCATCTAAGTTTGACCTAATTTAGGAACCTTTAAAACAAATCTTCAAATAAGCACAAGAGAAATTAAATGTGCAATTAAACTAATAAGGAATTGATTACCCTGAGTGTCTATAAAGTAATAATGAGGATTTTCTTACTATGGAAATTATATAATTAAATAACTTGAAGATAAAAGTGGATCTTCACAGTATTTTATTTCACTGTGGTAACTATGAAAATTTCCTATTATGGTGTAATTTGGGAGTTTTGGTGTTTCTTTGTCAGTTATTAAAGAAATTTTTTTAATGTTTATTTTTGAGAGAGAGTGCGAGTGGGGGAGGGGCAGAGAGCGAGGACGACACAGAATCCAAAGGAAGCAGACTCCAGGCTCTGAGATATCAGCACAGAGCTTGACGCGGGGCTCAAACTCAAGAGAACTCACGAAACTGTGAGATCGTGACCTGAGCCGAAGTCGGATGCTCAACCGACTGAGCTACCCAGGCACCCCTGTCAGTTCTTTTTTAAAATTTTTCTTTTAAAACTTGTAGTTGATGTGTGAAAATTAGCAGTACCTGGATGTGAGGGCAGATATAGTTAAGGTTTTCTGCCCCATTCTTAGGACTTTGATCTTTGATTTTTGTCCAATTAACTTTTAGTACTTTTTGTGACAAATGGCCTGCCCGAAGGTATTTGGGCTGGAAATGGTGTTCATGCTAGAGACATTCTATATAAAAATAAAAAGAGCAAAGATAGTTCAGAACTGAGAATGGTTGGTTTGGGGGAAAGAGGATGAAATCAAAGCCCTGAGCTTAGGATTTAAAGTCTGTTTCTTTAAAAAACAATCTCTCTTTAAAAAACATCTTACAAATGCTTGGTCACTGCTTTTTATACTGAAATACAAGAAGACTGTAAAGTAGACGTCCAAAATTAGAAAACTGAGGTGAGCTTGAACTAGAGCAGTAGGGACACATGGCAGGTTCTTACTGGTGCCGATTTTTACTGTTACAAATACTAGTTCCTATTTAATTATCAGTAGCCTTAGTCTAATTTTAATGGATTTGCTTTTAATATGCTTGCGATTTCTGTTTTGTCGTTTACTACTACACTGTTTAATTCCATGGAAGAGCCCATCGAAGGACATGACTGGGACACACTGGAGCAGAGCCAGTTCACCCAAAAGGAAAGACATCATGGTGTGCAGTTCAGAAAAATGTGCAGTGTTAATATTATGCATTCACTGCTGACTTGGAGAGTTTTGTGGGCTTGAGTAATAGGTGTATGTTCTAATGGAAATTGTCACTTGCTGAACTTTGTTTCCACAACTTGTTTGCTGTATTTCTTTTAATTTTATTTCAAATGAAGACTTTCAGGTAACTGTCTGTGAGGAAAAAAAATTTTTTAATAGACCATAATAGCATTTTGGAAATGTTTTAGCTAGAGTCCTTTAGTGTCTTCAGTTCTCCCCGCTTTGATGAATCATTTGTTTTTAAACAACATAAATGCCATTTGGCAGGTACTGGGGGATTCTTTTCATTTACCCAGTTGTTTTAGTAGCAGTTGGAGTGCCAACTTTCGGATATCTTACCAGTTAGATTCAACAGTTTTTTAAAAAGAAACAGCTGAACTCTGCATTACATTGTGGGAAAGGAAAATCGAAATAGGTCAATTTCAATTCAACTTGTTAAATCCTGTTTAAATCCTATGCCTCTGTAAAATGCCATTGGTGCTCCAGAGAGGATCAGAGAATAGAAGACATGACTGTTTTCTTCAGTGAACTTATCTGGTTGGGAGGGTGGAATAGTTTATATGCAAGAATGTGTGGCTTGAGTGATACGTACTTTAGTGATGGTTTAAACAAAAAAGATACTTTGTTGACTGAGAAAAGACCTAAGTGAAATTTCTATAGAGAAGGAACTTTACTTTCCGGGAAATGTCACTCACCATACAGAGACATTTTATCATTGCACATAATTTACCAAATGCACACCTTTAGGCATTTAAAAAAATTTTAGATAAACAGATTTTTTTTTTTTGCATATGTAATAACACTCTTTATTTCTTGCCTCTTCTGGGTAAGATTGCTTAAAAGGTATAAGCTAGAATGCTTAAAAAACAAAATTAGGAAACCAGAAATCTCAGTAGTTACTATTTTATTGAGTTTCTTGGATTTGAAATGTACTGTTACGCCTATTATGTTATTTTCTTAGAGACTGTACATGAAGTGTGGTTTTTCTGGTCTTACCATAAGTTTTCTGTATTTTTCCTTTATTTATGTTTTTAACGTATGTATGTGTACTGTGCATTCCGCACTTTGCTCGGACTAAGTTTCCAGTTTTGTCCAGTGTTTTCAGTTTTTAGTTTAGTCGAGAAAGGCAGTTTTACACCTGTTTGTCCACAGGCAGCTCCAAGGGAACTTCCTACACTTTGACGCTGCATTTGTTTTTTTGTAAGCCTGATTATATTACATGCTCTTGCTTCGTTATTCATGCCTTGCTTTTGTCACGTTTTAAACAATGGGAAATGATGGTAATGGTCACAACAATAAAAAGTAAAACCTCTTTTAACTTCAGAATGCTTAATTCCTGCATTTAAAGGCTTCCTTGGGATGCTTCATGCTCTAGTGTACTGAGATCGAATCGTCTCACCATTACCGATGATGAATTCTGTGTCTGAAAGAGAACATGTGGTTTTACATGTACATACAGTTTAGCAATAACTTACACTAGGAAAGTGTGGGTGAGGGGAAGAATATTTTTTAATCCACATGTAACAACCTTTGCGTATAATTTGGGGCTTTTAATAGTGCTGGATCTTTTTTAAATTAAGTTTTTATTTAAATTCCAGTTAGTTTGGATTTTTAATCTTTGCAAATGTTGCTTTTTCCTCTTTATATTTCTGATTTTGGAACTACAACCAACTTTCACCTTTCTTTGAAACCCAGTATGATGCTCTCAAGGACAGATCATCAAGACTTTCATCATTAGTATGTAGTGCATGATTTTGTGTTAAATGTAGAGTTTTACTTTATAAATGCTTAATGATGCTAATCATAGATTATGACTAACTTTCACAGGTTTGTTCTTACGTTTTGGGGAAAGAATATGGCCAAGAATACAACCGTGGCATAATTTAATATTTGAATCGTTTTTCTTTTAGAATTTCAGGATCAGATAAAAATTATTTACTTTCCTATTTAGGACTAAGCTTGGTAGTCACTTCTTTTTTTAGAGTGATAAACCACCCAGCTGACACATGTGCATTGCCCGGAAGACATGTTTCCGGCAGTGTTTGATACTCACTGAACTACAGACCCTGCTGTGTTTCACGTTTGTGTGTCCCAACCCGGCAGGTGTGAGGTTACTAAACAGGAAACAGCCAGCAGTGAGAGATGATGCCGGAAACATCAGTTATGTTCGCTTATATTTGCTTGATTTGGTTCGTTCTTTTATGTGTGTCGTCTTAGCCAAGGAAGTTTAGTTATAGCATGTTTTCCTTGGTTATGTCAGTAGATGGCCTGAGTTTCTAGATTGTATAGTCATCTCTTAAAATGTTCAGGGTAACGTATACATGGAAGGTTATGCATATTCAAAAAAGGAAAGTGAGCGGACAGATTCAGGATCGAGCTGTGTGTGTGTGTGTGTGTCAGATGGTTGGCCTGGAGCAGACTAGTGATAGCTAGGACGCTTCTGCCCGCACCTCCTCATTTCACGTGAGCCGGGCATAGCTGTACTGGGTTTCTTGTCTCCCCATTGACCCGTGTAGTAGTATTTCTGTCCTTTATTCCCTCGTATACACTTGGCTCTGCACTCCTGGGAGAAGTTATGTATTGAGACAGTCTGTCTTCCTAGGACCTGCGTGTAAGGCCGTTGTCTGGTAATGCTCTTGCTACAAGGCACAATCCATACCATGTTGGCTGTTTTCTTCCTGAGCAGCGCGTGCTGTGGGACGACTAACTTGGGTCAAGGGTGCATTCTTGGGCAAAGCAATGTCCTGTTCTTTCTCTCTTGTTTTGGTTGATCCCAAAGGATTGCCCTTTGGCTTTTAGCTGAGGACAACCTAGAAGGAGGTGGACCCTCTTGTCACCCATGTCTTTATGAAGAAGATAGAAGGACTCAAATAAAGGGTGGGGAGAACATCCCCACAGATCCCCTGCCTGGCTCTGAGTCATAATTGCATCTTTTTTAGCTGGTTGCACATGGAGCCGATGGCACGGGGAGTGGGAGAGTGCAGATGTGTAGAGGTGCTAGGGATCTTAGCTAGTCAAGGGCAGTGAATCATTTACTAACAGCTGGGAAGTAGATTGCATGGGGACTACTCTGTATCTCATGCATCTTTCTGTGTCTAATTTTAAAACAGATTTTGTGAAGTGATTGTTAAAACTTCACTGTATGATCATTAAAGTTAACTTCCAATGTTTGTTTCCAGAATCATTCTTACAGTCACTCTTACGGAATGAAGAAGAGGTCTTCTGGTTCTCGTAAAGACCCACTGGTTAGTTGTGTTCTTTCTCATGTCCCACTATCTTGTGCTGCTGTAAAATTCACGGATTACTTTTAGGGAACTTGAGAATTATGATTGCAATTTTGGTGTGCCTTAGGCGTTATTGCAATCTGATACCATACTGAAACATGATTCTTCAGAATCTTATTTAAAAGTAATTTTGTTTTCACTTACAGGATTTACTATCAAGTTAATACAAGAAGTTCCTTACCCACCTGTTTTCATTTATGAACTGTCTTTTGGCATATACTTCAAGAATACGTTTAGTGAGATTTTTATCCTTGTTTTAGAAATTTGAATTGATTTAGTTGTGGTAGTATCGGCGATGCCAAACTCACAAATAGGTTTCATTCTGAGAGTTTGTAGGTTAAATTCTGGGAACGTGGAGTGAGTTTTCTGGTAGAAACAATGAAGTTTGTGTTAGCAGGGTTCCCGTGCTGTCTTGCAGAAAGCTCTTTAACCTATAATGCCGCGAAGCCACAGGACCAACGACAGTGCTCCATTCCAGCCACTTCCAGCCACTTTGCTAGAAAAAGCGTGTCCGGAATGCCCGTTTGGGGTGTGAGGAACACCTCTCCCTGTTAGGCTGCCACAGTACTGGCAGGAAAATCAGTCCCAAGCTCCCCTGCTAACTAGTTCTGTGGACAGGGCTCTGATATTTGGTGGGGTGAGAGAGGGTCGGTGGGCTTTGGCACAGAGGAGAGAGGAGAGAATGTGATGGAGAGGACATTTGTGAGAGGTGGGGGCTGAAGCATCGGGAGCTCTGGGGAGAGGTGAGTCCTGGTGCCTTGTTGCGGGCGTGGCACAGGGAGGCAAGGCCTGGAGTGGCAGGGGGGCGGTGGGAGGAGGGGTGCCCCCGACTGCAGGGGGATTCGGTCAGGGATTGCTTACATTTCTTCAACTTCTAGCAAAGAAGATGGCTGGATAAATTAGAAAGGGAGTTTTGTAGATGATTTTCTCTATGTCAAGCAACCGCAGTCTGTAAAATGGGTTATTTTGTGCAGTGTATTGAAAATGAACTTGCCATGGAGGTTTTAGGCCAAACCTGTTCAGTAAACACGTGCACTCCATCTTTGGTAACGTAATTTGATCAGTTCATTTTGACAAATAATGGGATTAGGAGAAGTTTGGAAAGAAAAAAGACTTGAATATTTTCTGTGACATTGCCAAATGGAATTATAATTGGTAATTACTAAATGGTAATTATAATGGTAATTATAAATGGCAGTTACTCAGTTGTCCTGGATTTTTCAAGGATGTTACTAAATGTGACATGAGAATCAATCACTTATTATTTCTATTTCATTTTGACTGAGGGTTTATGCTCATGTTTTTAAAGTAAAAAAGTTAGTAGTGACTTGGTTTGAAAACAGTTAACCTTTAGTATTGGTCTTTTTTTGGAGACTTGAGATAATTATTATTGTAACTTTTACTTAATGCAATTCAGTGCTTTAAAGTCATTGTTTTGGAGGAGAGGGCTTTGGCAGTATCGGAGTCTGCCTTTGTGCATTGGTAACGTTTAAGCTAAGAAAAGTGTTTAATTTTACTTTCTGCAGAGTGGCCTCTACTTTGACCAGAGAAACTATAGCAGTCTCAGACATAGCAAACCCACCTCTGCCTACTACACTCGGGTTTGTCTCAAGCTTTTTGGCTCTGTGTGTTTTATTGTCCAACTTTAACACATTTCTAACCCTCGATTTTGCCTTTTGACTAGTTAGAACTAATCTGTGAACGGCTGTGTGTCCCCTGGTTTGTGGTAACTGAATTCATATAGTCTGTGTGAGTGTGTCTTCACACACTGGGAGCTATTGAATCACCGTTGTTGTAAGTGAGTACCATTTTCTTCCAGTTTTTTAAAGTGAAAAAACTTAACATAGAAAAAAGTTCAAAGAATTGTATAGTGACCATCCATGTGCCTACTACTTAGAGTCTACAATCAATATTTTGCTGTTTCCTTTATCATATTATTGTCTGCCTGTCTGTCCATCCATTGATCCATCTTTTTAGGGGGGGGGGGGGGATGTATTTCAGAATAACTCGTAGGCATCAGTACACATCATGGTGGATGTCTTTCTAATAAAAGCTTACATGTAAAGATTTAAACTGTAAATGGGATGAGAAGAATATAATTATTTGTTTAATGTTAGAACTCTTATTTTTTTCAAGGCATTTGGCACATCAATAAATTTAAAAAACATTCAATACATGGTGCATAGTACATTTAAAATAATTCACTTGTCAAAGCCTGCACACACAGCTTACTCTTATTTGCCCTGTCTGATGGGCTTGGGAAAAGGAACTGAAAATTATATTTTCAAATGACGTCAGAAAAACAAAGATTTAATTCCATTTGAGAGTGCTGTGCCTTGTCGGTGCTTGGGCTTTGTTGTGACCACTACAGTTTATCTGATTAAACTAAGGCACTTGGTCCATGGCTTGTTTTGAAAGACTGGGTTTCTCATCCATTTGGAAAACAGTGTTTATAGTGATGGCTTGGAGCTCATTTACCTGGTTCCTCAGCAGTCAGGCTAAGCCCATCAGGAGTCTGCTGTGAGATCACAGAATGTCCCAGGAACTACTGGCGACCTGCGTGTGGCCACCGTCCTCCACAGACCCTGTGCCCTGACCCCCTTTCCTGGAGTGTTTTCTTGGGCTGCCATACTACCTCCTGACGTTACTGTTGAAAGCCCAGTAGGACTTAAACCCATTTATGGAAAACCATCCCAGGTGTTTTTGTTACTTATCCCTTAAGATGGGTACTCAAAGATTTTTTTTTAACGTTTATTCGTTTTTGAGAGGAGAGAGAGAGTGGGAGAGCACGAGAGCACAAGCAGGGGCAGGGCAGAGAGAGAGGGAGACGCAGAATCCGAAGCAGGCTCCGAGCCCAAAGTGCAGAGTCCGATGCGGGGCTCGAACTGGTGAACTGTGAGATCATGACCTGAGCCGGCCGAAGTCAGAGGCTCAACCAACTGAGTGAGCCCCCCGGGCGCCCTCAAAAAGATTTCTAATGACTAATTTTTTTTCACTTGTGTGTTACTTAACTGCCTTAAGCACTCAGGAATTGCTAATAAATTATGCAGTATAGAATAAACGCGGCTTCTGCTTTCGTGTTGGAGAGACCAGTTCTTTTGTTTTGCTAAGTTACCTTGTTCTGTTTTGCTTTTGTTTCTTAACAGTCTTCTTCCCTGTGTAGTGACCCTCTGGCGACCTCAAGGAGTAACAGGGTTAGTACTTTGTGAGAAGTGTGTTGCCTTCATCGCTACCAGTTGCTTTTCTTTGGGTGAGATCGTGCACTTTTTTCATAGGCCTCCTCCACTGCAGATTCTGGTCTGCTGAGAAGTACCAGTCTGGTTCGTATTGCTCTCTTCCAGTGTGTGTACTCCCGGGGAGCCCCTGTCATGGCGCTGACTCTGGCTTGACAGCTTTCCTACACAACAGTCGGGGACACATGGCTTTGATGCTGTGTGTCCTCAGGATGTGCTGCCTGTGCTTAACTTGCAAAACTTTATGGTAGTAAAAAGGCCCCTGTTTTCCAGATACAGCTGGCTGCTGGTAGGCCCTTGCTTAGGATTGGTTCCTGTAGAGAAGGCCGACCTGCATGGGCCCCACTTCACTTGTGTACTTTTGTGACATGGCTGCCCATGCACAGCGGCCATGTCTTTCTTTGGGACAGCTGTGGCCTTGGCCACATTAATACCAGGCTCTAATAAAGCAAGCTGATTAGAAAGCGGAAGCCATAGCTCTGTGAAACGTGCGACTTGTGAGCCGGTTGCTTTCGAGCTGTCGCTTGCTTGCTGGGGCCTGTTCTCGTAGACCGGCCCCTTAGGGCTCTGTAGTTTCGTTTTATGGTGCCGGTGGGCGAAATGCTTTCTGTCCCTCGCTTTCCTTTTCTGCTCAGAGAATAAATTCATAAGTGTTCCTTCTCCTAGCTTCGTAACACAATGATGGGAGGAAATACTGTAACTAAAGGTGCTATTTAAACGAAGCGTGAGCTTGAAGTTTTAATGGGATCGATGTTTAGGGCTTCATGCATATCAGTGGGTGTTCTCACCTGAGATACCACTCTTTGACGCCTTTTTGGAACTGAGTACTGCAAAGACGTTGTGACATTTTCCAAACAACTTGGATGCTGAATCAATAGACAAATGGCATTTTCTCTGTTCTGTAGGTGTCATTGTATGACGGTGGATTATATAACCCTTATGGGTCTCGAACTGTAAGTCCAACCGGAGGGAGGTGGTGAAGAGGGTGATGTGCAGGTGGGCACAGTTCCCTTACAAAGGAAAAGTCATTTCATCTGACCTGCGGTTGCTCTGTAAGCAGCGACCCATGAGCTAGCCAGTTGTGGCTCTCACCCAAGCTGTGAGCAAGTGCCTGCCGGAAATCATGGCTCAAAGTCTGAAGGGAACATAGGCAGAGGAACCTCTTTTCCTGCTCACTAGTCCCGCAGAAAGAGGATGAGAGCAGTGCTCCTCCGGGCATCCCCTTCCCCTTCTCAGCCTCCTGCCGAGCGATGCTGGGTCTGAAGGGTTGTGGGGGAGGTAGGGTTCCAGACCAGGGAGTAGCCAGCACCTTCCCTCTGGGAGCCAGCAGCCACTTAGGGTCCAGGGTCCTTAATGTATTCCCAGCAGGAAAGGGACTGGCCATTATTGTACAACCTTTCTTCTTGGAAACTTTATAGCCATCCGAATACAGTTCCTACTCCTCAAGAACGAGTTCGGCCCGAAGCAGTCCTGTGGTGAGCTGTCTGGTCTCTTTGCATGCTTTGTAGACACTTGGGGTTGTTGAATTAACCTGTACTCACGGTTCAGAAGACTGAGGATGTGTGTTTCACTCTCGTGCGTGGATTATCATTGGCCGTCAGAGCACAAACTCAGGTGTACTAATTTGTCCTAATGGGTGGTTTCTGTATGAATGTGGCTTTGTACATAATTTCTTAAATGAGTCTGGAACCAATGCCATTAAAAGTTTAAAAAATGTTGTACTGTCATTTATGTGAACTTCTTGTCTTTTTAGTGGTGATAATTCAAAAGATGGGTTGATCATCCTGAATTTCTCCCCTCCCTCTGTTTCTGCTTCCTGCGTTGAGCCGTTTCACTTGCCTGCCAGCACTTCAGGGATCAGTGTTGTGAAAGGAGAAGTAGTAACAAGCCAGCTTCTAAAAATTGTTACATAAAAGACAAAACTGGGACAGTTCTAATCACCTAATCTTTCTGGAATATTAAAACATTTTTTATTTTATTAAAAAAATTTTTTTTTAATCTTTATTTTTGAGAGAGAGAGAGAGAGAGAGAGAGAGAGAGCAAGTCAGGGAGGAACAGAGAGAGGCAGACACAGAATCCAAAGCAGGCTCCAGGCTACGAGCTGTCAGCACAGAGCCCGACACGGGGCTCGAACTCACAAACTGTGAGATCGTGAAGTCGGACGCTTAACTGACTGAGCCACCCAGGCGCCCCAAAACATTTTTTAAACATTTTTTAAAGTTATAAAAGTGGTATTAGCTTAAGGAACGTCCAAATTAAAAATCCCTTGACGCTTTCCCCCGTTTCTCTTCCCCCAAATGCAGGCTCTGTCCTCGTATATCCTTTCAGAGATACGTTATGCATGCATGAGTGTCCTTTATTTGACCAGTATGTATATGTATACAGATTGTGCCTCAGCTTGTTTTCTTTACTTAAAGTCTCTTTTTTGTATCCATACATAAAGATTTATTTCATTCTTTTTTTTGACATTTAAAATATTTTTTGGAAATGTTAATTTTTCAAGACAGAGAGCAAGAGTGCATCGTGTGTGAGCACAAGCAGGGGAGGGGCAGAGAGAAGGAGAGAGAGAGAGAATCCTAAGCAGGCTCTGTGTCAGTCCAGTGCAGGGCTCAGACTCACAAACTGTGAGATCATGACCTGAGCTGACATCAAGAGTTGTATGCCCACCCTGCTGAGCCACCCAGGCACCCTTGACATTTAAAAGATTTTTAAAAAGTAAACTATGTTCCTTTTTCTACTGAATGCTTTTTGGAGATAGTTTTTTTTTTTGTCAGCACTTTCCTTTTTAATGGCAATCTATCATTTCATTAGTGCATGAATTGTGCATTTCTTTTTGAGGATTTCTTGGATATATTTTATGTTTTGGTACGGGTACTGCTTTTCTTTTTTGTTTTTAAATTGAAGTATGGTTGGCGTCCAGTGTTACATTACTTTCAGGTTTGCAACACAGTCATTGGACAAGGCTATACATTCTGTGTTTGCCACAATGCATCTGTCACTGTTCAACACTGTTACAGTTCCATTGTCTCTATTCTCTATGCTCTAGCTTTTATCCTTGTGATTTAGTCATCACATAACTGGAAGTTTGTATTTCCCACTCCCCTACCCATGGACATTTAGGGTTGCCAGAGTTTGGTTACTAAACACTTGCATAGTGGACTTTCTTACACAAGTCTATTTTTGTGTACATATGAGTAGATCTCATGCCAGGTAAATTGCTAATCCTAACATGATGGGGGTCAAAGAGTATATACATTAAAATTATGATGTACGTTGCCGTATTGCCCACCAAGAAGACCGTACTAATTTACTTTTCCAGTGGCAAAGGATGACTTTAAGAACTACCTTGTTATTCTTGACAGTGTCAAAATTGGAGAAGTTACTTTTTTAAAAAAAAATGTTTATTTTTGAGAGAGAGAAAGAGAACACGCAAGCACACGAGTAGGGGAGGGACAGAGAGAGAGGGCGTCAGAGGATCCTAAGCAGGCTCTGTGCTGACAACAGAGAGCCCAGTGTGGGGCTTGAACTCACGAACCATGAGATCATGACCTGAGCCAAAGTCGGATGCTTAACTGACTGAGCCACCCAGGCGTGCTGGAGAAATTATTAAAGCAGTTTCTTAACGTTCGATACAGATTGTTTTTGTGGAATGGAGTAAGTGGACTACGTAGGTTTTCTTTTATGTATGTGTTTGACTCTGTTCTCCTGCCATTTCCAAGTGGCACTTCTCAAGAATTCTGCTCCTTTACTTAACAAAAATGTGCACAGGAATGTTTAAGGAGATAAAGGTTTTTTGATATAAGTGGGGAGTTTACTTTTACCTTACTCCATAATAAAATTCCACTTGGCAATTCTTGGGCCTGGTAGCATTTTTAATGTACCAATGTAATGACCCCTTGCAAACAAAATTACGGTAATGTATTTTCAGTCAAGCATAGAATCTTGTCCTTGTGTGCTAGCTACATGCTATTTCATTTGGACGTTGGGTTCGGAGTTATTATCTTAGTGATGCCAGAATGGTTCCTCAGTGATGTCAGAATGGAGGTAACCTTCACCTGTGGAAGAGGAGTCTTCTAGGGCTGGTGAAATAGGAAGAAAACTATAGAGTGATGTTAGAAATAGCTCCACTCATTGCATAGGAATGAATAAAGGAAATAAGAATCATCATTTCAGTGTCCTTGCTGGTAGGCAATTCTTTGACTTACGTTATTTCCCCAAAAGATATTCGTATATTTTCTCTCCCAAACTGAAACGTCAAGTACGCTTACTGACCCCGGACGGGATCCCAAGGGGCCTGGGGGTTTAAAAAGCATGAAACCCTGGCTGCTTTTGGTTGGTCTGTTTATACCCCAGCCCCTCACTCCTGTCCTCTTTTCTTCTGTAACTTAAATAAAAGATAAAGTAGCCTTTTATTCTGTGTGCTCTTTGGAAACGTCTGTTGGTTTTTAGGGATAGTTTATTACACCTTGAAGTCCCTTTTCTGTCTGATGGTGCATGATACATGGTGCCAATTAGATGCTCACGTATTGCATTTGCATGCTTCTCGAAACCTTACCTAACGTGCTTACGGTCAGGTGAGACCTGAAGTGAAATCGCCTCGTTTTCATTATCTGCTTTTACCGTCCATAGTTTACCGACGATGGCAGTGCAAGCGTTGGGTCTTCTGGTCGCGCCAGTCACGGGCGAAGGGACAGTGTGGTGAGCGTGGTTTGCATGCAAACACATACAATGAGTTTTAAACTTGCACCAGTGTGTGATCACGTGAAATCTATCAGGAAGTGAGATTTGCATTTGGCAAAATGAGCATTTTCCTCAGATTTCACTTATATGAATAATTTGCCTTCAGAAATGTGTTCCCGCGACTGCGTATTCTCTGGGGGCTGTGGAAACTTTCATTAGTAACTTGCCTGCTCACACCCCTAACGTGCTAGTCTTTGCGTATTTGAAAGTTTTTCACTTTCTATACTTTGTTGCTATTTCATTCACATGCATTTATGTGCACAGTTCACCACAGACAAGTTTCTCAAGCAAAATTAATGCTCTGCTCTGTGTAAAACTCATAACTGTGGATCACAAATCATGTTGCCATCAGTTGCTTTCTTCGCTGTGTATTTAAGATGTATTGTTTATTGTTTACATATCTTTTAAGACCTGTGAGCTTTTTAAGAGTGGTTGATGGCAAAACTTAAAAATTCTGGTCTTAGAATTCAACTAGCTTAATAATTGTAGAGGCAACAAATAGCTGGGTTAGACTACAAATTAAATAATTTCAGATTATTCTTTTTGATGAAGCTGGAAGTTTTACAGAGAGCTGATGGCATTTTTGCTACATATAAGAATTGATTTGAAAGTTACATTGGTAAGGATGGTATGTCAGCTTCGAGCTAGAAAAAAGAACCGTGTTTTGTGAAAGATTGTAATAGATGTGAAGTTTTCTTAGAGAAGAGGAACACCAAATGTTTGTGAGATTTATTGCCAAGAATGCAGTGATCTAATGAAGGCAGTTGTGGTCCATTGGCGAGCCCGCTAGAGCTCATACTCATAGCTGAAGGAGAAAAAACAAGCCAGGCCACCTGAAAGCCCCTGGGAGAGTGATGGCGTTGAAAGGGCTGAAAGGGCAGGGACTTTAAGGTCACGATGCCTGGCTTTGAGCCACTTCCACAACCTCTTAGTTGTGTTAATTGCAGTTTATTTGCGGTGGGGATGTTAGTGACTGTCTTTGTAGGAGGGCTTAATATATGCATTAAATGAATTAGTATGTGGAAAATACCTACCGCAATTCGGAGACGGTAGGGACCGGTAAGATATTAGGTATGTGTCAATCTAAGTTGTATTACTATTAGTGTGAATAAAAATACTGTTGCTTGACTGCAGTTGCCCTTAGCAAAACTTCACATTGTGAGCCTTTTTTGTCTCTGTGGTTGGACTTCCAAATTCCATTCCTGGATGGGAAGAGTTTTTAAGCAAGGCAGTCAGACAGAGCTGAGGTAAGGAAAGCTGATGAGTGAGGTAAAAAATACTCCTTTATTAATTCACCAAATGTTTAGGGAGTAAAGTGCTGGCGGGCCAGACAGACCGGGTTTCTGACCTCCTAGAGCTTATATCCTTGTGAAAGAAATAGAAGATAAGTAAGCAAAGGAAGATAAAAAGAAAGTAACCCCGGGAACTGTGAAGAGAAAAGCAGGGACAGGACAGGGAACGTGAAGGGACGCGTGTGTGTGTGCAAGTCCCTTTGGACAGGGTGGTCAGAGAAGGCTTCCCCAAGGAAAGTGACCTTTGAGCTGAGACATTCCTCCTCGTAATGGGAGGAACCAGCTGCCCGAAGAGCTGGGAGCAGAGCTCTGTAGGCCAGTGACAAAGTCTCAGGTGGGACAAGACGCAGTGTTTGGGGAACCCAGAAAGAGGCCAGTGTAGTTCTGTCATTATTTTGTCCCACGGTTCCTGGTCTTGAGGAATGTGAGAAGGAGGGAAGTGTAGAAATGGGGTGAAAGTGCAGTAGATACCCTGCAAATAGTTCCGCATCGAGCATACAGGTGCTTAACAGAGTTGATACTGTGACGAACTGTAAATTTGAAATAGGGTAGAGGTTTTAGGGAAATACTGTTCTAGGGACCCTCCCAGTGAGGATGATGTATGTGCCACACACGCTACCTTTGCTGGCCCTCGGGCAGTAAGTGATCTCTGTAGTGTCGAACTCTGGCGAAGGTGAATAAAAGCGTGTTTCAGGCAGCTGTGATTTCGTTCAGGAACGCTTTACATTTCTTTCCTACTTCTTTGAGGATGTTAATTGCATCCGTTTCCTCATTTCATGATACGTAAGTTACCAAGCACCTAAAAAAGTTGTCCACTCATATGCCAATGTTCTTACCTTTTCTGCTCTCTTTTCTTAACCTTTAAAGCCTCTCATTTTTTCTGATTGAAAGGTTTCTGCCGCCGATTATTTTAGTCGCTCCAATCGTAGGGGGAGCGTGGTCTCTGAGGTGGATGACGTCATTATCCCAGATGTGACCCGCGTGAGTGTATTGCATGCAGTGGTTGTGGTGTCTCGGTCTTGCGACTAACGGCTCACACATTAGCTGTTTGAAAGTTAGGAACTTAATTGTAGCATAAAATAGCTATTTGTTTTGGAATGTGTATATTGATATGCTCTGATTAAAAAAAAAAAAAACAAAAACTTTTCTGTGAAAAATTTCCCCCGCGGAACTTACCAGCAGTTTCCACAATTACCAGTAATTCGCCAATTTTACTTTATTGCCCCCTTTCCTTCCTTTTTTTCCCCTGAACTATTTAAAAACAAATCCATGTCATTTAGTTCAGTATGCATGTCTAATTGAGAATTTCTTGTTGGTTTTTTTTTTAATGTTTATTTATTTTTGAGAGAGAGAGAGAGAGAGAGAGAGAGAAAGAGTGGGGCAGGGGCAGAGAGAAAGAGAGAGAGAGAGAGAGAGAGAGAGAGAGAGAGAGAGAATCCCAAGCAGGCTCTACACGGTCAGGGCAGAATTCAGTGAGGTGTTCGATCTCACAAACCGGGAGATCATGACCTGAGCCAAAATCAAGAATTGGATGCTTAACCAACTGAGCCACCCAGGCACCCCTGAGAATTTCTTTTTCATATTCACTCTACTATTATCATACCTAATAAAATAAATAATTCCTTGGGGTGCCTGGGTGGCTCAGTCGTCTGAGCGTTTGATTTTGGCTCAGGTCATGACCACATGGTTCATGAGTTCAGGCCTTGCATTGGGCTCACTGCTGCCCGTGCAGAGCCTGCTTTGGAGCCTGTGTCCTCCTCTGTCTCTGCCCCTTCCCCGCTCACGTGTGCGCGGGCTCGCTCTCTGTCTCAAAAATAAATAAACATTAAAAAATAATAATTCCTTAAAACCATCTAATACCTAGCCCATATTTAGATATTCCTAATCAGTCTTAAAAGTTTTCTTTTTATTTTGGTGAATCTATGTAGTACTGGGTAGACTTTGAAGGTTGAACAATAGAACGTATTAGTTAGCAAAGTATCGCTAACATGTGGTTACTCAGAGGAATCTGAATAGATTTTAAACATTTGGACCATGGCATTGTTTTGAAGAAATGCTTATCCTTTGCTTTCACATTCATGGGGAAGTGAACTTAGGAAAGATTGTCCAATAGAGATGCCTCGAAGCGTTTGTCTTAATGAAGGAACCCCAAACAGATATACTCCCTGACGGATCTAACAACCTGATTTTCTCTTTGACACCTTCCCTCCCTTGCTGGCATTAGTGTTGTTTTGCACATAGACCGGTGCTGTTCTGATTTTCAAGCCCTTTGAAGCAGATGAGAGGTAGTATTTCTAAACCAAAAAGTTAGTTTTTAAATGAAGAGATATTGATTTACATTTAGAATGTTACTGATTGTATTTATTTGTATTTGATAAACCTTTATTTATTTTCAGAGAGAGGGAAAGGGAGAGGGGCAGAGAGAGAGGGAGAGAGAGAATCCCAAGCAGGCGAAGAGCCTGTCAGCAAGGAGTCCAATGTGGGTCTCGATCCCACTAACACAGGATCTTGACCTAAGCTGAAATCAAGAGTCAGATGTTTAACCGACTGAGCTACCCAGGCACTCCACTGATTGTATTTAAATAGCTGTTTCTGAATGACTTTAATCCTTGTAGTCCTTAAGTATTCCAGATCGTTGGGCCTCAAACCTGGCCTTAGAGCAATCCTGTCTTGCCCTCTGTCAGATCAAGGAATCTCAGCATGCGGAGTTGGAAAGCTGGCTGCCAAAAGTCTTTGCTCTGAAATATTGCTCATTTTATTAATTTGCTTAACAACTTGTCCTTTTTTTGTAGATACAAACAATTTAATGTATACACCTTTTTTTCTTAAAAACTTGAATTCTGTTAGCCTCATATTTGTGGTGGTGGTTTTGTCCTCCTTACATGTATTTCTTGGCAATTTATCTTAGTAACTACACAGAAGTGAAAAGCTTGATAGCTTAAGAAAAAAAATCTCTTCCTGCTTCTACTGATTTAATATAACTCTTTTCTTTTCCCAGATAGTTATTTTGGTTTATTTACATATTTTAAAATGAAAGTTATACATATTTAATGTGTATAACATGATTTGATAGAATAGCCTGTGTGTGTGTGTGTGTGTGTGTGTGTGTGTGTGTATAACCATTATACATGGTTATAGCACCCTCTTATTTTATAGCCTGTGAGCTAATGATTTTTATCTTTTTTTTCATTCTTGTTTAAGTACCTGTAATGATATCCTTAATTTTACCTCTTGATAAAACCTTAATGTGTTAACTAAAATTTAAATTAAAAAAAAAAAAGGTTTTACTCTGTAAAAAAACAAAAACCCTAAAATGCTTGCCATTCCTCTCTCTAGAGCAAAAATTTTCTCTAATATTATTTCTTGTAAAGGGGAACTATAATTCAGTTCATTGTGGATAAATGGGAAGTAGACTTGATATTGCTAAGATCCCCGCCTTTAAAAGGTAAGCTGGGAAATCTGCACTTTTATGCGAAATATTCTGCTTTTAAGACACTGACAGTGAATTCACAATTTTAAAAGACACTTTCTGGCTTCCCCACTGTGGACCAAATATATGTGTACAGTCTGCTCCATTTATAACTTCTGAGCTGGGAGTGCTTGAAAAGGGTGCCAGGCCCTGATTTGGCAAGACTCTTAACACAGTGTTTGTGACTGCTCTAGCCAATGGCCTTTTTCTCTTATCCTATCGGTTAGGCTGGGGAGAAGAATGTAAATGTGCTAACTTTAGTTTTACTGATTATTAATAATTAGTGCATTTCTGAGTGGAGTCCAAAGCCATTTTTGCTTTATGAGATTATTAAAGTTAATTGCTCCCTTCCCTTCTGTAGTTGGGGAATCAGATCTTCAGTTTTCTGGGTTTTTTTTTCTGTCAGAATTTTTATTAGTGTTATCATATCATATATAAAATTAGAAGTTAATAAATGATTAGACTAATGATTACATTAAACAAATACTATAAATACTTTATTTGACTATAACTTTATAACATTAAAAAATAAGTAGTTTATTCAAATGCCTTAATATAAATACCTTTAACTTCTGATCATATATATTACTGATACATTTGACCAAATGGTGGCTGCACACTGAAAATTGTACACATCAGACATGAATAGCTCAGTCCTTTTAAGAAAATAATTGTAACAAGGTACCAGTCTTTATTTCTAAACAACTTTTAAATGACAGCATCAAAATGTATTTATAACTAAAATGCTCTGTTTCTATTCTATTCTAAAAAAATTCAGTTGTATTTTACCATTTTAGTCAGGTAAAATTATCTGTCAAACTAAGCAGCCTTATGTTTAAGTGGTTCAAAGGGCCTCTTAATCAGAGAATAAATATCAGAGAATAAATGCCTTTCTTTAAGAAGAAACAAGGAGTTTCAAAGATTTGACAAGATGTGTATTCTAAAATATTTCTCACATGTGTTAATTTCAACAAATATTCAAGGAGTTCAGATTTAAAGAGAAGTAATGTACAGTCTGTAATGTCAAGAGCAAAGCATTTTCAAGCATCCTGGCATAAATAGGGCGAAGGCTTTTATCGCTGAAATGTGGGGAAGATTATATTTAATTTTGTTTACTAGTTGATCATGGAAATTCTTCAAGAAAATGTTACTTAAAAATTTATTTATTTATTTATTTGAGGGGGGTGGGCAGAGAGAGAGGGACAGAGAATCCCAAGCAGGCTTGAATTCAGGAACCATGAGATTATGACCTGAGTGGAAACCAAGAGTTGGTCACTTAACCTAACTTTGAGCCACCCAGGCGCCCCTAAGAAAATACTACCTTTGAACTTAAGCTTTCAAATTGGAATATGAAGTTTGCCACCATGTGCTCTCCTTTTCACATTAATACTAACGTGAAATATTGCAAGCTTGTTAGCTGACTTTCAAGTTCAAACGACCAAACCCCTTCCTTGATCGGAAAATTACCTATTTAATTATTTAAGAGTGCAATGACATAATGTTTACTTGAAATTTTTTGAGAAGAGTAGGCTACAGTTAACATTAATGAGCAAGTCCTGAGCACCATATTAAGGCGGAAAAAAGCTTTGCTTGCTGTTTTTTGTTTTTGTTTTTGGTATTTTAGTCTACTTTTTTATTAGCCACTTTTTTAACAATTTGATTTACTTTTAATAGTTTTTCTATCTCTAATTTGTTTTACAGAATTGCGACCATATATGCAGCCTTTGCTTTCTGATTTCTCACTAATGTTACAAAGTTTTTATATTGTTGTGCATATTCATTTTTCCATTGTTACTTGTACACAACAATTTTTTATCAGCTCTAGTCACCATGATTTTGCATTAGATCCTCAGGCCTTATTCATCTTATAGCTGAAAGCTTGTAGCCTTTTGCTGTTTCCCTATTTCATACTTTAATATATTAAACATGATTAACTTTTATTCCATTTAAAAGCCTTTTCAGTACCTGGCAGACTCTGGGTCATCATTATGAACCTTGGCTTGTCATTGCGGTACAGGTGTTTAGACCTCCTAGAGAGAGCACTGGGGCTTTTGGAAGACCAGGTTTCAAGTGGCTTTTTGTCTAAATGGGAGATAGCACGTAGCAGAGCACAAGTCTGAGAAGTGAGAACTGGAGCCTCTGGCCAAGTCACTGCAGCTCAAGAACCTGGACTGCAGCGTCGCTGCTCTTGGCATTTTTTGCTGCCTTGACACTCCCCGAGGTTTGGCGCGTGATCAGTTTGGGTTGCGACAGTTGGGATCTGTCAGAAGACAGTGGAAGCGATAGGATCGACGTGGCCACGGACTAGTTCAGTAGCTGACTGTTTAAAAAATGGGTGGGTTTGGCGGTCATTTTTGTGACAGGGGACATGAGCCAGGGTTTTAGGTGGACCTAGAAGAGTGTTTCCGGATTTTGCCTGTTTTTCTCTAACTCATTAGTAGAAGAGAGGTGGGAGATACTCTGAGGAAAATAAGGCAGTTTTATCCAGACACGGTATTTCTTTCACTCTGAAGAATAACACTTTAAATGTGAGGCAGTGGTTTTAGTAGGATAAATGTGATGGAAGATGATTCCTTTTCGTGGCAATAATCGCCAGTATTAAAAACCACTGTCATTGCTTGTTTGTTTCAAAACGTTTCATGTGTGACTTAAAAAAAAATCAGTTAACTAAAATCAATTCCTTTTAAAGAGTGTTACTGTAAAAAGTGGCAAAAAGAGATCAAAGTCGAAAGTTTAATATAAATGCATTATTGATACAGTACTTTTAATAAAGTAAACACCTTTTATTGTAAACAGTGTTTATTATATAAATGCAGAGAAAAAATGAACGTGATAAATGGGCAATGAAAAAGAACAGAAAACCTTTCAAATATGAGGAAATTAGAATGAAGTGAACTGAATAGAACCAGAAATAATGGCATTTTGTGTTTTAATAATTAACTGAGGAAAGTTTTCAAATCTTTTTTTCTAGATTGAGCTGGGAGGGTTGGTCTAGGAGTTGGAATCTGGGTTGATTTTCATTTAGTTAAGTAATTGGGACAGTAAATAATATGAAGACGGGTTTTAAAATTCACAAAACTGAGATCTGAATCCAGCCCTGACGTTTAGCAGTTGTTCAATTTTCAGGAAGATCTTCTGCCCCTGAATTTCTCTCTCCTCAGCTGCAAGGTCGGGGTTTAGGAGGAGACCTGTAAGATGCCTCTCTTTATGAAACGCTGATAACTAAGGCCTATCTGCGGAAGATAGGCTAACTCAATCATCATGTCTAGATAATAGGACAGTATGCTGCTGTCAAAGTAAATGAAGTAAGTCTGTAAGTCCAGATGGGGTATGATTCATTTCCTCATTCACCCACTGAACTTTTAGTCCTTCTACATGTCAGGTGCTATTTTTGATGTTGTGAATACAGAAACGAACATACAGACACAGGCTTACTTACATTAAAGATAAAGAGATCAGACAATAAATTAATAAATATCATGGGGTCAGAGATTGAGAAATGCCATGAAGACCATGAAGTAGTTTCTTTAATTCCTGAAAGTTGGTAAGGAGAAAAAGAAGGTATAGAATGTATTTGAGGCATTGCTCTAGAATTTGTTAAAGACTTGGTGGCTGGTTATCCTTGGATCAAGAATTGGAAGGTCAGGATGTGGTAGGGTAGGCAGAAAGGCTTCCTTCACGTACCCTTTTGTGCTATTTCATTTTTTCTTTTCTTTTTGACATGTGTGTGTACTGCTTAAAAAAAACCAAAAAACAAAAAAGCCAAAGAGCTGACTCCCTTAAGGCTGTAGGGGAAATCTTTTTTGATGGTATATTTAACATGCTTTAATTCAGTCGAAACTCTTTGTGGCTAAGTGTACTGGTCTTCTCTATGTGTCCTGTGTCCTAATAATGTTTAGAGAATAAAGCTTTTTGGCTTTTGGTTTTATCAGAGTTTTGCTTTTGATGTGTACAAGTTTGTGGTTTTTTTTTTTTTTTGTATTAACATTTGCAATGCTAGAACTTAAGTTTATAATTTTCTTTAATGTGTTTCAAATACCATGAAAAGAAAATCTAAAATTCTAAACTTCTGCACAAGGACAGCTTGCTCACTGCATGTCCATCCTTAGGATAAGAATTAACATTCTTGACATTTTGTCTCATGTGTCTCAACTTTTATTTCAGTTTTAATATGTTTACTTTTAGGTCGCAAACAGCAGTTGAACTTGGAGAACTCAACTGTGGTCATTTCTTTTTTTCCTCTAAAAAAACCTGACATGCTAATAAGCATCTTTCCTGATTTTTATCTCTGTTCTTTTCTAGTTGGATGAAAAATCTGACAAACAGTATGCTGAAAATTACACAAGAGTGAGTATATACATTCCTAAGAGAATTAAATTCTCAAGGTCAGTTGAACTTAATTTCAACTGCTATTTCATGATTATACTACATGTGAACTGGGGGAGCTACTCTTCCTTTCTCCGTCTATTTCCTGTTCTTGACCCCCCAAATTCCTCCGAGGTTGAATCATGTGAAGCTCTGGGAAGAGAAAAGACCCTGCGTTTTATTTCCTTGAATGTCACTTCTGAAGCTTTGGGCTGGTCTTTTGATTTCCATTGCCTAGAATTGGATCCCGAGGAGAAGCCATTAAACACTGAAAATGAAGTGGAATGCTAGTGACAAACTCTGAGGGTTTCGTTTTTGTTTGCTTTTGGTTTTTTTTCCTTAATAACACATTTTTCTTTGGAAGTAAAATAACTCCTTTCTAGGACTTGTTTTGTGTTAAAGTCTCTATCTTCTGGAAGTACTTTCAGAAAGTCATTTTAGGGAAATTATCAGGATTCATTTCATGCTGTACCTAAAAAAGATACAGCTGTTCTGTCCAGTAGGGATACGATGCAAGCCACAAATGTACCCCACATATGTAAGTTTAACTTTTCTTTAAAAAAATTTTTCTTTTTAGTGTTTATTTTTAAGAGAGGGAGAGACAGAGTGTGAGTGGGGCAGGGGCAGAGAGAGAGAGGGAAACACAGAATCCGAAGCAGGCTCCAGGCTCTGAGCTGTCATCCAGGAGCCCGAGGCAGGTCTTGAACTCATGAACCGTGAGATCATGTCCTGAGCCGAAGTCGGACACTTAACAGACTGAGCCACTCAGGCGCCCCAAGTTTAACTTTTCTAGTAGCCTCATTAAAACAGTAAAAAGCAACAGTTAAAGTTAATTTAAATAATTTATTTAACCCAAATATCAAAGATATTTCAGTGTAATATGAAAAATTATTAATGAGATAATTTACCTTCTTTTTTCCATACTAAGCCTTTGAAATCTGGTGTGTATTTTACACTTAAATGTCAATTTCGTCTAGCCATATTTCAGATGCTGAGTAGCTGCATGTGGCTAATGGTTAACTCATTTGGTTGCTCCATCGTGTGTTCATCCAGTAGCGTATCTCACATGTAAACTGTGGGAATAGCAGTCTAAATTCATAGTGATACACAGTTTGCCCGAGCTGCAAATATTGTTTCCAACTTTCTCAGAGTATTAGAAAAAGAAAAGATTCTAAAGAAGCAGCCTCAGGAACTCAGTAGGAGGACTGCTAATTAGCATACCAGTTATAAATCCTGAACTGTTTGAAATTAATCTCGTGTGCTCAGTATTGTTTACAATATACCAAAGATAGAAAACAAGTCGCACGCAAGCCATTTCCTTTGTCATTATGAATTCTAGACTACAGTAATGTGTTGGAGGGAACAAGGTTGTGCTTCGTATTCCAGGCCCTTCTCTGGATACCCCTTTCCCAAAGCCAACCTATGTTGTCCGCATGTCTCATCCACAGGTGTTAGGTGTCCCCCGCCCCCACCCCATGTTCAGCTTCCACAGCAAACGTCTTTGTACAGAAACAAGGCTTAGATGTGTCCTCTTTCTCTCTTTCTCTAGCCTTCGTCTCGGAACTCTGCCTCAGCAACAACCCCTCTAAGCGGAAATTCATCCAGACGAGGGAGCGGAGACACCAGCAGCTTAGTAGACCCAGACACCTCATTAAGTGAATTGCGGGTAAACCGCAGTCTTTGGTTTGCTTTTTACAAACAGGTTTTCGGCTTCTTTGTAGTAGAGTATACTGGAGCTATTTAACACTTAATGTGACTTAGTGGAAAGAAAAGGAGTATGAGTTCTTGAAAAAATACTGTTAAAAGACAGTTCGGGAATGTGACTCAGATCTGAAAGGAAAGAGATGAGTTCATTCTTTTTTCTGTTCTCTTTCTTGAACATTTGATGATATTGGAATGATCAGTATCTCTCTGCTCACTTACAAATGCCAAAAAAACTTGTTAATGTATGTAAAAGTAATTCTCTCAGAAATAGTTGGCCATATTTTAGATGGAAAATACATAGATATGCAAGGGACCAGGTTCTAGGAATTGTCGGCCTTTTGAGCCATTATGGTATTATTTGGCTGCTGGAGTATAGTTATCTCTCAGTTTTTCATGGTAAGATAAGCATAGGAATATTTGGGATAACAGAAATACCTGAGTTGAGTCCCTGGGTTGAGTTCCTGTTCTTATTAACCCTTTTATTTGAAAGATGGGGACTTTCAAAATGTATTTGAAGGTCTGTTTGCTGAACCTGCTATTTGTGAGCAATGGGGGGAAGGGTTGTAATAAAAATTGCATTCATTCATTCATTCATTCATTCAACATTTATTGAGCCGTTGGCTTCAGCAATTTAGGCAGTGAAACACACTTTGAACTTCAGGAGTTCACTGTTTCATAGGGAAGATCCGCTGATAGAAACCAGTAAAACTAGGTCACGTGTATGATCCTATGTAGTAGTGAGAATAGGACTGTTAAGAGAATTCGGAGAAGCATCAGCTCTGTTGGACTAGGAGAAGAGATTACAGAAAGCTTTTCAGAGGAGACCCACTGTGAAGGAAGAATGCAAATGCATCAGGCAAAGAAGTTGGAGGGAAAAGGCTTTCTGAGAACTTCAGAGAACCAGAAGGTTCTCTGTCTAGCAAAGTTGCCCGAGGGTAGGATGGGAAGTGAGGAGGAGAGGTGAGGGAGAGGGAAAACTGGGGGCAGTACTCGTGGGCCAGACCACAAAGCATCATGTGTGGTAGCCTAGAAGACATTTGGTTCGCCCCCTCCCCCCCGCCGCCCCCCGACAACTGTGGGATATTAAATAGGGGAGCAAGAGTATCTGGTTCGCATCCTTAAAGAGTGTCCCCAGGTCGGAGGAAGCTCTGGAGGTGAAGGGAACCCTGTGGATGGCGTGAACAAGGCGGAACTGCAGTGGGAGAGGATGCAAGGAACTTACTCCGAGGAGAATCCTGGGAGATACTGGAGTTGATTGGTCAATAGCAGAGAGGAGAGGTTAAGGGAAGGTTTTCGTTTTCTTTCAAAGGCAGGCTTGATTATTTTTATTCGTTGGCTTGAGCCAGTTGAGAGAGAACAGGAAGGCAGAGCGAGGAGAGGGTGGCTGATGAGCAGAGTGCCTGAGAGGGATGCCCGGGCGCAGATAGAGGGGGGCCAGATGTGGCGGGCCCGTCCCGCTGACACAGAGAGGGAGGGAGGGAGGGAGGGAGGGAGGGAGGGAGGGGGCGTGCTGGGGTACTGAGTCAGACCGCAGGCAGGTAGGAGCAAGAGTCCGGCTTACGGGATGGGAGGCCTGTAAAAGTGGGCTGGGGGTTAGAGGGTGGAGACGTTTGCCGCGGCGGCAGTGGCGGCGGCAACGGAGAGCTGACCCAGGCCGACATGGTGTGACTTTGAGGGTGTCCGTATTTATCAGGCTCTTACGAAGTACCGGGCATAGGTGCTGGGGCTGCAGAGTTGAATGGGCTCAACTCTTGTCTTCAGTGGGACGGAAGACCGGAGGACAAGGCCTTCCAGCCGCACCACTCCGCTCGTATTGCTTCTTTGAGAGAATGATTTCCTTGAAGGAAATGAGAGTTTTGTATCCTCACGCTTCGCTTGCGGTAGCCTCTTGATGTGTGTCTGTTGAATGAATCAGCGAGTACAAGACAGACCTACCAAGGAGGAGACGAAGAGGGCAGGGGGGGTATGATACAGAAGGTGTGTGTGACCGGCCTTTGAGGATTGGTCCTGCCCGTATTGCAGAGTTGCACGTGGGGCCCTGTGGCAGTTGTATTCCGCCGAAATCAAGCATCCAGGATAGATTGTAGGTAGCAGGGTCAGGTATAGGAGGAACTGTATTTTCCATTTAAAATTTGACCTGCTTTACTTTTAATGATTGGGGTAACATTTGGAACAAATGCTCTTTTCTCATCATTCATTTAAATGGCATCCTCAGCATAGACTCTCTCATCTGACATACGGTTTAAAATGTCAGTGTTTAACTTCCCTCCCTTTACTTTCTTTCTTCCAAATTAATTGTGATTAGTAACCAAGTCATTGAAAGACATTTTGTTCGTGTCCATTTATTACAGTTTTAAAAACTTCTGAATGAGCCAGTAAAATTTGCTGCTTATAATTAATTTAGTACTTTAGTAATTTACTGGTTCAGGTGAAGCATTATGTTAAAGATTATTGAAATGATTTATAAATTTTTAAAGTTTATATGTTCAAAACATTATAATTGGTACAGCTTTTTCTCGTACACGGCCCCATCCCCCTCTTGCTAATGCGGTCTCAACACAAGTTCATGCCAAGAAGATATGTAACACTTTAGATTGATTACTCCAGACCTTCCCCAGCCCCATTATCACCTGACCTATTTGCCTCGTTCGGTGGTTTTAAGTGGCAGTTACGTTTGTGTATTTTGATTTCTCTGTTTTTGGTCCGGAATACATGAAAGTAATTCACATTTTCATCTGAATCCTTTGAGACTTAAGATATGTTTGTGCATGGTTTTATGCAATGGTTCATTCCTATGTCCTGCAGGATATCTATGACCTTAAGGACCAGATACAGGATGTAGAAGGGAGATACATGCAAGGGCTTAAAGAACTAAAGGTATCAGGGCCCATTGTGCAGCCCACGCATGCTCTCTGTGTGCAGAATGGTTGGGTAATGGTGGTTTCACAAGTTCTGTTAACCCCAGTGCACAAAGCTTTACTAACAGTGTTTGTCTTTCCAGCATGTGCTTAACCTGCAGTGCACAGGAAAGGTGAACTTTCAGTCTGCTTATGTCTCAACGTTTACTATGGTTTTTGCAATATTCGGTACAAGATATTATACCTTAGAGTTTTTAAACTTTGTGAAATACTTACATGCCGCTTGTGTCTTAGCCATACAAAACAGAATTGGGTAAACTCTTAAAACGTATTCTGAGATTACGGTTTTCAATTGAGAATTAGACCTTAAAATTCTTCCCTGCTAAATGAGAGAGTATTGCCTATTTCTGTCAACAAATTTAGTCAGTATTGAAGGCAGGAGGAAGAAGCATCTAAGAGTGCATTATTATAAACATTTCTTACGGAGGAAGGAACCTGAGGTAGGAGGCCTGTGTTTTCATTTTGTTTTTTCTTCTCCTCCTCTTCCTTTTCTTCTTGTTTTTCACTATGGCTCAAAGAAGATTACACAGGTTCACTGCTTTGAAGAATCTGGAGGTAAATTGAGACGGGCCTTAATCTTTTCCGAGCAAGGATGGCTACCAGTTCTCAATAGAAGTGTCCTTGTGACACAGACATTTTGGTTGTAAATGGCGGTTGGTTATCATGCACTTCCCCATGTTTAATTATGCAGTTCAACTCTGATACAAGGAAGCTACAAGTTTCTCAACATGTGCATGGCCCTGTTTGAAACAGAAATATCAGGTCTCAAGGTGCATAAACAAGGCATTCAGAAAGACGACTCAGGATATGCCCGAAGGACAAAGCGGGGACCTCACGGGCAAGGCTCTCATCAGCTTTCCTGGCGAGATGCAAAGTGGCCCAGTTACCAGTCGGTACCTTCACGCGGGGCATGATCGTCCAGAGGAAACTTACGGTTACGAGTCAGGACAGAAAAGGGTAGCGGGTCCTATGGAGAGTGTCCGTGAGGGCAGCCTGGAGGCTGCTGACCCGGCAGTGTGTGCGCGCGTGCGGTTGTCAGGCGAGCAGGAGAAGTACAGGGGTATATGCTGACCTGCCCGGTCTTCCTGGCTCAGATCATCAGGGTTGAATCACCTTTGAAGATTTTAGTGATAAGACTTTTGGAAATATGTTGGATCAAGGGAGCAAATTAAATATGTTAAATAAATACACTTCTATTGAAATCTCATATGTAATGTAACATATCAGGAAAGCAAGCAGAGGTTTTCTTGCTTTTTATTTATTTAAAACATTTTTTGCTTACATTTTAGATCTATCATTTGTTACCTTCTTTGAAGGATACAAAAGAACAGATTAAATGTGAGACTGAACAGATACAAGATCCCCTTTTTTAAGAGAAAAAAAGCAAAACTGTATGTTCCTCACATTATATGTCACCATGCTAAGAAAGACTGTTAAGATATACGTTAAATATATTCATGTTCAAGGCAACAGTTTTAAGCATACCTAGAGTAAAGGAAAACTTACTTAGTGATATACAATGATGTGCCCTGCTTTATTTTATTATTATTATTACTATTATTATTATTTTCATTTAGAAGAGATATAGTTTATTTATTTTATTGAAGTAAAATTAACATAAAGTGCTATATCTAAGATGCACAACATAATTATACAACAATTCTGTACGTTACTCAGTGCTCATCATGATAAATGTACTTTTAATCCCCTTGTCTATTTCACCCATCCCCTGCCACCTCCATTTTCTTAATTCACGGTCAGCATATAATTGAGCTTGACTTCAGGTTATATTTGTCCTTGAAACAACTCGTTAAGTGGAAGAAAAATCATTAAAAAATGATCTGATTGGTGATCAAACACAATAGTGTGATAATATCCATACATATTCTATTGAAAAAGGATGCTGGGTCATTGCTTACGATATTCTTTTTTTTTTTTTTTTTTTTGAAGTTTTTGTTTATTCATTTTGAGAGAGAGTATGAGTGGGGAAGAGAGAGAGAAGGAAAATCCCAAGCAGGCTCTGCACTGTCAGTGCAGAGCTCAATGTGGGACTTTAACCCACAAACTGTGAGATCATGACCTGAGCTGAAATCAAGAGTCGGGACGCTTAACCGACTCAGCCGGCCACCCAGGCACCCCTACTTTTGACAGTATTCTTGATTAAGTGGGTCAGCCTTTGGGATGCTTTTCCTCATTCTGTCCTCCATGCAGAACCACCTGGGTTTTGTTAAAACACAGATTGCTGGATCATACTCCCACATTTTTTCATTCAGTGGGTCTAGGAGGGGGTTGAAATGTTGCATTTTTACCCAGTTCCCAGCTAATGCTGTTGCTGCTAATCTAGAACCCACTCTTGCCAAATCATTGCCTTAGATACATTTAAGTAAAACTATTTCCTAATAGGTATCACCATATAAGCTAGATTTAAATAGTTAAAACTACCTTGATACTTAAATTTAAAACAGTCTTCTGTGGTTTGTTGTTTAAAGGAAGAGTACATTCCGTAACTGTTATGTCACATTTATTATGTTATATATTGTATTTTTGCATCTGTTGAGTAACTGTCTTAGTTCTGGTTGTTCGTGCAGTTATGTCCCATTTTCTATGAGACTGATCTGTGAAAAAGACTTTTTTAATGCTGTCAGCCTTTAAGGTGGATCAGAATCATTCTAAATTCTGTATCATATAGGATCCTACTGTATTTAAACCATTGTACAGTTGACCTTGCTTTTATTTTTTATTTGGGTTCTATCTGTTCCCAGTCCTGGTACAAATGTCTGTTAATGCAGTCCTAGTTTGTGAAGCATTATTCGTGTGTGTGTGTGTGCGTGCGTGTGTATCTTGATTGAGATATAATTCAAATACTGTAAGATTTACCCATTTAAAGTGTGCACAACTCAAGCGGTTTTTAGCATGGTCACAGTGTTGCACAGCCATCACCACAATCCAACTTTGGAATGCTTTCATTACCCCGAAGAGAAACCCTGTCCTAATGAGCAGTCATGCCTCACCCTCCCTCTTCCACTTCCACACCCAGCCCTCGGTAACCACTAATCTACTTTCTGTCCCTGGATTTGCTTGCTCTGGACATTTCGTACAAATGGAACCTTACAATATGTTGTCTCTTGTGGTTGACTTTTCATTTAGTGTAATGTTTTCAAGATTCGTCCATGTCGTAACGCCTGTCTGTCCCATCATCTATCCATGTGTCTCTGTCGTGATTGGTTAGTATTCCGGTATGTGTCTGTTGATGGACATTTGGGTTGTTTCCAGTTTTTAGCTGTTATGAAAAATGCTGCTGTGAGCATTTGTGTACAAGTTTTTGTATTGATATTCCTTTTCGTTTCTCCTACATAGATACCTAGGAATAGAATTGCAGGGTCAGATGGTAACACTGTGTTTAACATTTTGACGAATTGTCCGACTGCTTTCCAAAACAGCTGCACTATTTTACACTCTCCCCAGCAATGTATGAGGTTTCTGGTTTTTCCATATCCTCACCAACACTTTAATCTTGTTTCTGTTTTTTTAATTATAGCCATCATAGTAGGTTTGAAGTGGTATCTCATTGTGGTTTTGGTGTGCATTTCCCTAATTGCTAATGATGTTGAGCCTGTTCTCATGTGCTTCTTGGCCATTTGTATATCCTGTTTGGAGAAATCTCTAATCAAATCCATACCCATTTTTAAAATATGTGTCTCTTTATGATAGTATTGTAAGAGTTCTTTATGTATTTTGGATACAAGTCTCTTACTCAGCGTAAGATTTACAAATACCCTCTCCTACGGTATGCCTTTTTTTTTTTCTTCCTTGATGGTATTGTTTGTAGCACAAAAGGTTTTAATTCTGGTGGTCTTTTCTTTCATTGATAGTGCTTTTGGTATTGTATCTAAGAAACCATTGCCTACTCCAAGGTCATGAAGGTTTAGGGCTACGTTTTCTTTGACGAATTTTATAATTTTAGCTCTGACATTTAGGTCTCTGATCCACTTTGAGTTAATTTTTGTGTTTGGTGTGGGTCCAACTTTAGTCTCTTGCAGTGTGGATATCCTGTTGTCCCAACACCATTTGTTGAAAAAACCTATTTTTTTAACATTTACTTATTTTTGAAAGAGAAAGAGACAGAGTGTGAGTGGGGAGGGGCAGAGAGAGAGGGAGACACAGAATCCAAAGCAGGCTCCGGGCTCCGAGCCGTCTGCACAGAGCTCGGTGTGGGGCTTGAACCCATGAACCATGAGATCATAAAATGAGCCAAAGTCGGATGCTTAACCAACTGAGCCACTCAGGTGCCCCTGAAAAAAATATTCTTTCTTCCATTGAGTTGTCTGGGTACTCTTGTCAAAAGTCAGTTGATCATAAATATAAGCATTTTGGGCTATCAGTTTTATGTCATTAATCTTGGTTTGTTGAACATTTATGTTAGTACTTTTAAAATGTATTCCAGAAGTGATGATTTTTTCTACGTGAAATGTTTTTTCTTTTTAGCTTTAAAAACTGTCACTATGTAGTAATAATCTACCAAATTAGATATAGTTATTAAAAGATAGACTTGAAGCTGTTTTAAGCAGAAAGCTTTGAAGTATATAAAATTTCAGTTGTTTTTTGTTGCTCTTTTTTTGTTGTTGTTGCTTTTTTTCATCGTTTTTGTATTGCTTACTTATTTAAGAATGACCAGAATTTGAATAATTGCTAGAAAAAATGTTTATACGTTTACATGAAAATTCCTATGCAGAACGGGAAAGAACTGAAAGCAGATGTCTAGGAAGCAGCAAAATTCAAATGAGTATGAAGCTTACTTGTGTAAGAGAGGCTTATCATTGCATTCTGGGTCCCGAATAGCTTGTTAAAAACAAGAGTAACGTTTCCGAAAACATTGATGATTCTTCGTTTTAGGACTCCTAACAAATGGATGTGGTCTGCATACCTTTTCATCTTTCAGAGGCTACATTGGTGCTTGATTTTGTTTTCTCGGGTAGCAGAGAGCATATGAAGTTCTCACGGTGGCGCAACTGGCTTCTTACCGTCCTTCTGTTTCGCGTGCATGTTACTAAACGTGGAGATCCCCCGACTGCTTGTATTTTGCGAAAATGCACCTTCATGTGTTTGTGCCGGTCCTGTATTTCCTGTCATGTTGCATATAAGCGATGGGCATGTTTTAGATGTCAGGCTAACGGCTTTGCCTTTCGTTCAGGAATCTTTGTCTGAAGTGGAAGAAAAATACAAGAAAGCCATGGTTTCCAACGCACAGTTGGACAACGAGAAGAACAATTTGATCTACCAGGTAGACACCCTCAAAGACGTTATTGAAGAACAGGAGGAACAGATGGCGGAATTTTATAGAGAAAATGAAGAAAAATCAAAGGTAAGTGTGCACCTTGTATCCTCTCTTGGTCTGGGGCGGATATTTAAAAGGTGCTGCGCTGGATGGAAGAGGGCTTCAGACCTGGAAGTGGAGCTTCAGTCGAAACTGGTTGTTCCAAGGAAATTGACAGAACGTGAGCTACCAGTTCCTAGAATGTTTTCCTTTTAAGGTCTTACGGAATCTGTTTAATTTTCTTAAGAAAAGTCTTATGACCTCCTTCAGTTTCTGAAGATAAAATGCAGCTCAAGTTTTATCTTTATTTTCTGTCTCTTAATTGCGGCAGTTTCAGCGAATTACTTAATTTCTTCCTGTTGAAACTGGCTGGAAACTCCACAAAGCTCTGAAGACTTTCCGGGAGGCAGTTCATTTTGTTCTTTTCTTTTATTTCTATCATTTTTTAAGAGACTCTCTTTTCCAAATGATTAGAGAGAAGTTTTTAATCAGTTATTTAAAAACAGCAGGATGGAGACTTGGGTCAGATGTCAGCAGATGTTTTCTTTAGAGGTTTGTAAGCTATACTGTTAGAATGTACAGATGGAAAATGAAAGCCACTGTCCAAGGTTCATATTTGCCCTTTGACGCATGCAGAAAACAAATTGGGTTCTCTTTTAAAATGTTAATGTCAGTCCAAGCAGAGGACAAAAGGCTGTTACTGCCAAAATATGAGTTGTGACAACACTGCAAAAATAAAAAGCCCAGAAAACAATTTCGGAAATGTGCATTGGTTAGAAACATCAGTCATCTGAAGGGAGGGAAGCTGTTAATATAACCTCGAAGGGACTGGCATTAATACTGTAAATTCTAATAGGGATTTTTTTTTTCCTTGAGGATTGAAAATGTTCATTCCAGTCTGTTTTGGTCATGTTTAAAAAGTGTTCAGAAGTGTTTGCCAAGAATTTGGGAGAAGGAAGGATGAATAGGCAGCACATTGAGGATTTTTAGGGCAGTGATACTGTTCTAATGGATACATTATCCATTTGTGGAAACCCATAGAATATACAATACCAAGAATGAACCTGCATGTAAACTGTGGGCTTTGGGTGTGGTGATATGTCACTGTGGGGTCCGCGACTGTAACGATTGTACCTCTCTGGTGCAGGATGCTGATAGCAGGCAGGAGAGCCTCTTTGTGTCGGGGGGAGGGGTATGTGGGAACTCTGTGCTTTCCACTCAACTCCCAAGAACCCAGAAGTGCTCTAAACAGTCAAGTCTACTAAAAAAAAAGTTAGGATAAGAAAACTTGTATCTGCACAAGTGGAAAAGAGACTTCTGGGTATTGTCATATTGGATGACAGGGCTCATTGCGGACTATGATTTGGTGGCATAGCTGGTTTCCTCTGTGATTCTTCCTGTTTCTTAAGGACGAGTTTTGGAGATTATGAACCATCATACTTTATGTAGAGCCCTTGGACTCCTTTTTTTGCTTTTCCATGCTTTTTTCGTATCTATTTCTGGCTCTTTGCTTCTAGGAGATTAGAGGACAATCTCACGCTAAAGTATTTAATGTTCAGTGCTAAATGCCCTTGAGCATTTAAAAAAAAAAACAAACCTCCATGATTAATTTACTAAGCCACTTTCTTTTTCCCTTCTTTTTCTAAGATCTAGAGATGTCTTAGCATACATAGTGCTGTGGTTTTTAATTTTTATGTAGAAAAAAACTTGTGCTTTTCAAATTAAAAAAATCTGTGAGCTTTTTATTTTTTTTTATTTTTTATTTTAATTTTTTTTTTTTTTAACGTTTATTTACTTTTGAGACAGAGACAGAGCATGAACGGGGGAGGGTCAGAGAGAGAGGGAGACACAGAATCCGAAACAGGCCCCAGGCTCTGAGCTGTCAGCACAGAGCCCGACGCGGGGCTCGAACTCACGGACCGCGAGTTCATGACCTGAGCCGAAGTCGGACGCTTAGCCGACTGAGCCACCCAGGCGCCCCTCTGTGAGCTTTTTAAATACTCTGTAAATCTACTTCGGGTACCGTGATGCCAAAGACCTTGTCATAGCGTCTCTCTCTAGCGCACCTTCTCTCTGAGCTCTTCTCAGTAGATATCGCCTCATGCAGGAGGCTCAGAGGTTCGTGCTCGGAGACATACAGAGAGGTCAGGCGCTCAGGTATGTTTCATTATAGCTCAGAAGGTAAGGGTGGAGAAGGACCATTCAATTAAAACAACAGTGATATTAATATAGTTTTTCAGATGTCATCAGTACTTCCTACTGGGAATATAATAACTGCATCTTAAATATTCTGTCTGTACCTACTTTGGGGAAGAATGCCTGATTAGGAATGTCTGAAGTATATTATTCTTTTCTTTTTATTTTTTAATTAATTAATTAATTTAAAAAAATTTCTTTTTTTTAATGTTTATTTATTTTTGAGACAGAGAGAGACACAGCATGAGCAGGGAAGGGGCAGAGAGAGAGAGAGGGAGACACAGAATGTGAAGCAGGCTCCAGGCTCTGAGCTGTCAGCACAGAGCCCGATGCGGGGCTCAAACTCATGAACCGTGAGATCATGACCTGAGCCGAAGTCGGACGCTTAGCCGACTGAGCCACCCAGGCGCCCCAGTTAATTTATTTTTTAATGTTGATTTATTTTTGAGAGACAGAGTGTGAGCGGGGAGGGGCAGAGAGAGAGAGAGAGACACAGAATCCAAAGCAGGCTCCAGGCTCTGAGCCATCAGCACAGAGCCTGATGCGGCACTTGAACTCAAGAACTGTGAGATCATGACCTGAGCCCAAGTTGGACACTTAACCGACTGAACCACCCAGGTGCCCCATTATTCTTTTCTTAGTAGCTATTTATTTTAGTAGGGGATTCTTTTTTTTTTTTTTTAAGCTTATCTGAGATTTTTAAAAAGTGTTTCATTACAGATTTTAAAAATGCAAAAAAAATAGACTATACCGAACCCTCCTAAAACCCATCACATACCCCCCAGCAACCATCAGTGTGTGGCCAATTTTACTCTGTCCACTTCCTTCACTCCTGTTCTTTGAGACAAGTCCTCAGTGTCTCGTATTTTAATAAGAGTTTAGGTATGGCTCTCTAAGTGATATGGACTCCCTCTCTCTCTCTTTTTTTTTTTTTTAACTTTTTTTTAACGTTTATTCATTTTTGAGAGAGCGCAAGGAGGGGTGGGGCAGAGAGAGAGAGAGATACAGAATCTGAAGTAGGCTCCAGTCTCTGAGCTGTCATCACAGAGCCCGACGTGGGGCTCCGACTCATGAACTGTGAGATCATGACCTGAGCTGAAGTCAGATGCTTAGCTGACTGAGTCACCCAGGTGCCCCAGACTCCCTCTCTTTTTAAAACATAACCACAAGATCATTTCACATCTGAAAAATTCAGAATAATTCCTTCATACTACTGATCTAACCATTGTTAAAATCTTAACGGTCTCCAGTGACCTAAGTTGTTCTCTTTTTTACACTTCAACAACAACGACCACCAAGGATCCAGATAAGTTCCACACATTGGAATTAGTTGTCATGTCTTTTAAGTCTCTTTTTATTTATAGGTTTCCTTTCATCTCTCTCTCTCTCTCTCTCTCTCTCTCTCTCTTTTTTTTTTTTTCCCTCCCTTGCAATTTGTGTGTTGAAGAGACTGGATTGCTTGGCTTAACAGTTTCCAACAGCCTTAGGGATTTTGCTGTTTTATCCCTATGGTGTCTTTAATGTGTTCCCTTTTCCTCTGTGTTTCCTGTAAACAGGTAGTTAGGTTTAGAGGCTTAAACAAATACAGGTGTAGTGTTTTTGGCAAGTTCACTTCATAGGTTGTCTTCCTTCAGGAGGCCCTGATGTGTGGCTCTTTCTTTTTGTAATGCTGTCGCTGGGTGCTTCGGTCTGTTAGTTGACCAGGCGCTGTAAAATGGGACGTTCTAAGTCCATCATTACTGTTTTCTTTGACTATGTTAAAGTGGATTGGAGCTATAATTCACATACCATATGTTGTAGTTCATGTTTGAAGTGTACAATTCAGGGCCTTTGTATATTCACAGTTACGTGCAGCCATCCCCAGTTTCAGAGTCCTGTAGTCTTGTCGGAAAGAAACCCCGTATCCTTTAGCTGTTATCCCCCTGTCTCCCGCCCCCTCAGCCCTGCGTAACCACTGGTCTGCCTTCTGTGTCTGTAGAGTTCCTCTTTCTAGATTTGCATTTAGTGGAGTCTATAATATGTGGTCTTTTGAGACTGGCTGCTTTCACTTAGCTTAAATCTTTTTGAGGTTCACTCATGCTGTAGTATGAGTCACTACTTTCACTGCTTTTTTATAGCCTAATATTATCCCATTGTATGGGTATAGCGCATTTTGTGTGTCCATTTGGGTGTTGATGCACATTCTCCCCCCCCCCCCTGTGAACATTTTTGTACAAGTTTTCGTGTAGACGTATGCTGTCCTTTCTGTTAAGTGTATACCTGGGAGTGGAATTGCTGGTCACGTGGCAACGCCATGTTCAACCATTGGAGGAGTGCCAGAGTGGTTTCCAAAGTGGCTGCGCCATTTCACATTCCCAGCAGCAGGGCATGTGAGTTCTGATTTCTCTATACCCTCACCAACACTTGTTATTGTCTGACTTTTTTTAGAGCCGTCCTAGCAGCTGTGGTTTTGATTTGCGTTTTCCTGATAACTAATGGTTTTGAGTATATCTTCATGTATTTATTGACTCTTTGTATATCTTTCTCAGAAAAATACATCTTTTGCCTATTTTTAAGTTGGGTTGTCTGCTTATAATCGAGTTGTAAGAGTTTATATATTCCAGATACAAGTCCCTTATCAGATACAGCCTAAAGCATGTTTTAAAATATCATTATGAAGTCAAGAATTCGAACGTTTGATGATTCGAATTCATTGTAGCTTTTATTCTTAGTCGATTTTCAAGTTGTTCAACCTTTAACTAATATGAGTGTCTTCAGGTTGATTTCCAAGTAGCTTTGACTCATTGTAAGTCTCACCGTCTTGCTAAATTCTCTACTACCTAGCACGAGAAAGGGTTCCAGGTTCGTCTGGTCGTTTCTTGCTCCAGACCTGGAACCAGCTGTTTGTCCGGGGTGCTGGCTCTCGTAGGGGGGCAGTGTGTGTGCTAGAGAGCTCTTGCCACCGAGAGGATCATGGTTTATAAAGGCCTTTTTAGTGGCTATATAGGAAATGTTTATGTGGGGTACTTTTTTCTTTGTAAAGTCAAAATACATTACGAATTTACGCTGGTAGTTCTAGTTCACGTTCAGGACTCAAGCATTTTTCCTTCTTACACGTGCATGTCTCCGTTTTCCCACTGCCTGTTCTCAAAGTCACTGGGGATGATAGTAATTATGTTATATTCTGTTCTCATTGCTGTGCCCCACAGTACTCAGAATAGCAATACCAATGTCACCACCAACGATATAATTACTGAATAGTTAAAAGTTTTTTGTGTTCTTCTGTTGGGTTGTTACTTTGCTGCTAGCCTATGTATAGCCCAAGCATTGGTTTTAAAAGTTACTCAAAATAGTTTCTCTCTCTGTGCTTATGCTGCTACCTGGATATATAGTTAGGTTCACTGTATTTTATGTTCAGTATTTAGGAGTTGCTTTTAAAATTTCTATCTTTAAATAATTTTCGCTTTTAACTGTGGTGAAAAGTACAACGAAGTTCACCGTCTTAACAGTTTTAAATTGTTACAGTTCGGTGATATCAAGTATATTCACATTGCTGTGCGGTGAGAACTTTCTCATCTTGCAAAACTGAAACTCTTACACAACAGCTCCCGTCCGCGTGCCCTCCGCCCCTGGCAACGACCGACCGACCGTTCTCCTTGCTCTGTGGGTCCGGCTGCTCTGGGCGTCTCATATCAGTGAGCTCATACAGGATTTGTCTTTTTGTGACTGGCTTGTTTCACTAGCGTAATGCCCTCAGGTTTCACCCATGTTAGCACGTGTCAGAATTCCCTTCCTGAATAATACTGTAGTGTGTCTGTGTACCACATTTTGTTTATCCATTCATTTGCTGGTGGACACTTGGGTTGCTTCCATCAGGAATTGCTTTTTCAATTTAATTTTGTTGCAGTTACATAACATTTACGTGTATCTGAAGTCAAATCAAAGAAAATCTACTCAAAGAAATCAGTCTTCTATCTCTTCATTCCTGTTTCTTGAGGGAATTTTTCACCTAAATGGTTTATTCTTCCTTTCTTCTTCTTCTTCTTCTTCTTTTTTTTTTTTTTTTTTTTTTTTTTTTTGCTTAAGAAGGTAGATCTATTTTGCTATTCAAAAAATATATATACAAATGTGTATGTTTTTATTTCCCCCCTTTCTTAGAAAATGGTAGCATACTGTAAATACCTTTCCATACCTCGATGACTGTGACCTTTATGATCGTGGATCTTCTTCACTCTTTTGTATTATTACATAGTTATTCCGTTGTGTGTGTGTCCTGTAGTTTATTCCACCAGCTCCCTATTAATGGACATTTGAATTGCTGGCAGTCTTTTGCTGTTAAAAATAGTCCTGCAGAAGTGGTGTGCTACATAAGTCCTTTTGCATTTTTGCTGGCCTGTCTACGGGAGTCGTCAAAGTGGGTTTACTGGGTCTAAGGGTATGGTAATTCTTTCGGATCTGTCGGATTCCCTTTGTGGTAGTAGTGATGCCATTTCGGATTCCTGTCAAAATGTGCGAGAGGGCCTGTTCCCTTCCCCATAGAATTTTCTTGAATATGTTGTCAAGTTTTGGATGAGTGCTTCAGTGGGACATAGTTTTAACTTCTTGTTCTTTTGGTACGATCATCTTTTTATATTCAGAGTGATTTCTGTTTTTTTCTGTGAACTGTCCATATCTTTAGACTATTTTTCTATATACTAGTGTTTTTTCTTCCTAAGTTTAGAGACTCTATATAGAGAGATAGTCATGTTTTGTCTCTGATGTAAGTTGTAATTTATTTTTTACAGCTTATCATTTGTATTTTTACTTTTCTTAGAGTGCCTTTTGCCATTCGAAAGTCTGTATGTGGTCTAACTTATTACCCATTTCCTATTCTTGGTTACAGATTTTTGGATTTTTTAGTACTGTTTTCCCTACTCTTTGGTTATAGGAATTCACTCATTTTTTTCTCTAGTAACTATATCCTTCCTTCCTTCTCTCTTTTTCCCTCTCTTCTTTCTGTGCACTTCCAATCCGTTTGAAATTTGTCTCGGTGTATAGTCTGAGGTGTGGTTCCAATTCTCTTTTTCCATTTGGATATACGGTTTTTCCAGGGTCACGACATGAAAGTCTGTCTTTTCTCATTGATTTGAGATGCTCTTCTTGCTTTGTTGTTTGATATAGTTGACATGTAACTGGGTATATTTCTGGATTTTCTGTTCTGCTCTCTGTGCTCATAAGCCATTACAACATTGTTTTAATTATGTAGGTCTTATATCCAGTAAGGCTAGCTTTCTGTTTTTTCAGTGCTTTTTTTCCTGGCTGTTTTTTCTTACATTTTTCTTACAAATTTTTCAATCAGCTTCTCTAACTCTGATGAGAAAAAAGCCTAATAGTATTTTTATTTGGACTGCATTAAATGTATAGATTTATTTGGGGGAGAACTGACATTCTTATGATACTGAGGTGTTTTTTTTTTTTTAATTTTTTATTACACTTATTTATTTTTGAGAGAGAGAATGAGACAAGGTGAGAGCGGGGGAGGGACAGAGAGAGAGGGAGACATGGAATCTGAAGCAGGCTCCAGGCTCTGAGCTGTCAGCACAGAGCCCGATTCAGGGTTCAAACCCACAAACCGTGAGAGCATGACCTGAGCTGAAGTCGGATGCCTAACCGACTGAGGCACCCAGGTGCCCTGATACGGAGTCTTTTTATCCAGGAAGATGGTATACCTTTCTGTTTGTTTAGTCCTACTTGTCTTTCAGGAATATATATTTCTTAGCGTTTGTTTATTTTGAGAGAGAGACAGAGACAGAGACAGAGAGGGAGAGTGTGGGTGAGGGGCGGGGGGAGAGGGAGAGGGAGAATCCCAAGCAGGCTCCGTACTGTCGGTGCCGAGCCAGACATGGGGCTTGATCCCATGAACCGTGAGATCATGACCTGAGCTGAAATCAATACTTAACCGACTGAACCACCCAGGCGCCCTCAGGAACATTGTATATAATTTTCCTCATACTGATTTTTGGGTATTTCCTATATGTTTACACATGTATTTTTAAAAATTTTATGTTGTGATCGTGTGTTTATTGTATTTTCTCTCTAGATTATATTTATGAAGATTATTGAGTTTTATATGTTAATTTTATGACCTGTTACTTTATTAAGTCATCTCATAGTTCTTAGTAATTTTGCCATTGATTAGTCTGGGTTTTCATCTCCTAGGAGATGAAAAATGTTAGTTTTCTGAGCCTTTCCATAGAATACGGCATTTTTCTAAGTTGCTGTGCGTGGGAAGTCCGGGTGTGTTTCTGGAGGTCATGCGTCGCCTGTTACTCTGGCGTAGACGGTCCAGTGTCTTGTGCGCCATTCTCTGTGCAAACCGTGTCACTTGTGTATTGACAGGAGTTGGAAAGGCAGAAACACATGTGTAGCGTGCTGCAGCATAAGATGGATGAGCTTAAAGAAGGCCTTCGGCAGAGAGATGAGCTCATCGAGGTAGGTGCGGGCCCTGTGGAAACCCTTGATTTTGGAAACGAAGCATTGGGTGGGACGAGGGGGTGTGCGCTGGGAGGGAAGGGAGTTAAAATGCCACAGTTTCCTGGTCTCTTCCTCACCCTAAAGTTTCACACACGTGACACATCGAGTCAGGCTTAAAAAGTTGACGCTACCGGTCTTACAAACGTTCCCGCTCTTGCCAGCAGAAGCTTCTGTAATTGTCTTTTATTCCTCAGCACATTCTTTGCTAAAGTTGTCTTAGAAAGCGAGCAAAAGGAAAAAGCAGGAGCCCCATCGTTCTTTGGCATGTGGTGGGTGCTGTGTGTCGAGACGGGAGCCTTGGGGAGTGAGGCGTTTGGTCTTCGCCGAGGCAGCCAGACGACAAGGCCGAGTCACCGTGACGCCTTCCCCGCAGAAGGGTGGAGCTCGGCAGCGCAGAGGCTGTGCTCGGGGAGGAGCCCGGGGTGGCAGCAGCGGGGGTCCCCCAGGGGGAATCCGAGAGTGCTCCTCATCTCTCCCCTGTGAGCATCCCTGATTTCCCGTGAATGTGGTTTTCCCGCTCGAGGCTGTCGTGTTTGGTGAGCGTCTGGGCAGGGGTCCCGCCCGCTGGCTCGGTGTGGGTATCAGAGGTGTCTCGCGTGCGCCTGATGCCACGAGGGCGATTTCAGGAAGGCCAGCTCCCGAGGATCCCCGGGACGTGCCTCCTGTGCCACACCGGTGCTTGTCCACCTTCCTGTCGCTCAGCACCCGCGCTGCCCCCTCTGTTTCTTTTCCCCCATGGACCCGCCTCACCTAATCCCTCACCCTGTAAGTCAGTTAAGAAACCAGTTCATAGAGGAAAAGAAATGCCTGCTTTTTTGTCTGTGGATCTGTGTCACTTCTCTTCATCCTTGAGAAGAAGTGAATGTAGCCTGCCGAAAGCGGGTGGAGTTTGTGAATCTAAACACGGACACAGACAACCCTTTGAAAATATCAGATGACATGTGAAGTTAGCTGTCCTAGTTTTTCCATTTATGGCATGGAGCATAATGTCTAAATTGTGCATCCTGCTGGTGTTCGAAAATAATGGGAATTCCTCTCCTTTTTTGCCCTTTTGTGTTTTTTGTGTCAGTATGCCAGCCACTTGTTATTTCTTCTTCTAATTAAGATATATACTTTTCCCGTTTTTGATCTGGAAAGAATAGTAAAACTGCTTTGGCAGCTGCCTCTCAAATTCGGTAGCTTAAGTCAGAATTGGTTAAGCTTTTAACCAATTCTGTTCTAGCTTTTAATTTGATGATTGTGCTTAAGAGGAATTGTAATGCTTGGTTCCTGTAACTTGTCACCGTGGTTTCTCTAAAAGCCGGGGGTGCTGGATATACAAACTTTAAAAAAACCTTAGTTTTGGGAGTTTTTATGTTTAGAATTGACATCTCTCAGATGTGAATACCCATGTTTACGTATAACTGCCAAACCTTGAATGTGACAAAATAATGCTTTGAGGTCTTGCGTGGTTAAGTAGATGAGAAATGTGTAAGTTGAGAAGGTAGGAGATGGTAATTTGCCAGTAATTTTTAAAAGCAAACCTGTTAAATACAAAAGGATACACGTTGAGCCTCATTGCCTGAGGAGGACAGTTGTTTAGGAATCGCTGGACACGGCGTTCCAGTGTTTCTAAAAACCAATAGGACTGTTTATTCAATTCATGATACTCTTGCTATCGTAGGTTCCGCTGACAAGTTCAGAATGATTCAGCTGAGATACGGCTCCCTTGTATTCTTCAGCTGTGCTTCAAAAAAGGAAGTTTAAAACCACTGCTTGTTCTCGGTGATAAGGATCATTTGTCCATAAGCAAATCTGCGTCTCCCTCTCTAGAAACGTCAGTCGTTCCATGTTGGGGAGAGTCAGTTACCAGAGGAGCACACGCGGGGCCACATGCACACAGAAGCCCCGCCTGGCCTGCTGCCCCATAGCTGTGGTTGCAACAGCTACTCCCGGTTTCCTTGTGGCAAGCCAGGGGGAGTCGTGTCGCCGAGACACGGGATGTCATCTTGCCCTTTAGCAAGCAACTCTGGCTTTTCCTGTTGATCGCAGACTTTCTTTCTCCCTTTTTAAAGTTTCCTTACCAGCTTTATTTCTGTTCTGTTTGCCTCCCTCTGACCCCCTCCGTTTTTCTTTCTGCTTTTTTATTACTTCTCTCCCCTCTTCCTCTGCAGGAGAATCAACGAATGCAGCAGAAAATAGACACCATGACAAAAGAGGTGTTTGACCTCCAGGAGACACTTCTTTGGAAAGATAAAAACATTAGGGTACGAGATGACGTTGGGCTTTGGTCTGAAGCTCATTGATGAGGAACAGACCAATAGAATTTAACGTAGAGGTTCCTAAAAATCCGTCCTTTGGGTTATCTTTGAGCATTTATGCACGGAAATGTGAGTAAAAGCAGAAGAAGAACAAAACTTCCAGGGGGAAACCTGATACCGTGCCTGGAAGGAACTCTTCTTTCTAGCTGGCTGTGGGATTCTGAAACCTACAAGTAGGAACTTTCTAGGGAAGTTTATTTCCCCAGGATTCTTATCCAGAAGCAGCCACAGGCATTTAATTCAAACTCTGTGGGTAACTTGATATCCTTACATTGCAAGAATTTTGGATGAGAAGCGAGAGAACGGTGAGTGGGGGGTAGAGGACAAGTAATTAGTATCCCATAAATCCCTGGTGAATAAAATAGGGGGAGATTAACATCATCGTCGTTACGGAAGTGGATAGGAATGTGAGATTGGCCAGGGCTGCCAAACTGTGACGTCATCTCTAATTACGGCCCCATGACTCCCCAAAGCAGGGGCCCCGATGGGGAAAGTCCTCAGTGCTTTTGCCCTAAGGCCTTCAGGTAGATTCCAGGCACACGGGAGGCTGGAAAAGTGCCCCCCAGTTCGTCCTGTGTCACCCCTTTGACACGTGCCCCGTCTCCCGGCGTGGACTCCGGGTCGTGCGGCGGGGGTTCCGCGCAGCCACAGCTGCCAGGGCAGCGCCTTCCTCGTCAGGAAGGGGCTGCGGGGGAGGCGGCAGGCAGAGGAAGCCCCTGCCCCGAGACCCTGGTGAAAAAGCCTTTTCTGCTTGACAGGGTTTGGTGGCGTGGGGGGAGGCTGGCACAGGCCCCCAAGAGCGCCTGCGTGGACCCGGGACGAGAAGCCCTCTGGGTCCGTGTCCTTCATTGTTGGGAGGGCTCCCGGGTGCTTCTCATCCCTCCAGGGACCTGTCCTCTTAGGAATGAACACATGGGAAACAAAATTACTTCTTAAGAGTTTGGTAGACCAAAAGTTTGAAAGAAATGAAGCTACCTTTTTAGAATTTCTAATATTTAAATAATGGGGTTTCCAAAATTCCACCCCAAATTAGAAGAGCCTTCTGGAATATAAATTAACAACAGTTAAGAGTTTGGAAATTTTGATTGTCATCTGCTGATCTCATTGAAATTTTTACTTGGGGAATTTAAAATGAGATGTGAAAAATGTGTGGCACTAAGGAGTAGTTTGAAAGTTTGGTTGAAGTCTGGTCACTATCCAGAATGGTCTTCTTTTAGGACCTTCCATGATTTTCTTTAGCACAGATCTGTAGGTCCATGATTTCCATTTTGTGTAATTATCTTAGTATTTAAACTGATTATTTTGGATCAGCCATAGGAAAACCCCAACCCACACAGTCCAATAAAATAGCTATTCAAAATAAAACAAAAGTTTTTTTCGACCAAAAAGATATGCTGATAGTTGAGACACAGATTTTTTGACTTTTAAGTTTTCCTGGCATTACTGAATGACTAAGTGGCTATCTTCTTTCTGTGTGGTATATAATGATGTGTTCCTTTGGCTTTTTTTTTTTTTTTAAAGTTACACTTAAAGAATTTTTTTGAGGTAATTGTAGCTTCACATGCAATTGTGAGAAGTAATACAGAGAGATCCTGTATGGCCTTCATCCACTTTTCCCCTAAGGTCACGTCTTACAAAGTGCCACAGCCAGGATATTGACCTTGATGTAGGCAAAGCACAGAACATTCTCATCACCACGAAGGATCCCTCCAGTTGCCCTTTCGTGGCCTTGTCCACCACCTCCCTTACTCCTTGCCGAGCCCTGGCAGCCTCCAGTCTGTTCTCATTTCTGTGATTTGGCCATTATGAGCCCTGTCACAGAAATGGAATCATACGGTATTTAACGCTTTGGGGTTATGTTTTTCCCTCAGCACAGTTCCCTTGAGATTCACCCAAGTTGCATGTAGTAGTAGTTGGTCCCTCCTTTGACTTTTTTGGAAAGTTTCTAAATTATGGTAAAGTACAAATAACGTACAGCTTACCACTCGAACCAGTTTTCGGCGTCGAGTTCGGTGGTCCTGAGTACGTCCACAGTCCGTCTACCGTCACCACGGTCCGTCTCCAGGGCTCCTTCGCCCTGCGCAACTGAAACTGTGCCCGTTAAACGCCAACTCCCCCCCCCTCCTCCCCAGCCCCCGGCAGCCACCATTCCACGCTCCGTCTCTACGGACTTACTGCTCTAGGCACCTCGCGTAATTATCAGACGGAATCAGACGGTCCTTCTGTGACTGCCTTATCTCACTTCCCATCGGGTCCTCAAGGCTTCTCTGTGGTGCGGCAGGTGTCAGAATGCCCTTCCTTTTTAAGACCAAATGAGAAATATTTCGTTGTCCGGATGCACCACGTTTTGTTCATCCGCTTGTCTGTTGGTGGACAGACCCGTGGTTGGCTTCCACCTTTTGGCTGTTGTGATAATGCTGCTGTGAACATGAGTTGGCAAATGCCTCTTTGTGACCCTGCTTTCGTTTCTCCGGCTGTATACCCAGGAGTGGAATTGCTGCACAATATGGCGATGGTGTGTTTAAGTTTTTGGGGGACCAGCCACTGTATTCCGCAGCCACTGCCCCATTTCACATTCCCATCAAGCACCGCGTAGGGGTTCCATTACCGACACCTGTTTTCCGTTTTTCCGATAGCCATCCTGATGCGGTCCTCCCATGACTTACCCAAGACGCGTTTTCAACAGTCAGTGACTCCCTAATGCACCACTTGCCTCTAGCTGCATTTTCAAGATTTCAAGTTAGTAACTTAATAAGGGAACATGGCCATTATTTTCATGCTACAGTTTGGTTCTCTTTAGTTCTTCCTTCATTGATCCTTGTAGTCATGCACACAGCCCGAAAGAAGCTCTAAGTGCCAGGTGGCTACATGTAGAATAAATGCATCCAAAGGACTTTTCGATCTAGATAGCCCAGTGTGAGACTCACTCCCACTCTGACGAAAGGTATTTCTGCCCCTGTGCAATTATATGGAGAGTTAACCTGTTGCCCAAAAGTGCAGCCTGTTATACGTATCTTCCAGACTTCTTGACACTAGAATTTGAGGTTAGGTCAGGGGTAAAGGATTCTTTAGATCTCTGCAAGCATGTACTTTTTACCCTAAGAAAAAAATCTGCCATATGAGCTATTACTGAATGCAAACACAGGGTAGTGGTTTTATGGTCAGGTACTACAGAGGATTTCAGATCCGGCGTGAGTACATTTGTTCCAATTATAAGGTATTTTGGTAGTCTCCAAACTTTGTGGTGAAGTGGGAGAACTTATAGGATGTATTTTATTTTCCCGTCCATAATTATGGGAAGACGAAGTTTAAAAAGTCCAAAAGTAAAGCTGTCCATTGCCAGAAGACGTAGAAAGAGGAGCGAATGGCATGTACCGGCATTTGCTAGAATGTCCAGTTTCAAATTGGTCTGTTCCTGAGAGACCGTGTATGTTCAGTGGTGGTGTTTCTGTGGAGCATGTCGTGGCCGTGATCACTGACCCAGCTGTGTGTGCTGATGCACGCGTAACTGTGCACGCAGATACCAATAACCCACAGATTCTAACCCAGCGGAGGTCCGGGTGTCTGTCAACAGATGGTGGGAAAGTATTGCTTGTGCTTTTTTGTCCTGATGTGACACTTGTCATTAATGGAATGGCATGGGAGTATTAGCGTGGAGGGTCAGGGTAAATGCCTCATGATGCTAGCAATTCAAAGTATCAACTTATAGGCAGACTTAAGACACACCATATGGTGTGAATGTAAATTGTTGAAAAGAAATGAGATCTTGACGTTGCAGTTTGGGTGAGCAAGGAGTAGGACTTGCCCTTATACACTGCTTTTCCAGCAACATTGAGACGACAGTAAGGAAACGTAATTGTGGCTTTTTTAGGGCTGTGATATAGAAAAAGTATGCAAAGGCTTTGGAACTGAAAAGAACTGGCATTGGCACTTACTGGGACTTTGGGCAAGAAAAGCATAACCTCTCTGGGCCTCAATTTTCTCATCTGTGAAATGGGGATAACACAAGTACAGGATATATAAGGGAGAGATTATATATGTAAACATATTAGGGCAGATTTTATGTCTTTGTAGCAGCGCCTGCTGTATAGTTGGAGCTGCACAGAGGTCATTGCTAGCATCCCTTATTTACTGACTGCCAGTTTGGGTGCACAGTAGGATTTATAAGGATTTAGAACATCGTCCACCTGTTCCCCAGTCAGTAATGAAGCAGTTGGCTCATTTCTAGCCCACTAAACCGAGAGAGCAGGGTTACCTGTTGTAGTTTCATTTCTTGGATTAATGGGGTTGTGGGTAGAAAATATTAAATATACGAACACGTGTAGAGAGAGGCTTTTTAAAAATAGTCACCCGTCAGCTGTCCGCATAGACTGCTTGCCTGGGGTACGTTTTGAAGTCTGGCTTATTTCATTACCTGGGGCAGGTTTGGTTTGTCACCTGCTTCTCCCGCTTGCATGCCCGCTTCTCCCACCGCCACCCTCGGCTCCTCAGCTCCGACGGTTGTGAGGTCCAGGCAGTGGTGGGGGGCTCCAGGTGCAAACAGCGGGCGGGGTGGCGGGGGGCGGCTTTTCCGGAGCTTTCCCCGGGGCTCTGGTGCTGCAGCAGTGCCCACACCGTGTACCTGGGGCGGGGCTGCTGTTGTCCCTTCTGCTTTTCAGATGGGGAGTCTGAGGCATAGGTAAGTCGGGACCTGCCACCACTCAAAAGCCTGATCATCCCCAAACCCTTATTCTGCTGCGCTCCGTACGCGGACTCCTTTGGTTTTGTCAGTATTTTAGTTTCGGTTTTCACATTCAGAAAGGCGTTATCAGAACACCAGATGATTCTTAATTGTATTCAAGTAAATTAACAAAAAACAGGTCCTTGGGGATCCCTTTGGAGGTTCGCTATTTTGAATTAGGTGGTATTTGAGGAGTATTTTGCCACACTGCTTAGAGAACAATCACTACGGCCAGTTTTGAATCAAAATACCTTGTGCATACTGGTGTTTTTTCTTCCAGGGCCATTGAAATTTTCTGACTTAAAAAAAGTTTAAATTAAATTAATTTTTTGAATTAAACCTCACTATGTTCTTGAATGAAGTATTTTTAGTTAAACGTGAGATGTATTTGTTTGTATTGGTCACCAGATGAAAATGTAGTAAGGAGATCAGTAAGGAAAACTTCATTTTAATATTATTGCTGTCTTCATCTTCCTTTTCCTGTTGTTTTTTTTTTTTTTTCTTTTCTTTTCATCGACTGGGAAAGAAAGATCAGCTCTCCTGCCTGATGGGATAAGCATGCTTTGGCGAATTTATGCACGATTAACCAGTTTCTGTTGAAACTCTCCTGTGGAGACGTGTGTCCCCAAGACCTTGTATTTCCTCCCGTGTCTACCTAACTGCCGGTTCCCAAGCTTTTACCGCTCCCTCGTCTTTTATGCCCTTATCTGTGTTTGTTTGAATTAGTGCTCTCTGCTCCCTCTTTCACTCGCTCTTTTTCTGTGCCATTCTTTCCCTTGCTACCCTGTCTAAAACCAGGCCCTAGAGAAACAGAGAGAATACATTGCCTGCCTTAGGAATGAGCGAGATGCGCTCAGAGAGCAGCTGGCTGACCCGAAGGAGACGGTGAAGACAGGAGAGGTACGTTAGCTTTGGCCCGGAGTTAAGTCCCTCGCTGCCTTGTTCTTCCCTCTCATCTGGTTATCTTTCCTAGCCCAAAGACAAACCAGTGCTCATTCTTCAGTGCACGGTAGACAGGAGTAAGCCACTTCTTCCGCAGAGCTCTGCTCCACGTAACTGGTTCTCACCAGGTGTTACCCGTGGCACACGTCCTGTCTGTCACGGGACGTACCGCCTCTGCGTGAGCCGTGTTTTGTGACGGTGGGTTTTGCCTTCTCCACAGAAGCATGGCTTAGTTATAATCCCTGATGGCACCCCCAATGGTGACGTCCATCATGAACCGGTGGTTGGAGCCATCACTGTGGTGTCCCAGGAGGCTGCTCAGGTCTTGGAGTCTGCAGGAGAAGGTCCGCTAGGTAAGGCACCGGCCGCTGCTGTGTCGACTGGGATTTAATGTCGTCCTCGTAAGACTTCCGGCTTATTCATGTCCCATCTTGGAAAACAAAAACGACACAAGGGCCATCTGAGGTGTATCTAAATCCTTAACAGGAAGAAATCTGGGCACGTTGTCTCCAGGCATCCTTGACCTTGGGAAACCAGCATCATTGCTTTTTCACCTAAATACAAATCTTCCTGGAGGAGATAATCCAGCACAGGCACCCCAGGGAACCAGGGGGCTGGTAGGCGGCTCCCAAGTATGTTTTAAGTTTCTTCTTCCTAGAGAATCTGGTTTTCTGCTCTGCTCCTTATCCTGCGGTTCTGCAGCTCTTTGCCACCGCAGATGACCAAGAAGACAGGTCTTACAGGAGTGTTCTTTCCAGAGCAGGGCCTCTGGGCCTCTTGACATCTAAGCCTCTTAAATTTAAGCCCTCGAGACTTCCATAACACCTCTCCCAGGAAACCACACGGGTGTGCATCCATTGGCTCCGCTAAGATCCTGCTCTAGAGGAAGGAAAATGGCAGAAACTCTATCATCAGCTCACTTTTTTGTTTAAAAAAATCTTTTTTCGTTTTCATAGATATTGTAGGTTTCCCAGAGGAGTGGAACGTTTTTAGAGTTAGTAAGCACATTCTCTAATGCACAGAATTGCAGAAACAGAGCACTTTGATACAGCAGATGCGGGCGAGGCAGTGGGAGCCGCTCTAGAGAATGCGTTGAATTGTGTGGCTGGGGGCAGCTCAGGGTGTCCTCTGTTGATCTGAAAGGTGCTGAGGAAACCAGCACTTGCATTCAGCTGTGACCCCGGTTGGTTGTGGGAGGTGCTGGCTTGATGTCGGCTGCTGCTTCTACTCATCTGTGGTCCTCCCTCAGTCCAAGATCCAGTTGTTTTCTTTTTTAATCGTTTTTTAAATGTTTTTGAGGGAAAGACAGAGCACGAACAGTGTGGGGGGGCAGAGAGAGGGAGGGAGACCCAGAATCCAAAGCAGGCTCCAGGCTCCGAGCTGTCAGCACAGAGCCCGACGCGGGGCTTGGGCTTGACCTCACGAGCCTCGAGATCGTGACCTGAGCCGAAGCTGGACGCTTAATCGCCAGAGCCGCCCAGGCGCCCAGGATCCAGTTTTGATGCATGCCGGGGAAGCAGCCGTCTTCCTCTCGGGCCGGGAGCGAGCCCCGGCGATCCAGTGCCGTGCCTCGGATTAGCCCTTGACAGCCTTCGGCTCAGGGTTGGTCCCCGTGTGCCCCCACTGGCCCGCGTGGGCCTTTGGCTTCTTCGGCACTGAGTTCCTGCTTCCCCTGTCCAGCCTCCGCGCCCAGGCCCCCTCTCCCCCACGTCATGTTTGCTCCTGTGAGGCTTCATCAAGCCTGCGAGAACACCCCGGCAGCTCGAGTCGTCTGCCTACGCGGTGAAAGCTTGCACATTTTGAAACAAGGAAGCGGCCTTTGTACTTTGGTTTGTCTTTAAATGGAAAATCACTGCCCTTGGAGCAAATGTTGTATTTAGTGCCTTGATAACTATCAGCTGTGTGGAAATATGTGTTGAATATTTAAGTACTTTTCCTTAATACCATTAACTGAAGCATTTCCTTCGAAGCTCTTCAGTAGAAAGCTGTGAGCTGTTTATCAGATAATGTTTGTTGTTTTTGAATTTCAAGAATTACTTTTAATTGTTCCAGTACTGTATCATTACAAATTTGGTTTACAGCCTTTTCCAATTTTTTTAGACGTCAGGCTACGAAAACTTGCTGGAGAAAAGGAAGAGCTACTATCACAGGTAAAGGCATTCTTCTCATTGGAAGGTAATGTTGGTCGTAACGGACTAAATCACAGGGTAAAACGTTAGCGAATTAAAATGTACACAAGAAAGAAGGGTGCTTACTTCAAACATCAGTACTCAAGCAACATTTGAAGGGTAAAAAGATGATGCCCATTTCGTCTCTTTGTTGTTTCCTGTTCTTTTAAAAAAATTTACAGGACGTGGAGTCGAAGGAGTTAAATAGTTTCACAGAGCTTATAGTGAAGACAGGAGCTCCCTGCCCTGCCTCCCCACCCTCAGCCCTGACCGTGCCCACCTGGTCTGGCAGAGTCTTTCGATGCGTACTGCTCTTGTGCATCCCCGTCCCACACGCTCAGTTGCTTCTGGGCATTCTCTGTTGGCCTCCCTCTGTAGAAGCTCCCATCTGGCCTTCTGTCCTGTGCCCCCATCCTCCTCCGGAAGGAACGGCACGCCCGGCCCGCGCGTTTTATCAGGACTTGCGAGCGCCGCTCGCCGTTGGAGCCTGGCCACATTCCAGGGGTGCCTTCCCTCTCCTTCGAGGCTCCGGCTCCCCCAGAGTTCATAGCATGCCTTTGCTTTTCCTTTGCTTGGTTTCCTGTGTATTTATGACCAATTTGGCTACAGAGTCTGCAACGGTAGTGAAATCTGCTGTTAGCGTTTTCAGATCCACCGTGTATTCTCTCAATTCCACTTTTTTTTTTTTTTTTTTAATGTTTACTTATTTTTGAGAGAGAGAGAGACAGAGCATGAGCATGGGAGGGGCAGAGAGAGAGAGAGGGAGACACAGAATCCGAAGCAGGTTCCAGGCTCCGAGCCGTCAGCACAGAGCCTGACGTGGGGCTCGAACTCACGAACCACGAGATCATGACCTGAGGCGAAGTCAGACGCTTAACTGACTGAGCCACCCAGGCGCCCCTCAGTTCCACTCCTTGATTCTTGGAGCACGACCTGTGCCCCTGGGAACTTAATGGCCTGCTCCCTCCGTGCAGAGCCGGACTGCCCTTTGTTGCCACCTAGGCTTTCCTCTGCTGTGGCTCAGGTTGGATTCCCTTTTGCAAGGCCTTATGACTTCCTCCTTTTTTATTCGTTCTCTTTTTGGTCTGTCCCCCAGTAACTTCCTGAGAAAGGTGTATATGGGCTGTAAAGTCTTCTTAACTTTGGAGGCCTGATCATGTTTTCATTTTACTCTCTCACTTGATTAACAGTTTAGGTATAGAATTCTTCATGACAGTCATTTTCCTTCTTTTTTTTTTTTTTTTTTTTAAAGAAGTTGCTTCATTGTTCTCTGGCTTCCGGTATGGCTGTTAAAGATTTCAAGGGCATTCTGATTTTTCATCTTCTGTATGTGACTCCTTCTGTAGAACCCTCTCTGGCTGTTTATATCACACTTTTCCCTTAGTGTTTGGAAGTTTCACAGTGATGTGGTTTGGAGTTGTCATGCGTGGTATGGGCCCCTGTCAGTTGTAGGAATTCCTGTCCTTCAATCCTGGGGAAATTTCTTGACTGATCTGCTCCCTTCCCATCTTCTCTTCTCCTAGAATGACTGACTCCTATTCAGTCTTTTCAAATGTTTAAAGAGAGCGCACTGTTTAGCAGGCGTTTGGCATATTTCAGTGAACACAGCAGTTAAAGAATTCCTGCACGAGTAGCCCTTACATTCTGTGGAAGAAGAGCAGACGGTAAACAGCACACATAACGAGCATGTCGGTTACCCGGAATGTCAGAGGTTTGTGTGAACACGCCTACCGCGTGTGTGTCTGCAGTCACATTGAGTGGCACAGGTGCCGGTATGGGTGGGTGGAGTTGGATTTTACCAGGGAGTGTAACTGGGCAGAGGAGGTGAGGGCGGAAAACCATGGCCCCAGAGATTAGGTGGGTAATGACGCTAATGGGTAATCCGGGGAAGATGTCAGGACCCAGTGGAAAGAAGATGGGAGGTGCCGGTGGGATTGAAGGCTTTGGGGATTCTGGGTCCTGAGAGAGGGAGCTGGAAGGATCGGCAACAGAGGTTAGAAAGAAGAGAATGGGACTGACTTATGCAGGGACTACCCTCATCTAGCAGGAGATCTAGTATGTGACCGTGAGAGAGTGGTGAGGGCAAGAAGGGATAGATGGCAGGATCCTTGGAGAGGAGGTTTTCTAGAAACTGACATCAGTTGTAGAGCACTCCTCTACTTACATGTATCTTGAAATTGCCAAGGCTATTCTCGAGGGAGTGAGGTTCAGGAGCTAAACGGTGAAGCAGGAGTGGGGCACTGGCAGTGAGGAGGGGTGGCAGGTGTGTGGAATTAGAGGGGAAGAGGTCAGAAAAGAGGAGTTTTGGGGAGCACCGAGGGAGAATAGTTGGGACACAGCACAGAAAGCAGGTAATGTGTTCTGTTCTCAGGCTCAGTGGTAGGAGGACTGTGGAAGCAGTCTCCAGAAGGCCAGAGGGCTGCAGAGGGAGCTTCTCAGGGGAGAGCGCTTTTCTGCTAGCGCGCTAGGTGAGGAGACGGCTCCGAGAAGAGACTGAGGATGAGGGGGAAATGGTAACCCAGAGTTCCAGCCTTTGGGAAGGGTGAGGAGGAGTTGTACAGAGCCCTTTAGGAAAGAGCGTAGAAGAGGATGACTGTTCTTGAGATGGACGTGACGATGATGGGGATAATGAAAGACTAGTCCTGGTTCACTCAAGGCAGACGGTGATGGCGACCGTCTGTGTTGAAAGGGTGGAAGTGTCTGGGAAGCATGGCTTTCCTCCCAGTGCAGAGCTCGCCCTTTCCCCATTGGGGGAGTGGCGTACTTGGTCCTCGAGGATTCCCCTGGCCACTGTTGATGGGGTCACAGTGAGGGAAGCCTTCTCTTCCACCTGGACCCCTGATCATCGCGTTCACCCTTGACCCTTGATGATGAATGGTGAAGGAGGCCCGGAGAGACTCACATCTTGGTCCCAGAGGCAGCTCCCCATCGTAGTTCTGAGCTGTGGTGCTCCCCAGACCTCTGCTGATAAGAGTAATAGGCATTTGGGGAAACATGGCTCTGATTTCTGGGGGAGGGGGCAATAGACCCCTGGGACCAGTGTTTTAACCTTTTTGTTTCTCTGGTTTCTCCATCCCTTTTGATCTCTTTCGCTTTTTTTTTTTTTTAAGTTTATTTACTTAATTTGAGAGAGCGCAAGAGAGCAAGTGCATAAGTGGGGGGGGGGGGCAGAGAGTGAGGGAAAGAGAGAGAAACCCAAGTAGTCTCCACACTGTCAGCGAGGAGCACAACACAGGGCTCGAACCCACAAACCATGAGATCATGACCTGAGCTGAAATCGAGTCGGATGCTTAACTGACTGAGCTACCCAGGCACCCCTCTTTTGCTCTACTTTTTAAAAAACGTTCTTAACTTTATCTTTGAATTCTTCTGTTGGGTTTCGGTTTCTGCAGTCATTTCCAGGATGCAGTTATTTTCACTTATCCTGATAGCTCATTGCTTTGTTTTCTGATTTCTTCTGTCTGCATAGTTCCTTTCCAAACAGATGTTTTATGTGTATCATTCGGCCTTACGTTTCAGGGAGAGCTAAAATGCCAGTGGGAAACTTTAAGCGTATGTCAGTATCTTGGTGAAGTTGATGTGGCAGGGTGTTTCGTTCGGGTATGTCGGTCTTGACTTTACACTAGGCAGATGGTCTTCTAGGGAGACGTGCCCGGGTCTCCCGTGTGCGGGTACCAGCCTCGCCATCAGCATTCTGGGAACTGAGGCTGCACCGGAGGCCTGAGCATGGGGTACATGTCCATTCGCCCCATCTCCTTGTTCCCCACGTGCGGGGCTCCTGTCTCCACCGGGCCTTGTCTTTTTCCAACCCAGAGTTCCTTTTTGTTGGATTTTTTAGTTTCTTCACTTTGCCAATTTAAAGCAGCCTACAGCTTTACGAAGGTATAACTGGTACGGAATAAGCGGCCTGTGCGTAAAGGGTAAAAAGAAAGGTAGCTACCGTATTCGTTTCCGCGGCTGCCATAACAAAGTACCACGAACTGGCTGGCTCGGAGCAACAGAAATTTCTTGTCTATGCAGTTTTGGAGATTAGAAAATGCCCCAGGTGAGACAGCAGTAGCCGGGTTGGTTCCTTCTGAGGCTTCCGAAGGGCAGTCTGTTCCACACTTCTCTTCTGGCTCCTGGTGGTTTGCCGGCAGACTTTGGCATTCCGTGGCCCGTACACAGCCTTCTGTGTGTCTCCACAGCGTCTTCCCTCTGTCTGTCTCTCTTATATGGCATTCTTTTTGTAAGGACACCAGTCGTACTGGATTGTGCGCCCACTCTATTCTGGCATGACCTCATCTCAACTTAACTAAGTGCATCTTCAGGGACTCCCACTTCCAAGTAAGTTCACATTCTGAGGTACCGGGAGTTAGAACTTTGTATGAATTTTGCAAGGACACTACTCAACCCTTAACGATACCGGTGACACCACGACCACAGTCAGTATGGTGGAAATATTTGTAACGCTCAAGTTTCTGTGTCCCTTGGTGAACCTTCCTTCCTGAGCCTCCCTCTCCCTAACTCTCCAGGCAACCACTGGTCTGCTGTCTATCACTGGGGATTAGTCTGCATTTTCTGGAGTTTTATATAATTAGAATTCTACACTATGTACTTACTCTTCTTTTGTCTGGCATCTTCCACACAGCACACTCCGCTCTCCCTCCTTGCTGGGTAGTAATTCCACTGTCTAGATGTGCCACAGTTAGTTTATCCTCCTGTCACATTTGGGTTATTTCCAGTGTGGAGCTATTACGAATAAGTGACTATAAGCATCCTTTATTTTGGGCACAGTAAGGTAGATCAACTATGTAGCCGACTCAAAAACAGATTTGCAGTTATTTTTGCATACTAATATATTTAAGCCAATATTTAAGTTTTAATGTTAATATGGAATACCTAATTTAATATATTAATTAAATGTGCGTCTCAACTTTAATATTTAATATGAATTTAAGTTTCCTGAATACTTAACGTAGAATATGCAACCTAATTCTAAGACAAAGCAAAAGCATCTAACTCCCCTTGGAATTTTATTAAAAGTGGAATTTTAGGGGTGCCTGGGTGGCTCAGGTGGTTGGGCGCCCAACTCTTGATTTCAGCTCCGGTCATGATCTCCCGGTCTGTGAGATCAAGCCCCGCGTTGGGCGTAGCACAGAGCGCAGAAGCCGCTTGGGGTTCTCTCTGGCCCTCCCCCGCTTGTGCGCGCACTCGCTCGCTCTCGCTCTCTCTCAAGATAAATAAAAGAGTTAAAAACAAAAAAGCAATTTGATGAAAGTAGTGAAGAACACTGAAAAGACCTGTTGCAGCCGCCTACACACGATGGGGCTGCTGCGATCGGCACACCTGGTCCTGGGGCGGGCTCCTTCTGACGCTGCTTTACAGCTTGTCGCCAGCGCCTCTGGCAGTGTGGCCCCCGCGGTGGGCACTCCGGTTCTGGGTGCACGGCCCGTGTGGCCGGTGAGGGCCCGCGGTGTCCTTCGGATCTTGTGACGGACCCCTCCTTCCGCCGCAGATCCGGAGGCTGAAGCTGCAGCTGGAGGAAGAGCGGCAGAGGTGCTCCCGCAGCGAGAGCACGGCGGCCGACCTGGCGGGGCTGCACAACGGTTCAGACCTGCAGTTCATCGACATGCAGAGTAGGTCCCGGGGCCGGGCCGGCGCCACGGGCAGGGAGGCTGTGTTCTAGGCGGGGGGTTGCGAGCAGGCCGCCGGCCCGGGGATGGCGCTTCTCTAGAGGAGCCATGTTACAAAGATCGCGCGGTCCTCGGAGTGATTTTTGTTAAATTTGGTTTGCTGGAGGGAATTTCTAAACTTCTCGTTTTAAATGATGTGCTGCTTAGGTCAGAAGTACAAGTAATGATTTAGAAGTCGACCCATCACATTACGCACATGTTATTGAAAAGCATTTCTTTCAGCAAATGTTTATTAAGCACACGCACAGAGCCCTCGGCAAGACGCAGATAGACCGAGGGAGGCGGAGCCAGGGCCCGCGTTCAGAGGCATGATCAGTGTTAGAAAAGACAGTGCAAATCAAAGCGACAGGGAAGAAGTCACAGTTGACTAAGGAGAGTCATGACGGAGGTTGCTGGGGACTTCAGTCAGCGGTGGGAGAGCGGGGCACCCGAGGTGTGGCAGCAGGAGGGAACCCGGGAGGCGGGAAGGTACAGGAAACTGGAGGCTCCTGGACGGGGGTCAGCAGGTCAAGGTTGGCAGGGCCACTGAGGCACCGACAGGGCTCCTTGCTCCACGTTCAGCCTACGCACATCGTGGGGTGAAGGGTACATTTTCTTCTCCCCGGTCCAAGGGAGGCTTGGATCGGTGCCGGAGCTTCTCGCAGGAGACTCGTTCTAGGGCCCGGGCCGCTGGAGATGCTGTGGCTGCCCTGCGGGCATTCGTGTCTGTCTTGGAGACCGCATCGTCCTCTCCCGGGCTGCAGCGGGTGTCAGCGCCTCATGGGTCACACCTTCACTCCCTCCAGGAGAGGATTCATTCTCTTCTTCTGTTCTAGGAGATGCCAATAGACAAATTAGTGAATACAAATTTAAGCTTTCAAAAGCAGAACAGGATATAACCACGTTGGAACAAAACGTAAGTACCTTCTCAGTATGGTGGCGAGAGATTTAAAGTCCCTTTGCGACATCTAAGTGGCCGACTCCAGGAGTACCTAGGTTTCTTTGGGTTGGGGGTCTCTGCAGTTGGATCTCTGTAGAAGCTCTGTAGTAAAGAAGAAAGCCAGCAGAAGAGACCCCGAAGGGCACTTCAGCCTTCCGTTCGCTATTGAAAACGTAGAAAACCGTAGCTGTAATTCTGTTTTTTCCAGATATTTCAGGGGACTTCAGGAAGTCTCTTAGTTTGAAAATCCCTTATTCTATGTTTCAAGAAGTCTAAAAGCTTTTCCATTAGTGTGTCTGATCCTGCAGTGTTACTTTGGCACTTAAACAATATGTCCATCGTAAACCTGACATGGGAAATTGGCCCTGTGTTGACTGTCCAGCTGTAATCCTCTCAGGGGACACTTCCTCATCTATAAATAGCCGCTGGGTTCTGAGAGGCCCTGTGACTCACCGTGAGGGGACAACTTGGGATTTGTAATGACGCTGCGTTTCCACGGTGGCTGCAAGCAAAGGGCTCCCGGTGCCCGTCAGCAGAGGCCCGTGTTCTCTTGTTGACAGGTCAGCCGACTCGAGGGCCAGGTGCTGAGGTATAAGACCGCCGCCGAGAATGCGGAGAAAGTGGAAGATGAACTGAAGGCGGAGAAGAGGAAGCTACAGCGAGAGGTACCTGCTTTTGCACGCTCACGTTCCTAAAACGCAAAGATCCTTCGCGGCGTCAGGAGTTGAATCCTGGGTCCAGTCCTAAGGGAACAGCGGTGGGTCTCTCCCTGTTCCGTGGTGGGTTTTGACCTGCACGGTGACTGCCATTTACTTGTATGTTTCGGTCAGTTCGAGACTAAGGAAGAGGAGAGGTTTCCCTTTTGTTTTAGCGCCGGTCTGTTCCTCCACCTGCTGTATGTCTGTCCTTTCTGTGATCCACGCTCAGTGTCCCCGTTCAGCGCCGCCAGCGGGTCCCGTCTCGCAGACAGGGGCATTGAAGTGGCACCGGGTTTTGTGTGTGACCGTGTCAAGTGACCGGGCTCTCCCTGTCTGCAGTTACGAACGGCACTGGACAAGATCGAGGAGGTGGAGATGACCAACAGCCACCTGGCCAAGCGGCTGGAAAAGATGAAGGCCAACAGGACAGCACTTCTGGCCCAGCAGTAGGAGGCGCCCCTCCGCCCGGGAGCCGCGCCCGGGGTCCCGCCCAGAGGGACTTTCTGTCCACTGACACAAACCCCCTTCTGTACTGTTTGAGTCTTGTCAGTAAAATAGCCACCTTTGTATTTTATAATTTATGAGAGAATGAAACAGGTTTGAATCTTCATGAATGAACGCTTTGGATTTCGTTTGTAATTTGATTCTAGACTAAGAACTGGTCCGTGCTGTTTTTACTTTTTATTTCCATAATTGTAGAATCGAGTTTACTCACCATTTCCCCCAGCGGCCTCCGTGACGGGGCTCTCGTCATGGCGAGAGGACGGCGGTTCTGTGAGCGCCCCGTGAGATACTTGGCTGGAGACCTCGGGAAACACAAGTGCCTTCTCCACGGTGCAATTCAGACTTCAGTCCTCTCCAGCGGTCAAAGACACTTACCCTTCGTATCAGATAGCATTTATATTTTAGTGAAGAAACAGGTTCACACGTGGGGAATGTATGTTTCACTCAAATTTCTATGTTTGGAGGAAGAAGCCTTTTTTTGTAAAATATTTAAATTTATATAAGAAAATGTTAGAAAAAATACGGATACGGGGAGTGTATCTAAAACTTGCTTTATTGCATGTGGCCGGGGAAGTCCAAAGCCTGACGCTCTTAAGGTAAGAGTAGGGCCCTTTGTCGTCAACATCGCCTGTGCTGTATCTCGTGTAAGTATCTCATCTGCTGCTGATTTGTGGAATGAAACCTCAGACGAGCCCGGCGGGGGGTGCGGGGGGAAGTCGGCCCAAGACCCTATTAAACACACCCTCTTGCTGACCACAGCTGGCTCCTGACACATTCATTTTGTTACGGGAGCCTTTCAACACATCGGGGCAGCCACGTCCCTCTTACGCTGCCCCTCTTCTCCTCCTCCTCACGGAAAATCTGGAATATACAGCTTTTTAAGAACTTCAGTCGCGTCTTTAAACGTACCCAGTTTAAGAGGCTTTTTATCATGGAGCGACTTTGCAGGATCCGTGATTCTGTCTGCCCTCAGAATCAAGGTGTTTGTGGAGATGGCGGTTGCATGTTCGGAACAAATACCGCGAGAAGTCTAATAAGTCAGTCCAGGGCACGTAAGATAACAAAGTTAGACTTGGAATTACATCCTGAAGCTAACTCGGATGTGAAGAAAATCTCTGCGAATTACCCTCTTCAGAGCAGTTAGCCTTTTGTTTTTAAAATATGGAACCGGTGTCGTGAGTCCGGGGGGATTTCCTACATATTTCTTTCGCAGCCGTAGTAGTGGCACCCGGGGTAGGAGGGGTGGGGGCCCACAGCTGGAGCCAGCACACCGTGAGGTGACCCCTCCTCGCCCCGCCTGGGCCGCTCAGCCTGTGCCCCGCTGGGCTCCCGGAGGGCCGCTGCTGAGATGCCCTGTCAACTTTTTGGAAGTTCTACGTGGTAGAACCTGATGCTGCTTCTTTGGTGATACAACAGATTTGTCTCTTCCAAAGGGAATGGTTCCACTTTTTCTTAAGGGACGGTTCCCTGTTCTTTCCATGGAACGTTCTTTACTGAGTCTTGTCATCTGGATTTTACCTCAAAACTGTAGGCATTCTTCCCGTGCACACTGCACATTTCTGTGAACCAGGCTAGTATTAAAGGCATCTGACGGTAGTGGCACATACGGCTCGGGTTTGTATTTTTACGTCATCCTTCGGGTCAGAATAATGAGAACTTAAGCTGGTAGTGTTCACATCCCTTAACAAAGGAGGCTGGTTTAAAATGTGCACCAGTTACAGATTCCGTAAGGACTTCTGTCTTCTCTCAAGGTTTTTTCATTACGAATAAACTAATGAGCTTAGGTTACTGAGGGTGCTAACAGATCCTCGATTCACCTTTCTCCATTCTCAGTGTCACCAGAGCCTCTTCTAGTTCAGGACTCTAGTTTTGGGGCTTAACCGACTCAACCACCCTGGTGCCCCCAGGACCTGTTTTAAAAGGCACGTGAACCAACATAATTTGTATCACCCAGTATTAGAAATTTACCAGAATACACAAAGAATCAAACCAGAGCAAGAACTGTAAAATCTTCAGGGCATTTTTAGAATTACGAGATGCCCAGAGGGCTTTCAAACTACTTTTGGATTTTTTTTTTAACACAGCCAGGTATATCATAGGTAAAAATGGATCGAGAACCTTTCAAGTGTAATTCTTATTTTAACACTTATTATTTTTGAGAGACAGAGCACGAGCAGGGGAGGGGCAGAGAGAGAGGGAGACACAGAATCGGAAGCAGGCTCCAGGCTCCAAGCTGTCAGTACAGAGCCCAATGCGGGTCTGGAATTCACGAACCGCGAAGATCATGACCTGAGCCAAAGTTGGCGGCTCAACCGACTGAGCCCCTCAAGTATTAATAAGGAATCGGGCGCCTGGGTGGCTCAGTCGGTTAAGCGGCCGACTTCGGCTCAGGTCGTGATCTCGAGGTCCGTGAGTTCGAGCCCCGCGTCGGGCTCTGTGCTGACAGCTCAGAGCCTGGAGCCTGCTTCGGATTCTGCGTCTCCCTCTCTCTCTGGCCCTCCCCCGTTCATGCTCTGTCTCTGTCTCAAAAATAAATAAACGTTAAAAAAAAAAAAAAAGGAATCATGTTAGGATGTGTCTGACAATTTATTTCTGGTCAGTCCACCAAGGGTGAAAGAATGCTGCGGGTCAGAAGGCAGATGGGAGTCTTCAGTCATAGACCTACCCTCATCAGGACACAGTGCAGGAACCGCACACCCCCGAGTCCCAAGAGTGACGGTGCTTAACATCTCTCGAAGACTTTGTATAGATCGGGCAGGTTGGCAAGCTGTAGGATATTTCCATCTTCCGTGAAACGTTTAGGAGGCAGAAGGTGTGAGCGGAAGGCTTTATAGACGACGTGTTCCACAGTCCACTTCCAGGGGTTTGCTGAGGAGCCGGGCGCGTCACTCTGGAAGAGACACGTTAGATGTCACAAACCTCCCGTCCACCCTGCTCACATCCCGGCGCGCATGGTTTCCTGGCTGACGTGTACTGGGCCCGGGAAGTCTTGCTGGTTACAACGGGCTTTCTAGCCAGTGCTGGTGACACATCCTCTTTGGCCAGCCTCTCAAGGGAGCCTACAGGCCTGAACGTGAGAGAGGAGCCAAGGGGAAGAGACTTGCTCGCATGGAAACTCTGTTTCCATTTGGGAGGAAGTTTACTATAGCGGGCTCTAACATAATGTCTGATCCTGACGACGACGCCTGGATGGCAGCAGTAAGCAGGGCATTCACCCAGGCCCTTGTGTGTCCATCCGAGCCCATCCATAAGAAGGGCCAGGGACGCCGCCCCAGTACAGCCCTGCTTTCCCGGCAGAGCGGCAGTCGGATGCAGAAGGCTGCCAGAGCCGGGCAAGCGCGGGGAGGCTGACGTGGGACCGGAAGGCGGAGGCGACACACGACGGGCTAACGATGGAGACAGCCTCCCATGTCTCCTCGGGATGGCCTGTGTCCTTCCATTTGAGGGCGACATCGTTCCAGACCAGCAGAAGGAAGCAAAACTCACGAATAAAAGCTGACCGCCGTGTCCAACCCTCCTGTGCAGTGAAATCCTAGGAACTCGGGGACGGCCAGTTTCATCTCCTAAAGGTGGTGTGAGGGCCCGTGCCCGTCCCGGGTGCTGATGGGCATTATCACCACAGTACCTGCTGGCCTGAGAGGGTCGACTCCTCACATACATACTGCTTCCGAATGGAGTAAAACATAGCACACTCTTTGCTGAGGCTTTCAAAACATTCCTTTTCTTCATCCCAGTTCACCTGGTCCAAAGAGAATTCGACACCTCAACATATGTACTGGCTTTAATACACACCTTTCATTTCCAAGTGGAGATTGCACACCACTTAAAGCTTTTCAAATGTTACTTCTTAGGTGTTAAATCTACAGCGTAACTGCCGAGTACTGCCCGGGGAGGCGGGGGAAGGGGGCCTTGGGCTGTTCTATCCTCTTCATCATCCTTCTAGACAAAGGTGTGGCCCTGTGCCCTCTCCCTCCGGCCCACACACCTGGGGTCGGCTTGGTCACTTGCCTCGGTGGCTAGTCGAAGAATGAAGAGAGGCAGGCCCTCCAAAGGGGGCACGTAGTTGTCGATCAGCAGGGGTAATCCAATCAGGTTCCCTTCCTGCTCGTTTTTGGAAGAGAGGCCAACCAAGACAAGGGGACAAGAAATAACACGGTTACAGTTAATCAAGTTCAGTTTCCCGCTGCTTCCTCCGGGTCCTGTCCTCCTCCCTGCACTCTGGGTGGCCAGGTGCCTGACTGGGCCGCGCCCTGGGGCAGGAGAGCAAGCACTCTAAAGCGAGCTTTCTGTATTGACATGAGGCAGAACAACTATTTCTTTCTATATGCTCACCAACTAAACAACACTTGGAGATGGAAAGCCCCAAAGGTTAAATGGATAAGATGAAGAAACAAGGAAGGCAAGTGGCTTGGCATAATCTGTGGCCTGCGGGACCGTGGGATTCAGCTCTCCCTCACATGAGTCCTTCACTCTGGGAACAGAAATGGGCATGAAAGAGTAAGGAAAACGGTTGTGTAACCCAGAAATGCAAGCTGGGAGTGAAGATGTGAAATATATGCTCCGTGCTGGGGTGGGCAGCCTTTTCATCCTGGTCTTGGACCAACTACAGAACTGGACTCTTACGTGAAGAATACATACCTCATCGATCTCCAAGGAGAAATAGTCCGCAAGCATCTCAGCCTTCTTCTTTAGAAACTCAACAATGTACTCAGCAAGTCCTTCTTTGGGGCCATCCTCCTCTGTCCAGCCACTCTCGGGACTGTCTAAGGCGAGCATGGCCAGGTCAAAGAGCGGCGCTGGCTCCTAGAAGGGAGAAGCGTTAACCGTGCGTCCCGGTGGCGCCTGAATTCCCTCCCGTGAGACCGCCACGGGTGTACGTGCCTCGGAGGTGCTGTGGATTTGCTTCCAGACCACGATTAAAGGGAGTAAAATGAATTTTTTGGTTTCCCAGTGCATATAAAAGTTCCATTTACACGTCTGTTACACGTGAAACAGCACTGTGTCTTAAAAAACAACGTACATACCTTAGCTAAATTTATTGCTAAAAAATGCTAACCATCATCTGAGTTTCCACTGAGTTATAATCACTGATCAGTTTGTATTGTGCACAAATAGGATAATAACAAAAAAGTCTGAAATGCTGTGAGAATCACCAAACTGACAGAGACACGGAGTGAGCACATGCTGCTGGAAAGACGGTGCACCAGACTTGCTCTGCACAGTTGCCACAGACCTCCCCTTGGTAAAAATGCGATGTCTGTGAAGCGCAGCGAGGTGCAGAATGAAGACGAGGTGTGGCTGTGTGAACAACCACAAAACCATGATCGTGACGACGGGAGAAACCCCAAATCTAACACTCATTCTCCATCTCCCACAAAGAAAACACCCAGAAATCCACAAGGAAACCTTGCTCCTCCTCACTGATGGCCATTTCAACAGAGAGGTGACAGCCTGCTGAACAGGGCAGGGTGAGGCCCTGTGGAGGCACCTGCCTTCTGTGTAGGTCTAAGAACTCCACTTGCTTTCATAGTTCTACTGCATCACTGATAACTAAAGCGAGGGGGAGGGTGAATAAGTTGGATGACATTCCAGGTAATCATCGGATTAGGAAGACTGAAATACATGGTTAAAAATAAGATGCCTAAATTGTCTTTCATTTCTCCCCTTCTGTCATTACCGTGGCCATACATCTTACTTTTTTTGCATGTTAGGAACCTACACAACATCGTTAGTAATTTTCATAATGGAGGAGTTGATGAAAGGACCTGACGATTCTAAACGTTTACACACTCAGTAACAGCTTTAAAGTCTACGAAGGACCACACTAATGGAAATGGAAAGAGAAAAAGACAAGTTCACAATGACAGTCAGAGGTTTCAATACCACCCTTTTTAAAAAATAAACTGGAACAAGTAGACAGAAAATCAGGATCCATAAGATCTGATCATCACTGTCAACCTGCTATGCTTGCCATTCCTAGAACACTCTACTCAACGAGACCAAAATACAAATTCCTTTCAAGGGTGCACGGATCAGCACAGACCAGACTCTGGGCCATAAGACAAGTCTCAGTAATGTAAAAGGATTCAAGTATGTTCTCTGACCAAAATGGAATTAATTAGAAATCAATAACAGATATCAAGTCACTGGAAAATCTCCAAGTCACTGGAAACACATACTTCTAAATAACCTGTGGGTCAAGAAGAAACCAAAAGGGAAATAAAATATTTTGACAGGATGAAAACGAAATGACTTGTCAAAAGTTGTGGGAGGCAGCTAAAGCAGCACATAGAGGAAATTTATTGGCACTTGAACACCTACATTAGAAAAGAAGAAAGATGTCAAATCAGTGACCTCAGCTTCCACCTTGGGAAATCTGAAACAGAAGAGCAAATTAAACCCAAAATAAGTCGAAAGGAATAATAAGGATCAGAAGTACATACCAGTGAAATAGAAACTGGGAAACAATAGAGAAAACTCAATGAACCAAAGTCAGTTCTTTGAGATCAATCTATTGATAAACTTCTAGCCACACTGATGAGGTTAAAACGATGAGGACATACATTCCCAGTATTAGGAATGAGAGAGGATCCACACATTAAAAGAATTACAAAGGGGGCCTGGGTGGCTCGGTCGGGTAAGCGTCCGACGTCAGCTCAGGTCATGATCTCACGGCCTGTGAGTTCAAGCCCCGCGTTGGGCTCTGTGCTGACAGCTCAGAGCTTGGATCCCACTTCGGATTCTATGTCTCCCTCTCTCTCTGTTCCTCCCCCACTCATACTCTGTCTCGCTGTCTCTCTCTCAAAAATAAATAAAGAATAAAAAAAAATTTTTTTTTAAAAGAATTAGAAAAATACTATGAAAAACTTCATACCACTAAGTTTGAAAACTTCAATGGACAATTCCTTAAAAGAAACAAAACCAAAGCTCAGTCAAGAAGCAAAAGACAACCTGAATAGTTATCTATCAAAGAAATTGAATTTGTAGCTAAAAACCTTCCCATGAGGAAATCTCTAGGCACAGGTGGCCCTCATTGAATTTTACTAGACATTTAAGGAATAAACACCAATTCTACACAGAGGGATGCCCCCCCCAATTCATTCTATGAAACCAGTATTATGCTGATACCAAAACCAGACAAGAGTACAACAAAAATAAAAACCAGTATCATTCATGAATATATATGTAACAATGTAACAAAATTCTAGAAAATCTATTTCATAAACCATACAGAGAAAAGACAGATACCATATGTTTTCACTCTTATGTGGATCCTGAGAACTTAACGGAAACCCATGGGGAGGGGGAGGGAAAAAAGAAAAAGAGGTTAGAGTGGGAGAGAGCCAAAGCATAAGAGACTTAAAACTGAAGAACAAACTGAGGGTTGATGGGGGGTGGGAGGGAGGGGTGGGTGGGTGATGGGTACTGCAGAGGGCATTTTTTTGGGAGAGCACTGGGTTTGTATGGAAACCAATTTGACAATAAGTTTCATAAAAAAAATTAAAAAAAATAAATCTATTTCAATAACATATAAAAAGAATAATACATCATGTACAGGCAGCATTCATTCCAGGATTTCAAGGTTGGTTTTTAACATGAAAACCAATGTAATTCATTATGTTAACAAATTAAAAAAACACCATGCAATCATCTTAACAGGTGCAGAAAAAACATTTGAAAAAACTCAATATCCATTCCTGAACAAAAACTCTAAGCAAGCAAGAACAGAAGGGAACTTCCTCAACCTCACAAGGAACATCTCATCTCTTCGTACAGCAGAAAGCATACTTGATTCTGAAAGCTGAATGTGTCTGCCCCTAAGATCAGGAACAAGAGAAGGATTTCCATGCTCACCACTTGTATTCAACATTGTACTAAGGGTCTAGCCAGTGCAGTCAGGGAAGAAAAAGAAAAGCCATCCAGACTGGACAGGAAAAATAAAAGTGCCTTTATTCATACAGAGGCCACGTAGTAACTGATGGAATCTGTAAGAAAGCTACTAGGACTCCTAAGTGAGTTTGTCAAGATTGCAAAGTACAAGATCAACACACGAAAACACCTGTGTTTCTATGTACTAGCAACAAACAATTGGAAGATTTTTAACGTGCCATCTATAATTGTGTTGAAGCGTGTGAGATGCTAAGGGATAAATCTAACAAAAGACTTTCTCCCCAAATTGATCTGTAAATTAAAGATACTCCCAAGAAAAATCCCAGAAGGCTTTTTTTTGTAGAGTTTGTCACCCCTAAAAAGAAGACATAAACCTACATAGATAAATAGTAGTATTTTAATTCTAAATTAAAATTAAGCAATGAAAAGTCTTACAAGAAATGACCTGATATGTCAGCTGGGGCTGGTTGTACTGGGTCATGGGCCTTAGAGGATGTTTATTTCTATTTTTTATCTCTTTACAAGTTTTCTTAAGTAGATATGTATTAACTTACATAACAACAAACACGTGTTTAAGCTTGGCTACCAAATGATTGTTCTGCTTTGTATAAAACTTATAACTAAAGACACTTCCATCTACAAATCATACAACATAGACACTGTCCTAAGCACAGTTAGAAAAATCTAACATCCTGCAAATCAGATATTAGGGTAGAGCTACTATTTTCAGAAATGACCAGCTGTTGGAACTTTCAGAAGTGAGAAGCAGGAAATAAACTTACCGACAGCCTCAGAACACCAAAATTGGCAAAATCATAAATGAGTATCTGGTAGAACAGTTCTTCACTGAAAATAAAAATGAAGTGACTTTAAGGAAAGGCTGAATCCATGCTTGAGAGCCAAGCAGCCAGAACAAAGGGGAGAAATAACCCCTGAAACACGGATGGGTCAAAGGGACGCTTCCGCCTGCTGTGGAGCCTTCTCGGCGGTCCACGGAGACCTCCTCCCCCTCCACGGCACCGGGCCCACTGCGTGCTCCAGCCGCGGCTTTGGCTCTCTGGCCTCCACATGCAGCTTAGAGCACTAAGACTAAGTCACCCATGCTCTGTCCCCACCCCCTGGTGCTGCAAGAGGCGCCTGAATGCCCTGTAGGTGAAATTTAAGGGATTTTTATTTGCTTACCTTTTCCCCACTTACAAAGAATCCTATAAACCTTTTTTTTTTTTTTTTTTTAACAATTCACCATTAAAAACGGTGTGGAGTGAATAGGGAGGGTAGGACACTTGCTAAATAATCACCAGTGGACACAAGGCAGAATTAGACCACCCTGGTGTTATGGTGTAGGATGATGCGCTGGCTGGCGACATTCCAGAAGCAGGCGGAAAAGTACACAATACACTGAACCCCTTACACAACCACAGCACTGAAATAAATGGCACTTTATAGTTCTTAAGCAATCCGAACCACACAGGCTGTTAAAGACTTCTTTTTCATTATCAGTCAAAGCAGACAAAGCATCCAGTACACTCGCATTCTAGTGGGGAAACCGAGGCACCCAGTAAGTACCTGACTTGTCCCAGGTCAGAGTTAATAAGGTGGAAGAGGAAGGAGCTGAACCCAGACACCGCACGCTGAACCTGGTTCTCAATTGGGGAAACCATTCACATTCATTACTGGCTGAAATTCTAGGACTGGCCTGGATTTCTGTTTGTGAAGTGAAAGACCCTGACCACAACCGTGATTTGGATGGAGCCTTGGAAATGCACTCACACACGCTGGAAAAGCAGGAAGAAGGGCAGGCGAATTCCTAGCACATTAGTAAGAGACCGCTCACCGGACAAGCCAAAGGATCCTCGAAGCAAAGACCATGGACCTCGGACAGAGCCGCACCAAAAGGGCGTAGGAGGAGTGAGTTCTTAGCCAAAGAGACGTACGAGCCAACAGTCGGCTGCACGGGGGCAGTTTCTAGGTGAGGGAGATCAAATTGGTCTTGACCGGTGTGCCGCCCCCAAGCAACGTCCAGTGGCCGCCCCGCTCACAGGCTCCAGAGGCTGAGGCCACCGCGGGGCGCAGTGGGCAGGGGCCCCACGGGGACAAGCGAGGTCTCGTAGGTGTAGGGCGGCAGCACCCTCCCCTCTGTGCCGCCTACTCGAGGAGATACTTAATACAGCTTCTAGACTCACTAGGAGCTCACCCACCAAGCTCTGTGGAAACAATCAACAGAAATGTTGCCGGCTACGTGCAGAGCAAATGGCACTGCTGTGACCACCTTTCTGTGCTCGTCAGCCCCACAGGCGGGTGCGGTGGCGAGGGTAAGCCTTGGCTGTGCTCGCGGAGGAGGAAAGGGGGCCTCAGGTCTTCTTTCTCTCGCGTCCCACAGTACCCCGCTGCACACAGCAGATGCTAGAATTCACCAGCACCAAGCCCTAAACACCTGGTTCACTGGGGCCAACATTTACTGAGCTCCAAGAAGCTTCCAAACATTAGGCTTCTCCTGTCATTTCCCATCCTCACAAAACCCTGCAAGTTAAGTAGTGATTTCCAAATCTGCAGATGGGAAATCTGAGACACAGTTTAGGAAAGTACCTTGTCCCGGTCACATAAATGGTAAATGGCTGAGCCTGGATTTGAAACCATTATCCGCCTGGACCTTTCCAAACACCTCATGCCTTTTGTGCCTGTGCCTGCAAGACCTTCCTTGTAGCGGCCCTGCTTTCCTCACACACTCACTCATTTACCTAAGTTTGGTGGTGTTGAGAAGGTATAGCTTGGTCTGATGCTGTGCCAAGGCCCACTGAGGATTCACGCAGCCCACGAAGGAGTGGTTGTGCAACATCTCTCGGAGAGCTGAAAGACAAAAAGCAGGTTACGTAATGATATCTGACCCTCTGCAGCCCAACACACCAAGCACCAGGACTAGAGACGACGACGCAACAAAAAGCTGCCCAAGGACGAAGGAATACTCGAAGATCACAACCTAAGGCAAAGCAAGGAGCCAGAGAAGTACTGTGAGGCGTGAAGCCAGGTTCACCCAAAGGCACCAGAGGAAGCTCAGGAATCACGAATGCTAGACTTTGCAGGCTCTGACGGGGAGAAAAAGAAAAATAAAAATCTAGGACTGGTTTGAAATGGGGAGGCTCACCTCTTCCCTGGCACGTGAAGCTGCACCTTCCAGCCAAAGAGAAGAAATACTGTGTCCCGTGCCCTCCAAGGGCAGTGGGCAAAACTCTACCCACCTCAAGTCTGGGTGTTGGGAGCAAAGAAAAACATCACAGCCCTGAGAATCTATAACCCCGATGAGCGCGTCGCCTAAAACCTTGTATGGAGATTATAGCTTGACGTGATTCGGGGCTGACTGTTCCTCCAGGTCCCTGATAGAATCAAATGCAAACTCTCTGTTTCAATCCAGGCTTCAAATAATCCCCCACAGATAAAATACCAGGAACTAGCAGTCAAAAAATTACAAAACACACAAAGAATGCACCAAGAATTAGAATCCAGAAGAAACCGCATGACCTCTGCAAAGGCTCAGAGGCTGGAAATACCAGCAGAAAAGAGAAAATATGTATGTTCAGTACACTTAAGAGGGATTAAAATAATGGATAAGTAGCAGGAGACTATCAGAAATGATCAAGATTTCCAAAAGAACTCAAATTTCTAAAATGAAAAATAATAATTGAAATTAAAAATCAAGACGGACTTCACAACAGATTAGACAAAGCTGGCAAGGTAATTAACTGGAATGTAGGTCTAAATAAATTATCCAGAATGCAGCATAGAGAGACAAAGAGATGAAAACTATGGGGAACAGCTTATGTAACATGGAGGATAATACGTAACTCGCGTTCCGGAAGGGGCAGAGGGCACGGGGAGAGACAATATTTGCTGACTTTGAAGACAAAGATATCAGAGACTATCTCAGAAGTGACATAAGACACCAAGCCTCAGCTCCAGGAGGCCCAACAAAACCCACATTTGGTGCACAGAGATACTGCAGGACACTAAAGAAGAGACCTAAGGGGCATGTGGGTGGCTCAGTCGGTTAAATGTCTGACTCTTGATCTGGCTCAGGTCATGATCTCATGGTTCCTGAGTTCAAACCCCAAGTCAGGCTCTGTGCTGCCAGTGTGGAATTGCTTGGGATTCTGCCTCCCCCTCTCTCTCTGCCCCTCCCCTGCTTGTGCCCTCTCTCTCTCAAAATAAAACATTAAAGAAAAAAAAAAAAAAGAGTGCTTAAAAGCACTCAGAGACAAAAGCACTCAGAGACTACCCACAAAGTAATAAAATATAACACCGATAGCTGGATTTGCAGCAACAGTGGAAGCTGAAAAATGATAGAACACCTTCAATGCATTAAGAAAAGGTAATTTCTTTGCCAACTGGCAATTTCAATTGCCAATCTGGAATTTTAAAACCAGCAAAAACACTTTTCAAAATGCGGATGAACTGGACCAAAAAAAACTCAGTTTGCCACCCAAGACCTCACCAAAGGATGTGCTTCAGGTAGACCATGAAAGATCTCAGGGAAAGAATTATGAGCAAATAATATTTGCTAATTCCAAACAAGCAGTAACATATTATGGAACAATATGCTATCCACATGAAAACCATGAATCTAACACTGTCCACCAAAGACAAATTCCAGGAGGACTAGGGATTTACACAAAGCATTTTAGGAGGCAATGTAAGAGTGTATCTTTAATTATCCCAGAGTTGGCAAGGATCTTCTAAATAAGATTTAAAAAGCCAGTCTGTAAAGAACGATTCATAAAATCTGCCTATGTTAAATCTAAGAATTTCTGTTCATGAAACAAGTGTTTGTTTAAGAAAACATGGATGAGTCCTAAACTGGGAGAAGATGTTTCATGTAATGGATTACCATCTGGAATATATGAAGAACTCCTCAAATCAGTTCGAAAAGGCCAAAACCCAACAGAAAAATGGGCAAAAACTTGAACAGGCACTTAAGGGGAAACATACTTTAATTTATTAGTACTCACAGAGATGCAATTAAAACTACCATTAGCTACCATTTCACAAACACTAAACTGGTAAAAAGTCTGACAGGATCAAATGCTGGAGAGAAAGCAGAACAAATCCAACTTCTGTACATCGTTGGTGGGACCAACAATGTGTACATTTATCCGACCCTTCTGAAAAACAATTTATCATCTTATGACCCAGGAGTAGCTCTCCTACATATATACCCATAGCAAGCTTCCAAACCTGCGTGCCAAGCTCTTGAATCTCCTGTGTCCAAGAGTGGGGTGGAATATGAGGAAGCAGGGATGAGGCCATGTGAGTCTCTAATGTCCCTCGACAGCAGAGTGAATGAACAAACGTGCAGTAATAGTCACTAAGTGGAAACTATTACATAAAAAAAGTAAACCAGAGCTATATGTAATAAAATGGACGAATCCTAGGAACGTATGCGTAGATACATACATATATATGTAGCAAAAAAACCACAGTATGATTCCATTTATGTAAAATTTAAAAAAAAAATTTTTTTTTTAACGTTTATTTATTTTTGGATAGAGAGAGACAGAGCATGAACGGGGGAGGGGCAGAGAGAGAGGGAGACACAGAATCGGAAACAGGCTCCAGGCTCTGAGCCAACAGGGCAGAGCCCGACGCGGGGCTCGAACTCACGGACCGCGAGATCGTGACCTGGCTGAAGTCGGACGCTTAACTGACTGCACCACCCAGGCGCCCCCAGTTATGTAAAATTTAAAACTTGCAGGCTAAACAAATTTTTTAGGGCTACAAATAGGGGTGGTAAAAATAGATTATAAAGAAAAGAAATAACAATCACAAAATTTAGGAAAGTGGTTACCTTTAAGGGAAAGGGAAGGGGGTGGATTAGGGAAGAAGCACCTAAGAGATTCAAAGGTGATCAGCAATGCTCTCTCTTCAGCAGATGTTCACATGTTTTCTTCTATAGGTCCTATGTAAATATTTTATAAATTTGATTTTGTATTTACCAGAGTGTGTGTGTGTGTACGCGCGCGCGTTTTAAATGGAAGAGCAAAAAATACCACCACCAAGAGGGGAATGGGGGAAAGCGGTTTGGAAACCACAGAAAAGGGTCTGGGGACAGCAATAAGCCTGTATATCATGTTTTCACTATACAGCACTTTTCTGTTTAAGCTTGGGCACCACAAGTGAATTCTCATATTGTTACATAAGTTCTGTAATACTCTCTGTCCCCCCAACCCCCAGTAAGAAGAGGCTTTTTTCCCCCTTCATTTGTGGAATGAAGCATTCCCCTCTGTTACCACTGGAAACTCAATGTCTCTACGGGATGTTCTGCGTAGGCGGGAAATGATTATTTTAAAAGCTGGAGAACATCAAATAATCTTGAATAATGAGGCACTGGAGGAAAGAAAAGCAGTGTAATCCACTAAAAAAAGGGTCAGAGATTTTTCCACACAGATTTCTCATGGAACCCTCTGGCGCATCCCGGCTACTGAGGCGCGGCCCTGCACCCTGGGCGGGGAAGGCAGGAGGGGTCTGCTGGCGTCTGCGTGGGGCCCCCACAGGTGCTCCTTCATGCAGATGGGACTCTTCTTCCCTGGGCTTCCTGAGGCTGCTCGGCCCTCTTCACCACCTCTTAGCTGGACCTCGAGCACCTCGATTCCACGCTTCCTCTAAATATCTCCACAGCCTTGTTAGTCCGCGGGCATTTCCCTGCCATTCTGCCGGCAGCAAAACGGACACGATCCCTCTGCGCTTCAAGGCCAAACCACACATCTGAGTGCTCGATGGAGGCTCTGGGTCTCAGTGTGTTTTTCCGAGAAGCAGCAAGTAAAGCCAAACCCGATGGAAGCGCGAGCAGTCCTCTACTTCTGAGCGGCCATCTGCAGAGCAGAAGCTCGGCGCCCTGCAGGCCCGCCTTCCAGAAGCCAACGGGTGCCCAGCCTGTGGCCGCTGTCGGAGATGGCCAGAAGCTCTCCCAGGCTGGTCTCTCCCTGGGCTCGGCTGACGTGGCCTTCTATCTGTGACAGAGTATCTTTTGCCTTACCTTAGGTGGTAGCCGGTTACTTACTAAACACTCCCCACAACACCCTGGTGTCCTGTAGGGCCGGGGTCAAGGCCACTCACCTCACTTTCTGCCTCAGGGCTTGGCATCGAGCATCTGTGCGGAGAAGATACTTGACAAATGTCTGCCAAGCTGATTTCCTGTACCGAAAGAAACTATCATCTGGGGACAGGCCATGTAAAAGTATGGAACATTTAGACCCAGGACTGTTCGCCAAGATCAAGAAAGTGAACTGTGGATAAAAGTGAAGCACATTTTACATTCAAATGACAGCAAAAGACATTACGACATTCCTTATCCTCATAAATTAACAGATCAAAATTACAGCACTAGCGGTAGGTTTAGTCATTACTAATCTGAGATGAGCCTAATTCCATGCAGCATCCAGTTAACTGGAAACTGGGCCAAAATTTAACCTCATTTCTTGACTGAAAGTGTGCCCCACCGGAGTGGGGAAATCCAGGAGACTCAAGAGAGTTGTCTGAGTGTTCAACTCTGACATCCTTCACGATAAAGATGCACCTCCCGGGCCACTCCCCTCAATCCTGAGTCCACCCACCAGGCACTCTGTGGACACCAACAGGGAGGCGGGGAGTGCGAGAGACGCGATCCCTGCACAGACAACACGATCGCGTATTGCAGATTATTCGTAGATCGAATAATCACACCAATAAGCACAACTAAGGATGTCGCTACAAGGAGGGTATCCCGTACTCCTTTCCTGGGTTAGGGGCACAGCCAGCCTCTGCGGGGGAGCAGTCAGGCTGTTGGTCTGCTGAGGCCGGTGGCCCACCTCACCAAATCCGAGCTTCAGGGAAATCCCGGTACAGCATTCACCTCAAAGACCAGCAGCTTCCCGCACCTGGGGCTGTGGGGGTGTAAACCACACGCCAGCGGGCAAGACCAAGGCAGAGGTCCTTCCCCTTGGACGCGGGCTGGCGCTGACGAGGCCCACACACGGTATCCTAGGTGTTCATCACTAGGGCCCAGGAAGGCTGTTGCAGAGCATGAAAACGATGCCCCAAAAAGGTGAACAAATTTCCGAGGGGCTCCAGCAGCGCGCTTCCGGCTCCCTCCACTCCCAGACCACGGGCACTGACTCCTCCTGTAAGCCCCTCCCCGGCGCATCTGAAAAACCAGCCTCAGATGCGGGATGGGATCACAAGGTGCACCTGCCCACACAGGCAAGGTGACTGTTTAGCATCTGAATCCCGGGCCGGCCACCTCGTGCGCAGGCCGTGCCAGTCACGACCCGCCCTCACCAAGGCGTGTCCCTGGGCCTGTTTCTGACTGCCGCGATGTTCCAACTCATCTGTCCTCTCCATCTCCCATTCCACGTCCCCATCTTCAAAACACCTAACAGCAGCTGCTCTCACAGGGCGATTCTAGTTCAATGACATAACGCGTACAAAGACGCAATTCGAGAACATCTAGATTCATCAACTGAGCCTCAGCGACGGACGCTACACCTGATCCAACGTGATGCAGGTTAGCTTGACGCTGCACCAAAAATAGTTTGCAACCAGTCAGAAGTTTCTCGAAACCTGAACTTTAAGTAGCTTGCTTTGCACGAGGGAGACAAAGCCTCAAGGAAGACTCAGTCAATTCCAAGTCGGAGGGAGGCCGTCAATGAAACTACTGTGAGCAAGCCTGCTAATAAATCAAGCTAACAGCCCACCGCTCTTACATTATTTTAAACGGCTGTGAAAGTCCCCAGCTTGAAAGCCAAGAACGGAAGAGCAACCAGAACAAATCTTCACGGAACAAAAGCCAGAAGCCAACTGGCAACTACTCCTGCAGCTGGCAGGACCTCAGTCACAGGAGGCGTTTACTCTTGCCGTGTGTGGAGACACCTATGTCTTTGCCCACGTGCGGACGAAGGGCCAGAGTGCAAAGAAAAGAGAGAACACGGCAAGGCAAATGGAGGCCTTCCTGAATTTGTTCACACAGGGGATGACCGAGACAGAGAAAAATGGAAGGGGCCGCTGAGTCATGGCAGCCGCTTTAGAAGGTTGAGGATTAGTGTGGAAAGTGCTAAATTCACCTCGGCCACTCAGGACGTTATGAGTTAATCCAGGTTGTCCTATTTTAAGACACAGTGTTGAAATGTGACTGCTCTAATCAAGAAATGAGTTGCACGCGAAAAATGGAAGGCCATGGCTGAACCGTGTGGCCTGCAGTGCAGACCTGCCGTCTGGAGCCCGGAGCCGGGTCGTCTACACTTGAAGCACGACTGACTCATTAGGTGGTGACAGCTCTTTGGTGGGGCCGCTGTTACGCTCCTCAATCCCTCCCTGGTCAGTTCACGCCCAGGAGGGCACTAGCCCCCTTTAATTCCTAAACCACATTAGTTAGTTTTGAAGTAACAGGGACCAAAATGGAGCTTCTATACTCAAGGATTATGAAAAGCTATTTCTGAGGAAGATGATGTTGACTTACGTCTTTATCTTCAGGATATAAAAGTATCTACTGACTCTTTACTGTGTAGCAAGTCTTTTACTTACATTTTATCTCTAACCAACACAATCATCTTCAGGGTAAAACTGATCTCATTTTACAGATGAGGAAACCTGAGGCACAGCAAGGTTAAGTCACAACTTTAAGGTCAACACACAGAAGCGGGTAGGGCCAGGATATCCACTCAGAGCCCTGCAAAGCCGTGTGCTTCGGCAAGAGCACGTCCCAGCGAGGCTTAAGATTAAAGGATCTTGCTTTAATAGGGCTAAGAAACAAACTGAAGATAGTTTCAATGACTGCCTTACTCTGACTGCTGGGTTTAATGAGAATACCGATGATTATAATTAAAACCAAAGACTACTTTTCCCTTCCCTACCAGTTGAAAATCATCTGTAAGCTGCTGCTGCAGGTTAATAAAGGGAGGTCTGCTTGGCACACTGCGGTGGCCACCCTGACATAAATACTTCCTGCACTTCCAAAACCTTCACGTTCTGGCCCTCGGAGACCCGACAGACCTTGGCACTTACGTACTCTCATGTCCCCGCTCATTAATTTCTTCCTGGAGGCTCAGGACACTGGTGAGGCTGATGATCCTTCTCCGGGGAGTACAAGCTGCTGTCATTTCCTTCCGGGAATCATCTTCCACCATTTCCACATCAGAGCTTTCCCGGGGCCTCTTTCTGTGATGACAATAAGGAACCCCAGAGATTACCATTCTTAAAATTGGTGTTTTTAAGTCAGCCAATTTTGTGTATGCATTTGGAAGAGGGGACAGCTTCTTGTGCTGGCTATGCACGTCTGGGCGGGGTCCTTGTGCGGGTGGCAGGCCAGCAAGATGGGTCTGTTTCTAGCATACTGTGTGTCGGCTGACCCTGCGGCCCCAGCAGCCGGCCCTGCACATAGCCGGACTCTGGAGGTCACTCGCCCTGTGGGCTGCGGGGCTGGAGCATGTGCGCTGACCTTGCCAAGTTTTGCTCGTTCAGTCCTCTATCAGACACTAGAGTGCCAGCTCTGGGCAGCCACGCACAAGGCAGACAAGGTGACTGCCCTCACCACACTTACTTTCCAGCTGGGGAGTCAGAAAGACACAGAAAAAAAGCTCATTTTAAGTAGCAACAAATACTAAGAAGAAAACTAAAAAGGTAACACACTGATGGGGCAGTGAGAGGGCCTCTGGCAAGAGGTGACATAGAAGTCCTGAGTGCCAAGACGGCAGAGTCTTCCTAGGCCCAGAGCACGGCGAGAGCAAAGGGCAGAAGCTCAGGCAGTTCAGGTCAGCCACAGAGAGGAGTGGCCAAGCACCCCGTGGGACAGGGAAAGCGGGAGGCTGACGGGGAGGCAGGGTGGATGCACCCAAGTGCAAGGGAAACGCTGGTTTTCAGCTAAGGAGTGACAGTTTCATTCTGGTTTCAAAAGTTGTCTTTGACTGCTGTGTGGTAAAGAGCTGGTGGTGTTACCTCCCCCGGTGACAAACGGAAACATAATCCTGCCCTGCAGGGCTGCTAAGAGTGTGCATACAGTATCCACCACACGGCATCTTCTCCATAAGTGGCGGCACCCTTATATTCTCTGGAAACAGCCCTCCAGGTGGTCTTGCCAGACCGACTTGGCAACGGGCAAACTGGAGTCCAGTAACGCGTCCAAATCCAAAGGCCAACTTAGCACCGGGGTCCTAGTGGCCGGCCATGGTGTCGATGGGCAGCCCTGGGCAAGCACCTGGGTTCCCAGGTGAGGCACCCAAGCCCGCAGGTAAGGAATGTCCGCCTGGGTCCCAGCGCCGCACCTCTGGAGAGCGTACCGGGTGCACGCTGGGAACGCAGCTAAATGCAGCTGTTGTTACCGTCCACCCTTCTCCCGTTCTCACCGCCAGCCTGTGGGCTTAATATGAACTGGGAAAAATGCAATTTTACTGAGAGGAGTGAGAATGAAGGAGAACCTCTGGATGTTTTAGGATTGTCTCTAGTCACCTCTGCTATTGGGGCAGGTATCAAATCCAGTAACTAAAAATAAAGGATGATCTTCTGATTTGTTTGTTCTGATGTGTGTTTAACCTCCCCGCTTGGAACAATGGACATTTAAGATATTTCGTCAGACTACTGGGTGAGGGGACTCTCAAGCCATGGTCAAAGGCAGGCACTGTCCCACTGGAGTCAGAGGCTGAGTCAGACAGAGAGAAGCTGCAAGCGGTTCGTGGAGTCGAGCCAGAAGCAGTGTTTAAGGGAGAACAGCAGAGGCGAGCCGCTCCTCCCCCCGAGTCCATACCTGGGGTTACCTGGGCTGGAAGGGGGCCCTCTCTTCTCCGACGCTTGCGAAGTCCCCTCTGTTGCACCCCCTCCAAGCCCTGAGTTGTGGCAGCCACTGCAGCAGTCTCCGGGAGTTCGAGCATTTCCTCATCCTGCTGCCTGGCCCCTGCCGCTGGAAGCCTCAGGCCCTCTGCCTGGGACCACGGCCTGAGGCTGACCGGACAGAGCCTTGCCCACAGGCTGCCTGACGCATCGAGCGTCTGTTTCCCGCGAATCCGTGCGGACCATCGGGTGGCATAGACCTTGTCGCTGCTTCCAGAAGCGGATGAGGGGGGCACACCCATTGTGGACTTAACCACCTCCCAAGAGGGGCCGCAAGACCTGGGAGTAAAGTCTGGGTCAAAAAAGAAGGTAGCGGATTAAAAACACTTTTTTTAAGTAAATAAGATTCCTAGCCACCAAGATCTTTCAAGCTCAGTGGTACTTATGTAATCTGAGATTCCCTTTACGTTTGATGCTGAACTCTTACTGTATTCTATCTTACATGTTTCAATAAAGTAGGATCTATCAGAAAAAAAAAAATATTAAAAAGAGCAACGGGAAGATTTAGAACATGAACTAACTAAGTCCAGGTTCCAGGGGCACCTGGCTGGCTCAGTTGGTAGAACAAGCCCACTTGTGATCTGGGTTGTGAGTTCAAGCCTCAAAGTGTAGAGATTACTTTTAAAAATTCTTTAAAAAAAAAAAAAAAAAAAAAAAAAATTCTTTAAATAAAATAAAAAGATGTTCTGGTCCCAAAGTGAAGCAGTACTGGAGAAAGAAGCCAGAACCAGGTAAGTCGTTACAGAGGTAGTTATAACATAGGAGTTCTGACCAGAACTTGAAATTCAACAGATACTCCAGTAAAAAATTCAAAAGTTCAACAAAATCCTTATAATTTTAAAATTGGTTTCAAATGAGAAATATTAGTGTAAAGTTCTCCTATTTTTGTCTTTTTTTTTTCCCTGCCATAAGAGGACTTCACTTTTTTATTGTGGTAAAATAAACACAAAATTTCCCACTTAACCATGTTCAAGCGTGTAGCTCTGTGGCATTAAGTAGATCACATCACTGTGCAACCATCACCACCATCCATCTCTAGAACTTGTTCATCCACCCAAACTGAAACTTTATCCCCATTCTCCCCTACTCACCAGCTCCTGGCAACCACTCTCCCATTTTTAAATATACATATTTCCTACTCTGTCCACTGGCAAGGACTAAATCATGACCACCCAGCAGCAGTAAGGACCCCTGGGCCCCAGATTATAGTCTCTAAATACCATCCCCACTAAAATAAACCAGATTTCCTTGGAGAAATGGCCAATTCCAGAGCTCGGGCTGGGAAAGTACGGAGTGAGCCTACAACATATTCTCTTGCCAGAAACAAGGAAACTATCAAAGACTAATGGAATTGGGTCATAAGGACAAGAGCATCAGCTTGAAGGGGATTTCGTTGGTCGAAGATGGGATAATTTGAGCATCCAAAATAAAAACGACTCTATGGAATTAAACTATATAGCTTTGTTAGCAGTTATGATAAAATACTAAGAGAAAAAGAAAAAACGGGTAGGAAGAGGGAGAGAGAGAGAGAGACAGTGAGAGAGGACAAAGTCATTAAACATCACTGCAGATCGCTAGGACACCAACTCATTCCTCTGCACATTGATAATTAAAGAGACAGAATTCAGCATTTACCCTTACTTTCTAGTATGAACTGTATTTCAGGATAACCAAAAAGCTCTAACAAATGAGGGAAAGTTTTGTATACAGAAGAATTACAGTTCAGTAATGTAGAAAAAAGATAAAATGAGAAAATCAATCTTGCAATCCTAGTGAAATAACAGAATCAGGTAATGGTCATCAATGAATGGTGAAACCATTAAGCTAAATATTCATGGAGAACTTAACAACGAAGGAAACAGGCTGTCACCAGCTGAACCCACTGATGAGTCCCATCACCAAAATGCATAACAAGTCAGTATGCGCCTCTGCTGGGATGTGACCAAAAGTACAAGGCAAACACAAACTGCTTTTTAAATCTGAGTGTAATTATGCTAGTTTATAGGAATTCCCAGTTTACAGGAAATGTGGAGAATTAGAACAAGTTAAATGACACTAAGAAGCAATCAGCCAAACAAAAATGTGCATTATTCCACAGGAAGCCTTTAGAATAAGCTAATAGGAACAACAAAAGATTGTACAGGGATTTTCTACTTTCAAAGAGATGTAAAAGAGATTTAAAGACAGATCAACTAAATACAATGGAACTTAAATGGATACAGATTTGAACAAAGCTACTTTATAAAAGGATCTTTTTTGGACAATTGGGATATCTGAATATGGACTGGATATTAAATGACATTATTATCATTGTTATGTATAAAAGAACACTGTGATTATATAAGGAAAAAATATTTAAAATTTTTTTAAACGCATAACGAAGTACTAGGGAAAAAAGTAAATGCATGGAATGTGCTTTAAGGTACTCTTTCCCCTGGGGCGCCTGGGTGGCTCAGTCGGTTAAAGCAGCCGACTTAGGCTCAGATCATGGTCTTGCGGTTCGTGAGTTCAAACCCCACATCAGGCTCTGTGCTGACAGCTCAGAGCCTGGAGCCTGTTTCGGATTCTGTGTCTCCCTCTCTCTCTGCCCCTCCCTTGCTCGTGCCTGTCTCTCTCTCTCTCTCAAAAGTAAATAAACATTAAAAAAAATATATTAAAAAATATTCTTTTCCCCACCCCCCAAGCCAGAGAGGGAGAGAGAAAACAAATATGGCAAAATGTTGGGTTGTTGAAGTTGGGTGATACGTTCGTGGATAATTTGTGTATTATCCACTTCCATGTATACTTAGAAATATTCGACGAATTAGATAATAAAAAGTCAAATAAAGTAGCAACTCTGCTCAAAAAAAACAAAAAAACCCCAAAAAACCTTTCTTCATGGACAATATAAAACCTTTGCAACACACACAGGAAAATGAAGTAAATGCAGTTGACCCTTGAACAGAGCAGATCTGAACGCCACGGGTCTGCTTACATGCAGGTTTTTAAAATTTTTTTTTTTCAACGTTTATTTTTTTTTTTGGGACAGAGAGAGACAGAGCATGAACGGGGGAGGGGCAGAGAGAGAGGGAGACACAGAATCGGAAACAGGCTCCAGGCTCTGAGCCACCAGCCCAGAGCCTGACGCGGGGCTCGAACTCACGGACCGCGAGGTCGTGACCTGGCTGAAGTCGGACGCTTAACCGACTGCGCCACCCAGGCGCCCCTCATGCAGGTTTTTTACAGTACAGTATTATAAGTGTATTTTCTCTTCCTTATGATTTTCTTAAAAACCTGAGTTTCTTTTTTCTAGCTTACTTTATCGTAAGAATACAGTATGTAACACATACATAAAATACGTGTTAAATGACTGTTTACGTTATCGGTAAGGTTCCAGTCATCACTAGGCTACTAGTAGTTAAAGGCTTTGGGGAGTCAAATCTTATACACAGATTTGTAACTGCACAGGGGGTCGGCACCCCAACCCCCGCCCTGTCTGAGTTTCAACTGCATTTGCTTCATTTGCTCGTGTAATATCCATAGGAGTGGAAATTAACATAAATACTTCGCAGACAGTAATTTTAAAGTCCAGAAAAGTGAAATACCTTGATGGAGTCGGAACAAGCCCAAGAGCCCCTGGGGTTTGTGATTTCCATACCAAATGGTTTCGTTGCAAACCAGGGCTTGTGCTGTAGGCCCTGGGCAGTGTTGTGCAAGGCACAGATGCCAAGCAGGAGACAAAGGATTCTGATTCCCCTCTAGGAGTGGGGCAGCTCTGGGCTGGGACCCCACCACACACAGCAATGCTCCGAGGCCTGTGCCACCGCACCAGCAGAGGCAGGCCGTCTGATCCAGAAATCACTTTCCTTCTGAAGACACACTGGTCAGAAATCTACTTACTGGAAAATACAACGTAAGCCCACTAAATGAATCTGACTCCTGCAAAATAAGGCCAGGAGGAAGAGGAGTTCTTTTCCCAGTGCGGTCACAGACACAGCCCGGGACCTCTGGCAGATCCCTTCCTTGGATCTCGGCTGGGACAGAGCGAGGGGTGGCCCCTCTGGCCCGGCCAGCGTGCTCCTCATCTTCGTGGCCTGCTTTGAGCCCGTCCCCCTGCTCCCCCCCCGCCCCACCCCCAGCCAAGCCCTGTCCGGGTCCCGGCAGTTCCAGATCTTCAACCCTCTGTGAGTGGAGCGACCTCCTCTTCCTCTGCCCAGACCCTCCTCTGCTTCTCCCAGACAGCTGCGGGTCTCCATCGTGCTCCCCCGCAATCCCTGCCCCACTACGACCACAGGATTCTTCATAAAATGGCACATCAGACCTCAGCATAAGCTCCTTAACATGCCAACAGAAATGTCTACGTGGGGGGACCTCTGCAGCCTCCTCTCCCCTCGGCCAGCTCCCCAACGGGCCCACGCTTGGGCTCCACCCTGGCTGCACATGACAGCACCTGGGAAAGCTGTCAACCTACTGATGTGCCACCTTGAGACTGAGCTCTTAGTCTGGAGAAGACCCAGGCAAGGGTGTTTTCTAAGTTTCCCAGGTGATTCTACTGGCAGCAGGGTAAACACTGGACCCTGGAACTTCCATAACCTCAAACACGCATCTTCCTGCCCTCCGCCCGCCCCCCCCCCCCCCCGGCCCTCAGGCCTTTTCTTCACTGTTTCTTCAGCCAGAAATAACTCTTTTCATTCCTCCTCCCCTTCACCCATCTCATTCCTACTCAGCCTTCGGATCCCAGCCTCCGCATCCCTCCCTTCCCTTCCCTGACAGCCCGAGTCCGGGCAGGAGTCCCTCTTTCCCTCTCTCGTGAGATGTACTCTCTAGCAGGCTGGGGCGCCTCTGTGGAGGCAGGAACTGGCTATGGGGCATCCCCTGGCACCCAACGGAGTCCTGCCCACGGCGGGGTCCTCAGTGCACAGTTGCCAGGGGGCAGCCACAGATATAAACCAAGTAACAGTGATGGTTCCCACGTACCACACACTGCTGAGGGCCTCACCCACGCACGCCAGGTGCACCAACCCTCACGGCGTGCGCGTTGCTCTCGCCACTATGGCACTGCGAGGATTTGTGTGTCTGTTACCTCTGCGAGACGTGGGCCTCACGTGGCACCAGGGGCCCACCAAGAGTCACAGGAGATTGAGGGCTGGTTCCCAGGGAGAACTTCCTTCTGCCCACCTGCCACACACACCTTTCGGGTAGCATCGGTAGCAACCTGAGGGGACTCTGCCCAGCCCTCTGTCTGGGCTCCAGGGGCGGGGGGGGCTGCCCCACCGGCACTTATCTCACCGCAGTGCCCATGCCATCTCCCAGCCAGGTGCTTTCCGTGGAGGGTCCTGGGTGAAGCATTCGCCAGCTTGGTGACTTAACAAGTTTTCTGTGAAGTAGGCTCGCAGACGCCCACTCTCTGCTTGCAGAACCCAGAATAATTAATCGGGAAAGCGTTTCCGTTTCTACAGGTCTGGGGTCTGTTGTGCTTCTGAACACACCCTCGCCACGTGCTGCCTGGAATCACATCATGTCAGAACTGGGAGGGACACGGGACATCGTATTAGCCACCTGTTTATTTTACAGAGGGGAAAACTGAGGCCCCAGACAGCCAGGAGTAGCTGAGAATCCAAAGTACTGGGAAGCTCAGTAATTACAAGAAGGCAAACGGTGCCAGGCTCTGCAGACTTTCACCTACTGCTTGCAACCACCCTCGGATGTGGGGAAGGCCAGTTCAATCCTTACTGAGGGAGACGTGGAGACCGGGGAAGTTAGTCACACAGTGGTGACCCAGGCCTGCCTGACTCTAAGGGCCCTGCTCCTCCGCTGCCCCCCTGCTTCACCACTCTGCCCCGTGAATGCGGGATCGGCCTCCTCCTGAACATCCCCAGGGAAGAATGCACGGAACGGTGCCGTATTCTGTTTCAGACAGCCTGTTTTCCTAAGGGGTCGGTCTAAGGTGCCAGATAGAGGCAGACTGTAAATGCAGGCCTCCTGACTCCAGGCCCAGGGCTAACATTCCAAATTTTTTTTTTTAACATTTATTTATTTTTGAGAGATAAAGACAGAGCATGAGCGGGGAGGGACAGAGAGAGAAGGAGACACAGAATCTGGAGCAGCTCCAGGCTCAGAGCTGTCAGCACAGAGCCAGACACGGGGCTCGAACCCACAAACTGTAAGATCATGACCTGAGCCGAAGTTGGATGCTCAACCGACTGAGCCACCCAGGCACCCTGAGGACTAACATTCTAATACCTTCGTGGTTAGGTTCAAATCAGGAGATGTTACCAAAGGAAAACTACCAAAGCAATCCTTGGAAAGACAGTCTAAAGCAACACGCAGAAGTCTGGGCTCTCCCGTCTGAGAGGGCACACGTTCAGGTGGGGAAGGCACCAGAGCAACAGCCGGATGGAGAGCGCCCTCACCTGGGTGAAGTACATCCTGGACGAGTTGGAGCCCAGGAGCTTGCTCTCAATGTGCTGTTGCACCCGCTCCAGGATGCTGTCCTCGTGTAGGAAGTGAACCTCGTGCTTTGTGGGGTGCACGTTGACATCCACGTTCTGGGGGCTGATCTCCAAACTGGCAGGGGGAAAAGAGAATAGTTACCCCAGCAGACTTGGGAAGGCCAAATGACACAGTAGTCAAAACTTCAAGCTCAAGCCGGAGCGACAGGATTCTCCAGCTGTGCAGCCCCAGGTCACTGACATCATCGTTCTTTGCTGCAGTTTCCTCATTTGTAAAATGGACACAATGTACAGTGGGGATTAAATCTGTGTAAAGCACTTCACACGGACCTGGCACATTAATTCTACGTCAGCTGTTACCATCTTTCCAGAACTAGTGGAACTTCTTACTGAGTGACCTGGGGCAAGTCGCTTAACCTCTCTGGATGGGTTTTCTCATCAGTAACCTGTCCCCTACTTACTTCTCGGTATTATGAGGATCAAAACAAGAATACACGAGAGAACTTTCCATCATTAAAATCTAACACAAAGGTCAGTGGAGAGGCTGTGCCAGCTCCAAACCCAGCTTTCATCGTGTGCTCCGCGACCACAATGTGAATCTCTGTCAGTAGAGGGCACTGGAGGGACCCTGGGGGAGGAAGACGGGGGCCAGGTAGGGGGCAGTTTCCGTCTGGTTCGGGGACGAGACCTGTTACCCACCTTTGTTTCACCAACACAGTGGCTGGCATGTGGGAGGCGTTCAGTGAGATTCTGCTGCATGAGTGAACACATGCAGGAAAACTGTGCCCTTTACCGTGAGAAAGGACAGAACACCCTTTGGCCAGCGGCGCACGGGACTCACTCAGATGGAGCTACTGGCAAGCCCGTCTCTTTTAAGAGGACGGCAGAAAGGGATTTGCTCCTTGTGACTCTTGGGTGTGGCGTCTGCTGCTACGTTACCTGAGGTACAGGAACGGGTGTGTGTTTTTGGGCAAATAGGCTGCATACACGGTTTCAATGGCTTTTCTTAAGGAAGCTGACTCTACCAGACGATCTAGAAAATAAAAGGAAAGTAACTGGCTCAAAACTGTCCTGAAGGGAGAGGTAACGGGTGCACATTCATACCATGCCATGAAATCACTCAGGAAGAACACTTCGGGAGTGACAGCCACAGCAGGCTCCAGGAAGGCCGCTTTTACGTGTTGCCGTGTCTCCCTATGGGCTTGGGGCTCTCTCCGCTCACCCATGTCACAGATACGCGGGAGGGTGGTCAATTCGGCCTGCCCGCTTCCCTTCCCTCAGTCTGCCCGGGCGGACTACCTCGCTGGGCACAGTGGGCAGTGAGCCATCGGCTCTCAGACTCTTCATGCTGCAACACAACACGCTGGCCGCCTATCGCAGGTATCACAGGAGACAATACGCTGGTGACTAGGTAAACTCTAGTTCCGAGTGCTGAGCACCACAAGAGAGGTGTGTGCTAAGTGGTGGGAGGAGAGAGCAACCGATTCTGCCCGGGTACCTGGTGTGGTAGGGGGCAGTGTTCCAACAGTGGGGTGTCCCAACTGAGCGATGAGAGCAAGAAAGTTTTCTGGACACTTCGGGCAGTACGGATAGCTAAATGTACATTTAAGGTAATTTAGGAAATGAGGCAGGTTGGAAGGGGGTGGATGGAAAACACCAAAAGATGGGAGAGGTAAGACAAAAACCAGAGGAAGATCTATTTTCACAAAACACAGCCTTCCTTTCTCCCCCGACAGGTGACCCGCTGGTGACCTGTTCTTCTGGGTCGGTGTCGCGAGGACAGGTCCCGTGGTTTTATTTCTAATGAGAAGAGAGGCTGTGATCTTATCAATGAAGAGACCGTTCTTCTCTGAGTGCTCAGCACCCCTGCAGCCCCTCAACAGTGTTGCTGTACTTGGGGACATGTGCCCTGAGCACACAGGCCTGGAGCAGGTAGGGGCACCTGAAAGGGGACGGTCAGAGTCCCTCTGCTGCGATTTCTGGACTGGAGACACATTGAGGGAGTGTTCCTTGTCCCACCACCCGAGTGAGAGCACACAGTGCAGAGATAACCCGATGATACACCTACAAGTCTGACCTCTCTGCTTCTGGAAACCTGGTATCATGACCAGGCTGCTAACACTGATGCACAGCCCGTGCGGTGAACAGCTCACCAGAAGCACAGACGTGAGCTACGCACGTGGCACTTACACGGATTTCTGCTGGCCTGTTCGGTAGCCAACACATGTGTTAAAAAGCAGCGATTCTTCATGGTTGGGAAAAACAAATGAAAAATACTTCTGAGCTTTGATAAAAGCAAACTTTGTTACACATCAGGCTTAAGTCCTTCTTAATAAAGTAGGAAAAAACCCTACTATTATAGATCAGTTTAACAGAACGTGTCTATGAAATATTGACTCTCTCTTCGCTGTTCTATATGGCTTTGAAAACTGCTGTAAAACATGTACAATCTAGGGGCACCTGGGTGGCTCAGCTTCTGAGTCTTGATTTCAGCTCAGGTCATGATCTCACACTCATCAGACTGAGCCCCAAGTTGGGCTTTGTGCTGACAGTGTGTAGCCTGCTTAAGATTCTCTCTCTCCCTCTCCCTCTCTGCCCCTCCTCTGCTCATGCACTGTCTTTCTCTCAGAAAAAAACCCATGTATAATCTGGGACATTTATAGCTGGTTATCATTATAAATGGAACAAAGGAATATACCATTTTCAATGGCAAGCAAACAAAACTGTAATTGTGAATTGCTTTAAACAAGAAAGGTAAAGGATCTATATGATAAAAATGGTAAGTGCTGGGGCGCCTGCATAGCTAAGTAAGTTGAGTGTCCGACTCTTGATTTCGGCTCAGGTCAGGATCTCACGGGTCACTGAGATTGAGTCCCATGTAGGGCTCTGCACTGACAGCACAGAGCCTGCTTGGGATTCTCTCTCTCTCCCTCTCTGCCCCTCCTCTGCATGTGTTCTCTCACTCTCAAAATAAATAAACATTTAAAAAACGGTAAGTACCAAACAAATGGAATGATGCATCTCAGGTTGGAAAATTAAAAACCAAATCAGACACATTTCTAGTTCCCCTGTCAGTCTCTCAAAACCATATAATATGCAATTAAGTAAAAAGCAGCAGAATGCAAAACGTTATTTACTTAACAAGCAGTGATCATGTAAACAATATGCCTGCAGAGAGATAAAGAGTGGAGAGGAAATTCACAAAAATCAAATTCATTAGCTAATTTCCTCCTTGATTTCTGGTACTGCCTCACTGTATCATAAATAACTCATTCTCTAAAAAGAAAATCGCAAGGGACTTTGCTAATGACACCCAAGGTACCCCTCTCCTTGTGTCCTGCTGTTGCCAATTCAAACAGTGAATCTTGATCTCGAGAAAGAACAAACATCTGCCTGGGGTCTGCTTATGAGGTTCTGATGCCAGCAGATGAGGAAGCTGTTCGGACTCACGGGTCTGTGTTGCCCTCTCCCGGGCTCCCTCTCAAAGGCAAGCATCAAGAGGCCTCTGCAACAGCCAGCCAGCGCTGAGCACGTATCCGAGGGCTGAACAGGCGTAGGCCAGAAATTATGAACACCTCCTTACCGAGCCACACTTCAGCATGAGGGTTCCCTGTGTGTAATCGAACCTGTGGATTAGGAATTTTTCCATGGTCCCATAAAATTCTCTGCAGACATGGTCCTTTTCCACTTACGGTTGATGAAGAGTAAGAAGATACACTTCTTCACGGAGTAATTTGCATTGGATATAAAGCCATTCATTTTGAAGGCTAGGGTTTTATCCTCACACCCGACTTCTATCAGTTCTCTGGTTGGAAAAAAGAAATTCTGAGGCTTTTGAAGATAATGGAAAATTCAAACAGTATAAAAACTCAGAGCAGGAAAGTGAGGGCTCCTTCCCATAAATTAATTCTGCCAAATAAGGACCCAGAGACTTGGTCTGTTGAGGTCTTCTGGGCCCACACATCCATGCATGTGTCCAACCACCCACTCACACATCCGCCTGTTGTCCATCCGTCTACCCACCTGCCCACCCAGTCACTGTTTTCAAGCACTTATGTTATATGCCAAGCACTGCCCTGACTGCTGGGACATAATCACAAACCTTAAGCTCCGAGACCTTGTTTTACTGAAACTCTTATGTATCTTAGTAACTAAGTCCCAAAGACAAAACTCCAAAAAGACTCATTTTCTACTGAACCTCTTACTATATGGGATAGCACCACAATGGGGATGTTCCTCAGAGCTGTGCTCATGGGGAGGCAGGTTAATAAGGAAGTCTCAGCCTCACTCATCTCTGCCTGCTGGTTTCTCTGCCTGGAAAGCTCCCATTGATAGCCAGCTAACTCCTCCATATCCTTCGCGCCAGGGCTTAACCTCATCAAAGAAGTACCTAACTCTATCACTCTCCTTGACCCCGAGAGATTCTCCTGTTGTGCCTTATATTTTTCCTTTGAGACATCCAGCATGACCACTCATGAATGGCATAATTATCTCATGTGTCTTTCCAACTAGGTATGAGTCCTCGGAGGGCAAGAAGCATTTCTGCTTTACGCCCTACTCTGTTTCTCAGCGCAGCGCCCAGCAATTAGTAGGCACTCGTGAGGCATTTGCTGAGTGTATGCTAGAAGCTGTCATGTAGTAACTCTGAGGCTGTGAGCAGAAAATACAGCTTGTGCTGTTTCTCCCACACAGTAAACCAGCAAATCTTTTCTTCCCCCCAGATATCTCAAGAGGCTGGTATTCTGGAAACACGCTTTGGGGAACGGCTGCTCTGTGGGATTTCTAATCTCTTGTGGTCCCTAGGAATCTCGTAACGACTAATTCTGAGTCTTCAAATATAATAAAGAAAACTCATGAAAGTTTCCTTGTACAATAGGGTTCTCCCTCTGCTCTAGGAACACAGTTAAAAGACTTAATTCATTAACAGTAAGAGAAGGGTAATTAAAAGCAAGTTGACTGTTCCCTAGTTCGGAACTTGGTTTTGCTCAAAGAATGAATAATTTGTCCTTTCAAGTAGAAAACTGGGCTCTGGGACTACTGTTGCTGCTCCTAAGATCTTTGGAAAAAGTGAAGTCAGGGTCTGTCTTCTCCATCGGTGTGTGGCCTGCATCTAGAGCATGCGTGGCACACAGCGGGCTCCTAGTATTTCTCCCTCAGTTGATGGCACGGGCACTTTGGGCTTGGCAGAATCCTGAGGTCTAGCCAGGACTCTTTCCTTGACAACGTAGACTTGGTAACATTTACAAATCTGCTTTCCACCAGACAGGGAAGTCTTTAAGGACAGGAAATATTTCGTCTTTACATCCCTAACTTCTGGCACAAAGCCTAGAATATGGGAGGCAATTAATAAATGCTGAACGATCACAAACAAAGTCCCAAAGTGATGTTAGGGAAATATCAGGAAAAGAAGGAACATTAGAAAATGAAAGAATTCTACTACCCTATAAACATTTTAAAGACAGAGACTAGAGAGAACACACTGATTGACAGCCAGAGCCTCTAGGAGATAACATGCACCCAAGAAGTGTGGATTCCATGAAATAATGACTCCAAGAACGAATCTGAACCATGCAAAGAAGCCTGCATATTTCATTAAAGCAAACTCTTAAGGCAGGTACTACCTTGACAGATTCCAAAATAATGTGAAAAATAATAAACCAAGACGTGGAATGCAGATTTCTTAAAATATGAATTATCAACATACCGGCTAACAGCATTTCCAAAGATGGAGCGAATATTGTCTACAGTCGTGGCACTGGGCAGTGTTCTAACGTCAGCCACTGTCTCGCCTTGCTGATAAACAGAGCAGAAGATACGACTTACTGTCTCACAGCTGTGAATGAAAACATCCCAACCTTACCTCCACAGGTGAACTCTTAAAAATCAAAAACATCCCTTTTTCTGATACAAAACCGACACTTACTTTTTTAACTGAGAAACCAATGCCTGAATTGTGTATTGAATACCTGGCAAAGAAAGACAACAGAACACTAAGCAGCAAGAAATCGCCTAATGCACAATATAAGGCAGAACCCCCTTTTGGTTAAATAAATTGGTGGGGTTAAGTGATTTAAACAAAGATGTAGACAGTCAAGAATATCTCCATATGTCATATTTTACCCACAGGAAAATAAGCCAGCACAAACATCATGGAGACAATCAATGCCAAATGTGGCAGAATCAAACAAAAACCAGGGTTGTTTGCTTTTCCAGGGTGCTGAGTAGATGCAGGGGTACTTTAACACACTCTCCTCCTTGCCTACAGCATTACTACCCAGACCCAACAGGTCTAGGTGCTACATCTTGAGAACCTGGCCTTTACAACTCCTGAACTCTTATTCTCTCTCAGAGCCCTTCAAGACACCCCCCCTCCTCATTCGCTTTCTCCTTGGCCCCCGGCCCTGCTCCAGCATCTTCCAGCCTTTTCTCAGTTGGCTGTTATTTATTTATTATTCCTCCTCCCATGGACCCCATGAACCGAAGGACTGTGTCTAGCAAAATGCATTTATTCAGCTAACAACTAGGAATTCACTTGACCACACCTAGAACCAAAACAGCCAACCAGAACTCTCTTATTTCCAGGGATAATATTTTGATGCTGCTTGTACAAGGCCAGGGAAAAGCAAAGACACCTGAGGTATAAGTCTGTTCCACTTTATTAGGAGTATATGTTTTATTCATTTTGGAGTTTTGAGAAATACTGGAAAACAGTTAAACCGATCTCTGCTACAATTCAAGGACATGCAGGCTTGGCGAGCCCATGCTGAATCCACTGAACCAGCAGATGAAGTAAGTCTACAGCGGACATAATGTTCTTTTCACCTGCCCTGCCTTTCACTTTCTTCTTTTAAGAGCCCCTAGCTTTCCTCTGGGAAACTACCTCTTCCCCATTCCATCTGATAGACCCTTAGACTGCCAATCAAGGAATCTCCCACAGACAGGAACGCACGATGGGGGTACCCAGGCCCTGCCAATCAGATGTACTCTCCAAGGAAACAGATGCTTGAGTAGAGACGGGAAAAGAACGAAAACAACTGCAGCAGGGCCACTAGAAAATTCGAAGCCACCCCGGTTCTCGTGTCTTCCCCAGGGAGCAACTACTGACACTTGTTGCCACTTGGTGAGTCACTCCCAGCCTTCCCATGAATTTCTCTTAGGCTCAAAAGTCAGCTGGAGTTCGTCTGTTTTGCTTTCCACCAAAGAACCCTCACCGATTCAGAGACCAACTGCTCTCTCCTGGGAGATGAGAGAAAGCCCAGAACTGGCGACCAAACCTTGATCAGAAACCATCTGTAGGCTAAAACACAGCGTACTCTTTTCCATCTAGCTCGGAAACGGTTCTCAATTTATAAGCAGGGGAACACATTTCTTTGGTGAGACACCTCAAAGAACCACTCCCAGATTTTGGACTGTACCTGCCAACAACTTCCAAAATTTTCCCATACTCTTCACTCGGATTTTTTAAAGCTTTCCTCCTTGTGGATATGTTGTAAAAGAGATCTTCCACCTGAAAAGAAGATTTTTTTCTTGTAAATTCACAGAAGTACATGGAAATGAAGACCCAAGCTATCCACCTAAAGCTGGCTAGCAGAGAATCAAACTGTACTTACCAACAGTACAGTTCTAAGCACTGACTGGGGAGGGGGCAAGAGATAAGCCAGCCTTAGCAAACAAAGGAAATAAAAGAGATTTTTCCTGCTTCTCATTTCATTCACTGATTCCTCAAATAGGTACTGGGGGCTTTCTCTACAACAGGCTCTTTGCTTTGTGCTGGGAATACGAAGATAAATAAAGCACAGTCTTACCCACAATAGCACACAATTCAGCGGGGCAAACATGTAAATTTACAAATAACTGTACTATCATATGGCATCCAAACGTATTTTTCGAACTAAGAATAATAATAAAATTTCTGAGATCATTTGGGCTTCTTGGAAATCACACTGTGGTCACCCTGGATACAGGATCTGTCTTAACATGCACTTAGAAGCACACATTCATTTCTGCCTCCTGCCTGCTGTACAAGTCTAGGGCTAGGAGCCTTCAGGGAAATGTGCCTTAGCTGGGACTGGAGGTGGAAGATGGCATGCATAACCTGACAGTGGGGTGCTTTACGGGATCACACAATGGGAAGAGACCAAATGTGGCACCACAGAAAAAGGCAGCATACTAGACTTTTTCTGATGAATGATACAATCGTATTCCTCAAACAACCTCTGAGTGGGCAGATATTCTTTGTTCCATTTGATAGTTGGGAAAAGCAAGGTTAAGGGACATTAAACAACTTGCCTCTGGACACACAACCATTGAGTTGCAAGACTGAGATGACACTCTTCACTCGAGTCTTTCCGGAACTGAGTTCAAGGTCCTCTCAATGCCAACTACCTTGCCATTCATTTCTGCCATCCCCATAAAAAAAGATGCAGGGAGTACACAGGCTGCCATGCCACAAAAGCCAATAACCACGCCTCTTGTTTAGACAGTAATTATCTGCTGTTTCTTTTAACTAGCAAGACTTCATTTTATTATTGCTTTGGAAACTCAAGAGACAATATTATTCCTTATTTCAATATTTATGCAGCGCTCTTTTTCAGCAACTTATACTCTCCTGTGCCGTTCGTACCGTAATCTGGGTCCCCTGATTGCCTGCACATGGTTTAGGAGGAGCTGTCAGCTTTCCATCTGAGTAACTTGCTCTTAAAAGAAAATAATAAGAGATTATTAATATCCAACAGAAGCAGAATACTTATCCAAATGTAAAAAAGAAAATTATACAACAGATTAAAATATAGCCATATTATTAGACTGTCACTTTAAAAAAATTTTTTTTAACATTTATTCATTTTTGAGAGATACAGCACAAGCTTGGGAAAGAGAGGGAGACACAGAATCCAAAGCAGGCTCCAGGCTCTGAGCTGTCAGCACAGATCATGGCACGAGCCGAAGTCAGATGCTTAACCTACTTAGCCACCCAGGTGCCCCTATATATTGTCTTAATTACGATTTCTTTCTTTGTTTTTCTACTATTCCATTATTCCAATTGGATACGAAAGAAAGAAAAGAAAAGAAAAGAAAAGAAAAGAAAAGAAAAGAAAAGAAAAGAAAAGAAAAGAAAAGAAAACCCTATTCTAGCAAACGTTGCTTTTTAGTTCCTGAGTTTTGTTTTGTTTTTTATTTTGAGAGAGAGAGAGACAGAGCAACAGGGTAGGGGCAGAGATGGAGGGAGACAGAATGCCAAGCGGGCTCCATGCTGTCAGCACAGAGCATGATGCAGGGCTCAAACTCACAAACCATGAGATCATGACCTGAGCTGAAATCAAGAGTCGGATGCTTAACCGACAGGGCCACCCAGGCATCCCAGTTCCTCAGTTTCAAGCTACAATGCAAATTGCCTATGGTGAGAGTAAAATGTCTTCAGTAATTCTGTAATCATTCATGGAGGGGCCATCGCACAACAGACCTGCAGAGGCCCTGGTAATAAAGAAAGGCCCTGGAGAACCCTCAATCTAGGGACAGACTTTTCCCTAAAGTGTAGAACACTGTCCTAAGTGATCTGGAGAAGGAAACATTCAGCTTGGGGTCAGGAAGGGGGGTGAAAGCATCACAGAAGGGATGACAATTCATCTGGGCTCTAGGGAGGAACAGTTTCAGGGAGAAAGCAGGGAAGACCATCCAGGAAGAGAAAAACATAAAAGCTCCGAAGCTTTAGAACACATGGCAGCTGGGGACTGGTGGAGAAAAGAGGCTGGAAAGGTGGATGGCAGGCACAGTGGGAGGGTGTGCTATTTAGGGATCGCTCTGGATTTTATCCTAGTATGTAAGCTGGGGACGGGGGGGGTCACTGGAGGTCCCAAGCAGGAGCGTAACATAATTCCAGAGGTGAAGAAACAGAGTTTGTGTCCCAGTCTATTTTAGGAAGACATTAATTTGTGAGAAGAAATTCCGATCACATCAGTGCACGCAGATCCTAGGGCAAGTCTAATGCACAAAGAGTCAAACTCTCCCAGCAACAGGGCTGCATACTCTGGAATGCCCCCTTTCCCATTACGCTACACATCTCTCTGTTGAGGACTGAGAAACAGGCAGAACTGCCATCGTTAGGGCTATTTTTTCTGTGTTAATTATGAACAATCTGTAGGATTAAAAAAATTTCTTTTTACCGTCCCCCTGGATCGGGTACTCCTACCTGTCTCCCACGAGTAAGTGGCGAGTGCTTATAAAAACAAAGATGTAACCCTGATTCCTCAAATCCTGTTTTTGTTCTGTTCCAAGGCTGTTTGTCAGCCTCTGAAAACTGCATCGGCACAACAGAGAGCCAGTGGCCACCTGTGGAGGGCAAGCCAGCACAGGCATGCACCTGTGGCAGGGAGCTGCTGGCTCACAAGCCAGCAAAGGAACCGTGAGCCTCCAGCACCCCAGCCACAGACCTGTAATCAAAGTAATAACCTACTACAGGGCACGGGAGCAGAAGAACATCCACATCTGCCACCTACTTAGAATACATCTGTGTAACAGTTTGTAGGCACTTATAATGCGTCACATCTTATCTGTTAAGAATCCATAAATAAGATTATTACCTAATAATCATCCCTCTGGATTATCAACTAATCCAGAGAGGAAAGAAAACTTACTCAAAATCTTGGTCAAAAAAGGTGACACTAGTGTTTAGACAAGGTTACTTTGAAATCTAGGCATAAAAGCACGTTTCAGGATGAATATATGAATAAAAGCAGCCTACCCCATACCTGTATGCGCACTTTGCATCAGCTGTTTTGGTTGTAATAGTAACGTGAGCCACGTGGCTGATGCTGGCCAAAGCCTAAGGAAGAAGAAAAAAATGGAATGAAAGAAAAACTCACTGCTGGGTCACCCACTGTCACCTCATTACCGAGAAAGGTGATCTAAATCTAAATTTCCCCTTCCATTTTGTATTAACAAATGGCAACGATGAGCATTTTCTGCTCACTCACTTGCATGACCTGTAAAAAAGGGCTATCAAATTGAACTTGTGGCATATTACTAGAACAGGGGGAAAATATATATTAGAAGTCCAAAAGGAAACACATCAGAGTATTTACTTTAAATCCAGTATAGCTAACATACAGTTCTTCGTTAATTTCAGGTGTACATTATAGTGACTCAACAATTATGTACATCACGATAAGCATACTCTTCATCCCTTTCACCTATTTCACCTGCCCCTCCCCCGCTTTTGGTAACCCCCCATTTGTTTTCTACAGCTAAGAGTCTGTTGTTTGGTTTGTCTCTCTTTTTTTTCCCTTTGCTTGTTTGTTTTGTTTCTTAAGTTCCACATATGAGTGAAATCATACGGTATGTCTTTCTATGACTCACTTATTTCGCTTAGCATAATACACTCCCGCTCCATCCATGTGGTTGCAAAGAAACACACCAGGGTACTAATGTGTCAGCAGCAAGTGCGCTCAGGCAGCAGAAGTGCAGGCATGCTTAATAATATTCTCAATAATTTGCCTCCCAACAATTTGAAAAGTTGCCTTCAGAAACGGGAGCACTCCAAGTAGATAATGTCGCATACTGGTACACAAAACTGTTTTCAAAACTTACGTGTTTAGAAATGTGAATTTAAGGTTATGAAATTGAGACACAACAAATTTTTTGAAAATGACCACTCCCCACCCCTCCCCTCAACCTTGTCACCAAGACTGGTTTCCTAGCTCACTGGAACCTGTTTCTCCTCTCTCAAGGGCATCACAGCACATAAAAATGCAACCAGCACTGCAATGGGGTCTGTGTGACAGCATCTCGGAAGACGGTGAACACGCAGCCTGTGGCAGGTTCGGTTCATTCATGAGGAACATGGCTCAGGCTCCGAGATTACCAGGTCCTGGCTGGGTTTCCCTAGTTGACGTAACTGAGGTAATTTTCATCATGTCAGATGTAAATGACTTTGAGAGCTGCATAAGGCGGACACGAAATATATAGAGTATGTAGCACAACAGTACATAATGCCAGAAAGACAGCATGCCATTGGCAGAGGTTCTGCTGCTTTAGGGGCTTTCGCACCAGAAACGGAGCAGAAACAGACTCTGAAGTCAAACTGCCAGGGTTCAATCCCCCGCTCGTCACTTTCTAGCTGTGTGCCCTGGCCATGTTTGTTTCTTTCCTTTCCTTTCCTTTCCTTTCCTTCTTTCTTCCCCCTTCCCCCTTGATTTTTTTTAAGTAATCTGTACACCCAACGTGGGGCTGTCCTCACAACCCTGAGATCGAGAGTCACGCACTCCACCAACTGGGCCAGCCAGGCGCTCCTATTAATACTTCAGAAGGGGGCGCCTGGGTGGCGCAGTCGGTTAAGCGTCCGACTTCAGCCAGGTCACGATCTTGCAGTGCGTGAGTTCGAGCCCCGCGTCAGGCTCTGGGCTGATGGCTCAGAGCCTGGAGCCTGTTTCCGATTCTGTGTCTCCCTCTCTCTCTGCCCCTCCCCCGTTCATGCTCTGTCTCTCTCTGTCCCAAAAATAAATAAACGTTAAAAAAAATTAAAAAAAAAAAAGAAATACTTCAGAAGGGTCAGTTTCCTCAGATGTAAAACAGGGTAGTAACAGAACCTCGTCTACAGAGCTACTGTCAAGAGTTAATGCATACAAAGTGCTGAGAACCAGGGAAAGAACACATAGAAATCCCTCATTAAATCCTCCTTGTTTTTAAAAAAAAATTTTTTTTAATGTTTATTTTTGAGAGAGATGGGGGGAGGGGCAGAGAGAGAGGGAGACACAGAATCCAAATCAGGCTCTAGGCTCTGAGTTGTCAGCACAGAGCCTGATGTGGGGCTCGAACTCATGAACCATGAGCCGAAGTCAGATGCTTAACTGACTGAGCCACTCAGCGCCCCAATCTTTCCAGTTTTAATTACAGTAAAATAAAAGCCCAAAGATCTTCTCCAGCTAGGCTAAGGCTCCAGGAGGCCATGGGCTTAGGAACTGATGCAGGAAGTTGCAAAGCCACAACAGAGCTGCTTTCCTAGGACTTTACCAGAAGCACACTTAAAATCAGGGCTGCCTCAGGGTAAACAGTATGAAACTGCTTCTATCTGGAATAATTCAGGGCTCACTGTTAAGCCAGAGGGTGCTTGAGACCACCCCAGTTTGATATGAATTGCAATGACTAGGTCACAGCTGCCTTTTAATTTAAAAAATTTAAAGTAATATAGACACATGATAAAAAATGGAAAGACTACAGAGTGGCCTAAAGGGAAAAGTAACTGGTTCCATCCCCTCTTTTACTCTCATTTCCCCAAAATAACTACTCCAAACAATTTCTCTGGTGCACTAAAGAAATGTCTCCAGAAAGGAACACAGCCTTGCCAACACTTTGATTTCAGTGCTGCGAGACCTGCTGGACCCCTGGCTTCTGACCTCCAGAACTGCAAGATAACAGATTTTTATTGTTTTAAGTCACTAAGAACATGGCAATTTTTGGAGGGCAAAAATAGGAACTAACACAAACTATTTGAAAAGTACACATATTTTACCGATGAATGTTATTTCTATAAATTTACCGAGGCAGTGATTGAAAAAACCACATTGTATGTACATGAATATTCACCAAAGCATCAAACAGGAAAATGGTAAAAAGTATAAATGTTTAACAGGAAATCATTTAAAGAAACTACAGTACATTCATGTAAAAGAATAGAATATAACTATTAAAAATTATACAGGCCTATATATATACTGAATGAAAAGATGTCCAACAGAGTATGGTCATAAAATTTTAAGATCTTATTTTGTTCTTAAAATGTTTTTATCTACTTTTTTTTTTTTTAATTTTTTTTTTCAACGTTTTTATTTATTTTTGGGACAGAGAGAGACAGAGCATGAACGGGGGAGGGGCAGAGAGAGAGGGAGACACAGAATCGGAAACAGGCTCCAGGCTCCGAGCCATCAGCCCAGAGCCCGACGCGGGGCTCGAACTCACAGACCGCGAGATCGTGACCTGGCTGAAGTCGGACGCTTAACCGACTGCGCCACCCAGGCGCCCCTTTATCTACTTTTTATAGTATATGCCTCTGATACATCATGTAATTTCACTCATAAATATTTCCATATATATCTTAAAAGACTCCGCCCAAAAACATGATGCTATTTTTTATACCCATAAAATCAACAATTTCTTCTCAATACTATATGAAATACTATGAAATAATATGAAATAATATGAAATAACCAATCTGTGCTCAATATCCGACACAGAAATTTTTTTTACGTTTTGCTCAAATCAAGATCCAACTAAGATTCATACATTGGAACTGGTTCGTATGCCTCTGTTTCTAAAAACAAAATTTTTTTTACTGTTTATTCATTTTTTGAGAGAGAGAGAGAGAGAGAGAGCGAGCAGGGGAGGGGCAGAGAGAGAGGGAGACACAGAATCTGAAGCAGGCTCCAGGCTCTGAGCTGCCAGCACAGAGCCCGACAATGGGCTCAACTCACAAACCCTGAGATCATGAACTGAGCCAAAGTTGGAGGCTTAACCGACTGAGCCACCCAGGTGCCCTGGTTCACGTGCTTCTTAAGCCTCTTTTAAATTACAGGTTCTTGCTCCCTCCTCCACTTTTCTTCCTTAATTTGTTGAAGGACACAAACAAGCCTTTTATCATGTAGTTTCCTAATTTTTGTATCATTTACCATGCTCCCTTGCCTCCTATATTTTCTCAATACTGGCACTTAATAAGTATTAATCAGATTCACATTTGATTATCTGACCAAAAAAACTTTGTAGGTGGTGTTGCATTCTCCATCAAAAGATACCAAACATCCTGGCAGGAGGGGAGGAGGGGGCTGTATCTGTAGATAAAATAATTTTCAGTGTATTAAGTATTTATGAACAATCTTTGGTTTTAGAAAATTGAATTTAATTAAGATTTTTCAATTTGCATATATTTAACAAGTAGGAAGTATCATATCTTATTTACCTCTATGTTGAGAAATAGCAGAAATGTTATCACAGGAGAATATTTTACTCATTTCCTTAATATTTAGCTTACCTCACCCCGAAAGCCATAGGTAGAAATACTAGCTAAATCCTCAAAGGACTGCAGTTTACTTGTAGTGAACCTCTCACACACAATATCCAGATCTTCTTTCTAGAAGATACCAAAAAATAAGTAAATAATTACGTTACTCATTTTTCCAAATCCTGAATTTCCCTTTTCTTGACTGAATCCAAGAAGCAACCCCTCTTAGGAGAAGAGTATTAAAATGAGCAGTAACTTTGTCACTTGGCATCCAGAGTGCTACACTGTCCCAGGGTCCCTTCTCATTCACTGGTTACATTTCTCATTTGCATTCACTGGTTCCTTCTCGCCTCCGACAGCGGAGTAACCCAGGACTCCATCCTTGGACCTCTCTACTGTCTGCACTCACTCTCTTGATGAGTTCTCCCAGTCTCATGGATTTTATAAAAATCATTATTATGAGAAAACTTTATTAAAAATCTACAGAACATTTAATTACAGTAAAATACACATAACAAAAGTTGCCATTTTAACAATATTTTTTTGAGGGGGGGGGGAACATGCACATGGGAGGAGCAGAGGGAGGATCCCAAGCAGGCTTCATGCTGTCAGCACAGAGCCTGACACGGGGCTCAAACCCACGATCCCTGAGATTTTGACCTGACCTAAAACCAAGGGTTGGATGCTTAACGACTGAGCCACCCAGGTGCCCATTTTAACCATTCTTAAAAAATTTTTGTAATTGTTTTTATTTATTTTTGATTGGGGGAGGGGGGGAAGGCAGAGAGAGAGGGCGACAGGATCCAAAGCAGACTCCAGGCTCTGAGCTGTCAGTGCAGAGCCAGACATGGGGCTTGAACTCACAAACCATGACCCGAGCCGAAGTTGGAAAACCGACTGAGCCACCCAGGCACCCCGGCCATTTTAACCATTTTTACGTGTACAGTTCTGTGGCCTTGAGTACATTCGCACTGTTGTGCAACCACCCTCCATCCTCCCAAACTAAAACTCTATCCCTGCTAAACACTTCCTCTCCACCCACGCCTCCCAAGTCCCAGGCAACCACCATTCTACTGTCTATGAATGGGACTACTCTAGGAACCTCCTACAAGAGGAATCTTACAACATCTGTCCTTTTGTGACTGGCTTATTTCACTTGACATGTCGTCAAGGTTCGTGCATGTTGCAGCACGTGTTTGAATTTCAATCCTTTGTAAGGCTGAATGATATTCCATTATATGTACACACCACATTTTTAAATCCACTCATCTGTGGATACTTGGGTAGCTCCTACCTTTGGGCTCCTGTGAATACGCTATGAACATGGGGGTACAAATCTCTCCAAGACCTTGCTTTCAATTCTTTGGAGTATATACCCACAAATTCTATTGAATCATATGGTAAGTCTGTTTAATTTTTTTCAGGGATCACCATACTATTTTCCACAGTGGCTACACTATGTTACATTCCCACCAGCAAATGCACAAGAGTTCTAATTTCTCTATATCCTTTATAACACTTGTTATTTTATCTTATCGTTTTTATAATAGCCATCCTAATGGGTGTCAAATGGTATGTTATTACTGCTTTTATTTGTATTTCTCTAATGGCTTGGGGCATTCAGCACCTTTTCTTGGGAGACTCATAGTTTCTAATACCATCAAACTGCAATACACAACATTTTCATCTCCAGCTGTTAAACCTCTACTCTACCCTCCAGACCCACACACTTATTCAACTAACAGCCATCTTAAGTTTAACATGCTCCCAAATGAATTTGTGATCTTCCCCCAAATGTTTCTTCCATAGGCTTTCCCATCAGTAAATAGCAACTCTTTTTTCCATTTGCACAGGCCAAAACCTTGAAATCATTCCTTTTTTTTTAGTTTTTATTTGTATTTATTTCGGGGGTTGCAGAGAGAGAGAGAGAGAGACAGAGCAAGTCCCAAGCAGGCTCCATGCTGTCAGCACAGAGTCTGATGCGAGACTCAAACCCATGAACTACGAGATCATGACTTGAGCTGAAGTCAAGAGCTGGGCACTTAACCGACTGGGCCACCCAGGTGCCCCAAACCCTGAACCTTGGCTTCTCTTTCTCTTATACCATACATCGGCAAATTCTGAGAGCTCTGTCTTCATAATCAATGCGGAATCTCACTGCAACCAAATTGGTCCAAGGCACAGTCACCACTCTCCTGGACTGCTCCAAAAGCCCTCTCACTGCCTCTGTCCTGTCCTGCTACTGTCTATCTTCCATATTCTAGACAAATGGGTTCTTACAAAACTCCAAACCATGTCACCTCTTTGCTCAAAACCATTCGATAGTATCCCACCTTGATCAGAGTAAAAGCCAAAGATGTTACAATGGCCCACAAGGTCCTACATGATCAGCCTTCTTAACTTTCAGATCTCATCTCCTGTCATTCTTTTTTTTTTTAAGTTTTTTTAATGTGTATTTATTTTTGAAAGAGAGAGACAGAAACAGAGTGCAAGCAGGGGAGGGGCAAAGAGAGAGGGAGACACAGAATCCGAAGCAGGCTCCAGGCTCCGAGCTGTCAGCACAGAGCCCGATGCGGGGCTCAAACTCACGAACCGCGAGATCATGACCCGAGCCCAAGTCGGTCGCTTAACCGACTGAGCCACCCAAGTGCCCCTCATTTCCTGTTATTCTTCAACTCCCTCACCCTGTCAGAGACACACGGGCCTCCTTGCTGGTGCTTAAACAAGTCCAGCATGCTTCCATTTTGTGGTCTTTGCATGTTCTCTCTGCCCAGAACATTCATCCTTTAAACAGCCTCATGACTCTCTCCTGGACCATTTTCCTGAATAAGTGTCCAGCTTGGAATAGGCACTCAAAATATATTTATCATGGGTATTGAAAATCTCAGTTAAAAATCTCATATGCAAAGTTGAGTTTCCCCAACAAGGAAAGGCTCTGCCACTTCCTGCAGATGGACCCCACAAAGCACGCACACAGCCCCCTCCTCTGAGGTTTTACCTACCCGGATCCCAGTGCCATTGTCTTGGATCTGAATCAACTTGAGGCCTCCCTCTTTAACAACCACTTGGATGCTGGTGGCTTTTGCATCTAAGCTGGCAAATCAAACAGAAAAAAAAAAGTTATTACTCTGCCCTATTCTAATGCACCTATTTCAATCAGATAAGGTATGAGAACAAATTCCAGATAAACGCCAGACTGTCTGAGTGATGTGTTTTTCCTTTGTTTTACAGGCTCCATGACTACACTGTAAAGAGTTTACATGCTGTGTGAGAGAGGGAGAAGAGAGAGAGGGGGCAGGGGGCAAGCATCATTTCCATTAGGACATGCAGCACCATTTCTGGTCCTCTGGGAAAGAAAGTGAAGTTAAAAGTAGGATCCACATGCCTGTTTACCACATGCCTGTTTCTTACCTTCTTCTCAACTAATTTTGCCACTTATCTCTTCCACTTTAAAATTTTTTTTTTTTAACATTTACTTATTTTTGAGACAGAGAGAGGCAGAGCATGAACGGGGGAGGGTCAGAGAGAGAGGGAGACACAGAATCGGAAGCAGGCTCCAGGCTCTGGGCCATCATTACCCCAGAGCCCGACGCGGGGCTCGAACTCACGGACCGTGAGATCGTGACCTGAGCTGAAGTCAGACGCTTAACCAACTGAGCCACCCAGGCGCCCCTATCTCTTCCACTTTATTCAGCCTTGGGTTCCCGAGGGCCCCTAATTAAATGTCATTAAAAAAAATCTATGCAGGGACGCCTGGGTGGCTCAGTTGGTTAAGCAACCGACTTCGGCTCAGGTCATGATCTCGCAGTTTGTGAGTTCGAGCCCCGCATCAGGCTCTGTGCTGACAGCTCAGAGCCTGGAGCCTATTTCAGATTCTGTGTTTCCCCCTCTCTCTACCCCTCTCCTGCTCACACTCTGTGTCTCTCTGTCTCTCAATAATAAATAAATGTTAAAGAAAAAAAATTAAAAATATATATATATTATGTGTTTTTATGCTAATACCCTTTTAAGAAAATACATTTTGTTGGGGAAAAGAAAAAAAAATGGCAATACAGAAAGTTCTTTGGGAAGCCAGTAAATCTTTGGTACTTCCGAAGCGTAGCCAACAATCACAAAGAGCGCCAGCGACAGAAAAGGAATTCAGTCCGCGGCTGCACGAGAAAGAAGGGTAATCTCGCACAGAAAATTCTTTTTTCAAAAATAATAAGTTACTTAAATATCAAAGTCCTTTCTCAGGAGCGCCTGAATTGACGTGGTATTAGCCATCTCGACTTCCATATTAAAAAAGAACACGACTGGGCTCCAAACAAAAGCCCTGCTCACAGGACTGATTATTAACCATTAGCTAATATATTGGGTTTGGTTGTGCAGTTTGTGGCCTTCGGATAAGAGGCCCACGTCGTTCCGTCAGTGAATATTCCGACACTGCAGAGACAAAAGGCGGCGTCACGTTAGGTGGAAGGAGAAAGTTGCCAGCCTCCCTGCTCCATCTTTTGTCTGCCTCCCAGCTCTGTCCCTTTCCCTCCTTTCTGCACGGTTTTTAGTCCCACGACCCCGAACGGCTGTCTTCCGTTTTCCCAATAAATCCCCTCACAAACCTACCGTTCTTTGCAGGCTCATTTTGTTCCTTTACTGTACGGATCTTATTAACATCAATTGATTTCAACACGCAGGTCACGTTTAGGTACCCCACGAGCGAGCCTTTTTGGAAGTTTATAGTTTACCCCCACCTTTCCTTCCAGGTTTCTAACTTCTTCCTTCCACAATGCGAAGGAAATTCCGAAACGTCAGAATCCTCGGGATACCCCGTTAACACCAGGTTGTCTTTGATATGCTCCCCCACGGAGAGGTAAAGGGGAGGAAAACACTAAGTTGGGTCACTAACTCGGCAGTAGGGATATCACAAGTTAAACCCAGGCAGTGTCCATCGGCCTGTCCGAAAACCTCGACAATTTATTTGGAATAAAATTCAAAATGAACTGCACCCTGGACTGATTATTTTTGGAGCAAACATTACACGCATAACACGGTACTCTCTGGAGCATGAAGCGGGCTCCCCCTTCTGAAAATGTTTATGCATTTAAAATCTTGCACCTTCTGTATATAGAATATAAAAAGTCTTTCCCTCAACTAACGGCGCCATTAAAATACTATGTCGCCGCCGCTCGCGCCCCCAACAGCTCTACAGAAGTCTCGCGAGAGCTCTCAAGAACTCGCGGTACCCGGGAATTGAGGAGCAGGACACCCAGACCTCGGGCGCTGTGGGCGTGCGCCGTGCACGCCTCCGCCCACCGCAGGGAGGCGGGTCCGCGCCATCCCGAAGAACGGCCCGTTGAGTCGTAGCTTATAAGGAAGCCCGGCTCCACTCCCTCCCTACCAGTTCTCAATCATCTCCTTGATGGCGTTGGCCGGCCGCTGGATGACTTCCCCTGCCGCGATGCGGTTCACCACTGTTTCGTCCAGCCGCCGAATAACCCCCGCTACGAGCGACATTTTGGCGCCAGAGGAGCCCAAGACACGTCGAGATGCTCACCGGAAGTACCTTCGGCCAATCACCTCAGGGCTCCGTGCTGACGTCTTTCCATCAACTCTGTCTACGCTGCCCTGCCAGACCTTCCCGCGGCAGCGGCTTCAGAGCGAGGGAGCCGTTGATTGGGCAGCTGGGATGCCAGTCAAATTTCTTAAGTCCCCCGGTGCCCGGCTCACTTGGTCCCTCCCTATAGCCCTTGAGTCCACTGGCTAGAAGGGTATGCGCCTGCGCGCTGTCCACTCTCCCATTGGCTCATTCCTGGGCTAGGGAATACGAAATCTCCAGCCAATAGGAGTGCAGGTGCCGTAGCCGGAGGTTGGTGTCCCCCTGCTGGGGTGATCTGGCGCAGAGCGGAGGAGGTGCTTGCTCCTGCTCCTGCTCCCGCTCCTCCCCTCTCCTTGCGGCCTCCCGGAGGTCGACCCTCTTCTTGCGGCCTGCAGTAGGATGTTTATGACGCCTAAGAGGAGCAAAATGGAAGTCGACGAGTCTCGGGTTTTCCGGGCCGAGTGGACCCAGCGTTACTTGGTGGTGGAGCCTCCGGAGGGCGAAGGGGCCCTGTGCCTGGTCTGTCGCCGCCTCGTCGTAGCCACCCGCGAACGCGATGTCAGGCGCCACTACGAGGCCGAGCACGACTACTACGAGCGGTATGTGGCGGAGGGCGAGCGCGCGGCCCTGGTGGAGCGTCTGCAGCAGGGCGACTTGCCCGTGGTCACCCCGCTCACTCCCGAGGAGAGAGCCGCCCGTGCAGGCCTCGGGCTCGCCCGCCTCTTGGCCTTGAAGGGTCGCGGCTGGGGTGAGGGGGACTTTGTGTACCAGTGCATGGAGGTGATGCTGAGGGATGTGCTGCCCGAACACGTAAGCGCCCTGGATGGCGTTGATTTATCGCCAGAGGTCACGCGGCAGAGGGTCCTCAACATTAACAAGAATCTACGCAGTCAGCTTTTTAACCGAGCCAAGGACTTTAAAGCCTATTCCCTTGCCTTGGACGACCAGGCCTTTGTGGCCTATGAGAACTACCTCCTGGTCTTTGTCCGTGGCGTGGGCCAGGACTTGGAGGTACAAGAAGAGCTTCTGACCATCATCAACCTGACTCGTCACTTCAGTGTTGGGGCCCTTATGGCGGCAATCCTCGAGGCCCTGCAGACGGCAGGGCTTAGCTTGCAGCGAATGGTTGGACTCACCACGACCCACACGCTGAGGATGATTGGTGAGAACTCAGGACTAGTGTCATACATGAGAGAAAAGGCTGTAAGCCCCAACTGTTGGAATGTTATCCATTATTCAGGATTTCTGCACTTGGAACTGTTGAGCTCCTACGATGTAGACGTTAACCAGATCATAAATACTATATCTGAATGGATAGTTTTGATTAAGACCAGAGGCGTTAGGCGCCCCGAATTTCAGGCTCTCCTCACTGAATCTGAATCAGAGCATGGCGAAAGGGTTAACGGACGATGTCTGAACAATTGGCTTAGAAGAGGGAAAACTTTAAAACTGATATTTTCCCTGAGAAAAGAGATAGAAGCCTTCCTGGTTTCGATAGGGGCCACAACGGTCCATTTCACAGACAAGCAGTGGCTTTGTGACTTTGGCTTCTTGGTGGATATCATGGACCATCTTCGAGAACTCAGTGAACTGTTGAGAGTTAGTAAAGTCTTTGCTGCCGCTGCCTTTGACCATATCTGTACCTTTGAAGTTAAGCTGAGTTTACTGCAGAGACACATTGAAGAAAAAAACCTAACACACTTTGCGGCCTTCAGAGAAGTTGTCGATGAGCTTAAACAGCATCTTAAAGAAGAACAAAAAATATTTGATCCCGATAGGTATCAAGTGGTGATCTGTCGCCTGCAAAAAGAATTTGAGAGACATTTCAAGGACCTCAGGTTCATTAAAAAGGACTTGGAACTTTTTGCAAATCCTTTTAATTTTAAGCCTGAATATGCACCTATTTCAGTAAGAGTGGAGCTAACCAAACTTCAGGCAAATACTAACCTTTGGAATGAATACAGAGTCAAAGACCTGGGGCAGTTCTATGCTGGCTTGTCTGCCGAATCTTACCCAATTATCAAAGGGGTTGCCTGTAAGGTGGCATCCTTGTTTGATAGTAATGAAATCTGCGAAAAGGCTTTTTCGTATTTGACTCGAAACCAACACACTTTGAGCCAACCCTTGACAGATGAGCATCTCCACGCCCTGTTTAGGATTGCCACAACTGAAATAGAGCCGCATTGGGATGACCTTGTGAGAGGAAGAAATGAACCCAATCCATAGGCCTTGGTAGTACGACACTGAGACGCTCAGAGTCTGATTCTAAAAGCAAACCTTTGCCTGATTTTTCAAGTTAACTAATTTGGATTGTGGCAAAGCACCAAGTTTATTCATCCAAATTGATCACGATTCAGATTCTTCTGACAGAGGTGTTTTTGTTTTTGTTTTTGTTTTTTTCATCTCAAGAGGCAGCATGGGACTGACACATGCAAACACCTTTTTTAAAATTTAATTTAATGACAATGTCATTGTCTTTTACTTTTATGATATGATTGTTTCTAAAGAAATTCAGTACTGATAATGCGAGTTGAATTAGAAGTCTGTTTTTTCTGGTGTTTTGAAGAAGTTTTAGCTCTTCTTTTGAACAAAGTGTTAAAATTTTGATGCATATGATCTGAAGTTATCAACCCCATAAATGTATGTTTGAGCCAGTTTGCAGAAACTCACATAGCAAGTTCAGAAGTTTCTGAAAAGGAAGAGCGTACATACGGTGGAGGTATTTTGTCTAACTATCGAAGTGTTTGAGACTATTTTTTTTTAAACATTTTTCTGAGTCCTAAGTAAATATTGACAGATTTCCTCCTCAACCCCCCCCCCCCCTCCCCCCGCAACCAGCCCTAGCAATGATTAGAGGGAAGTAATCAAAATTTTAGTCAGAGGAGTAAGAATTATGTTTCAATTGCTGGTTTAGGAGGCTTCCTGCATTTTGGAGATCAGACTAACCAATTATTGGGGATTTCCCCTGAATTTTTCACACTTGGGTGCTGTTTTGTCAGCTTGCCTATTAAAGGACTACGGTAAGTATAGAATCTTAATGGTTGCCCGTTAGTAATTCTTTATTCTACTCCAGATAGAAGTTTGGCCCTGTCAAAAAAGGATGAGAGAATAAGATTTTTGCCCTCCAGGATCAGGAGGTGGGAGGTATTTTAGCTTATTATGCATGGGTGTTGACTGCTTCATAAAGAAACCCTGTTAAAAGGAAACCCTTTAGTTTAAAGTGGTAAAGATCTCAGATTGTGTTAGCCGCTGGAAGTGGATTTATTATAGAGTTTAAAACTGTCCCACTCGTTTTGTATTTAAGATAGTGCACAAGTAGAAATATTTAACTTTCAAGAAGCAGCTTTATTAACAGATTGTGGCAATTCCATATTTCTAGTGAGACATCTGCTTTGTGCTAAAACAGTTATTTTCAAACTTATGTTAACCGTGAAAAGAAAATCTTACAGTAAAGCCAAATATACAAAACGATTTAAAGGCAGGACCCAACTTAGAGGTCCTCTCAAGTACAGTTTGCAGACTTGTGCTAAAGTCCTGTCTTAACCTTTGTAACACATTCTATGGTCACTAATCCAGCAAATTCATCGAACCAGGATACAACCAAGAATTTAGAAGGAATTGATGCCTGAGCAATCAAAATCGATGCCATAAAAGCCCAGGAACCAAAATTGTGTCACTGGTTCTCAACCAGAAGCAGTAACCCCTCTTTCCAGGGGTTGTTGGAAAGCATAGGGGACTTTTTTGGTTCCCAGACTCCCTGGGAGGGTTCTGCTGGCATTCCCCCTGCCCCCACAGTGCATAGGACAGCCAGGCACAATGGAGAATTATCCTTCGCAAAGTGCCAGTAGACAGCCCTCCCCCCCCCGCGTTGTAGATTATTTTATTTTGAGGGACAGGGCAAATTACCGGTAGAAGCAGAATGAAAGGGCAAATCTGGCAAACTGATGATATTTGATAGGAACTAATTCCAACATTCCAGGTTTGGCTGGTAAAGTGCGGTAAAGGCCTTGATAGGTTCTGGTAGCTTGCAATAGCATTTACATGTCAGTGATTTATACTGAACCAGATCAAAGGGCTCTATTCTGTTTAATTAGAGCAGAAAAGCAAGTATTTACAAGCTAGTAATCAAGAATGGTCAAGTTGAGATTTTAGTTAACAGGGAATAAGCTTAAAATATCTGGAAAAACAGCAGTAAAAAAAAAACAAAACAAAAAACCCCCCCCCCCCCCCCCAAAAAAAAATCTACCGGTAATTTCCCACTAGTTTATAGTATTCTCTTTCACGGCAAGTGCTTTATTGAAAAAAAATATTTGGAGGACCTGCTTCTGCTTTCCTACCCTGGTTCCTCAAATATTGAAGTCTTGTACATTTTGTGAAGTTCCATTATATATTTTTGCTTAAGGTAATAAAACTAGTTTGCATCATGTAGGTACTGAGTCGGGGGGGGGGGGAGATATAAACTAAGGATTTAAAATTGACCCTAAATAGTAGAGAATTTGCTATAAACTAGTCTTGTTTGTAAAAAAGAGAAAAGCGTGTATATTACTGTTTCCTGTATTAAGTAATTCTGTAACTGCATGGCAGTCTTTAAAAAAATTTTTTTTTTTTTTTTTTTTTTTACAAAATAGTTGTTACTGGTCCTGTTGTATCAGCGAATATAGTTAAAATAAGTACTATTTTTTAAAAGCCCTATGTCCCTATATATCTCCCATTCCTCCTAGTTTTCTTAAAAGATGTGTCTGTATTCCCGGTCTCCTGTAGTGCCACTCAAACTGCTCTAGCCAGCCAGATCCTTGTCAACATTCTTGCCCTCTCTCACACCACTGACCACTTTTCCTTGAAGTCCTGGTTTACTTTTGCTTCGGGGGTAGATACCATCAGCAGGTATGCTTTCTCAGTCTCCTTCGTGGGTACTCTTTCCCGTCCATGTTTGTGTTCTTGTGATGTTAAAATTTGGTTTTAGAGCTACCGTTTTGTACCTCCCCTTAGCTGCTGTCATCTCTGTTGGCGGCTTCAGTTACCGTTTATGTGCAAATGATTCCTAAATTCCTATCTCCTTTCCAGGCCTTTCCTAATCCATATATCAAATTGCTAACTTAAGTCTGCTCTGCCGTCTCATGGACACCATGGCATGTCATTGATCTTGCCCCCAAACCTGCTCCTTTTATGTTCCCTCTTTCGGTAGATGGCGCGGCTGCTATCAGTCGTCATAGCCCAAGCCAAAACCTGACCTGCCCGTGACTCTTCATCCATCACATCCACTCACGGGAACCTTGGTGTTAAGTCGACTGTCTCTAAAGTTTTTCTCACTTCTCCAGTTCAGGCCATCAGCCTACCTTAATACAGCAACAGCATCCTCGTCAAGTCTCTTTTTCTCTGGTTTCGATCCCTTTTTATGCTGCAGCCAGATCATTCCGAGAGACATAGTTGGTCATATCTCTCCACTGCTTTCCCCATTATGTAGGATAACATACGACTGATATTCGTCTTTGAGGTCTCAGTTTAAATACCACTTGCTCTAGGAAGCCTTCATAGATGCCCTCTAGACTAAGAGCCTTCGTAGATGCCCTCTAGACTAGGTGCCCCCACTGGACACTCTCTAAATACCCTTTTCTCCTAATCATACACTTAGCACACTTTGTTGCTACTTATTGATCACTGCTAGACTGTAAGCTTTACCAGGGCGGGGACTGTGCCTTGCTAGCTGTTCTATATGTAGTGCTTAGCACAATGCCTGGCATTCCAATAAATGTTTGGATGAATAAATACGTGTGTAGTGTTTTATGATCTTTGAAGCCCTTTTGCAGTCTCATTTGACCTTCACCGAGGTCCTCCTGCCTTAGCCCGCTTCTTGGGTAATTGTTATTCACGTATTACAAATTAAATGAAACTAAGTTCTTTGTGACTACAGAGTTGTATTCCCAGAATTTAGCTCAGTGCTTGGCATGCGGCTCAAATATTTACTATGTGAGTGTTGTTGAGGAAACAAACTTAAATTGCAGTTTGCCCTAGGAAACAAGAAGTGAGGCCAGATTTCAGACGCAGGTATACTCACATAAATCTATGGAATATTGAGTCTTTACCTCCTTTATTTAGAAGTATTATTAGTTTACTATTTTTAGTTTTCAAAGGTAGACTTCAGAGGAACCTAGATGAAAAAGATTGGGCAACCATTTAGCGAACTAAAGCAATACTTGGGTAATTAAAAAGTTCTACTCGGTATCAGAAGAAGATAATGCTGCTTAAAATATCCTTTCTCCTTTTTTAACGTGTCAATCGTAGAAGAAAATGACATACTATTTACTTGCTACTTTCCTTTACAGATGATTTCTGGCTCTTCTGGGATTTAAAAGTAAGTAAATTTAATAGAATTTTAGAGGAATGACTTGGTATTTCTGGTCACTAGGTATCCAGTTCTCTTGCTTTCTTGCCTGCGGAATGTCCTCATCACTTCTCCAAGGGAGGTGACCCAAGAGGGACATCTAGTCAAGGTGTACTTAGATTTACTCCTTTGCTTTCTTGTTCATGTGCCTCTGAACTTAATTTCTGGGTAACTGGGGCTTTTGGGATTCGTGGAAGAACTATAACCATGGCCTGTTTCCTTGAGTCATTTTAATTTAAGGGATTAACCAGTGTTCACTTAGTTGGACTTTTAGCCTGTGGCACATTAACTCATCCAGAGGCCTTAATGGTAGGTGTGATGGTCATCCGGTGATCCTTGCTGCAAAACTGGGTTTTCATGGGTTTCTTTAATCTTCTGGATTAAACAATTTCTCGTTTTTATCTTTTTGTAATTGAGCAGTAGCCTCATCCTACCCAATAAGTACTTCAACTTGTGAACTCTACCCCTTTCATTTCTGCTTGCAATTTGATGAATTCTGAGTTCATCTCTTTCTTGTACATTTTGTCAAATGCAGCCAACAACAACCATAAAACATTTTGTTTTCTTTCTTTTTCTCCCCCCTTTAATAAAGAGTCTGTGCCTTCCATGCTTTCCCAAGAGACAATTTGACCACTCCACCACGTGAATTGCCCCTACGTAAGTTACTTCTCCCATCCTCCAGTAGCAATTTCCTGAATGCCTCCCAACTAAGCCAGCGTGTAGTACGTTAAGGTTTTTAAAAAATGGAGTCACTTTCTGTATCAGGATGGGTAAGGTTGTCCTACAGTAACGACCACAGAATCTCAATGCCTCACGTAACTTTTTTTCTTGCAACTTGTCTAGGGACTTTGCGCTAGGTCAGGGGTCAACAAACTACAGCCCACAGGCAAAATCCGTCCTGTTGCCTGCTGCCGTAAATACGGTTTTACTGGAAGACAGCCTTGCCCATTTACCTATGTCTGTGGCTGCTTTTGCTCTACCATGGCAGAATTGAATAGCTGTGACAAAGTGCATAGTCCACTGAGCCTAAAATATTTACTGTGTGACCCCACAGAAAACGCTCACTGATCCCTGCTCTGAGTCGCTGAGACTCAGGTTGACCAGGCAGATACCATCTAGGGTGTGGCTGTTCATTTTGGGAAATGAGAAGAATACAGCAAATCACTTACAGGCCCTTAAAGCACTGTCATTGACCAGAACAAATCCCATGGCCACACCAAAGTTCGAGGAATAGTGTTAAGTCTTCCACGTGCCTCAAAGGAAAACCAGAAATATTTGGAAGACAACACTAGATTAACACATGGTTATGTCTCCATTTATATAATTTCTTTAGAAATCTTTTTTAGTGAGGTAAAACATCCAGTGAAGTGTGTAAATGTTGAGTGTATGCCTCAGTGGATTTTTATATATACCCTTGAACCCATCACCCAGATCAAGATAGTGAACATTTCTAGCACCCCAGCAAATGCCCTTGTGTCCCTCCCGCACACAGATAAACACTACTCTGACCTTGATCACCATAGATTACTTTTGTCTTTTTAAAGCTTCATGTAAATGTAACAATTATATGTACTCTTGTGTCTTTTGTTCAGTACTGTGTGACTCATCCATGTTGCATGTAGCAGCATTTTTTACTTACGTGCAGTATTCCATTGTACGACTACCGCAATTTAAAAGTCCATTCTACTGTTGATGGAAATTTTGATTGTTTCCAGTTTGTGGTTATTATGAATAAAGTCGCTAGAAACATTTTCGTATCTGTCTTTCAGTGATCGTGTGCACCCATTTCTCTTGGTATATTACTCCCTGCTTCCATACTTATCTGTAATTACGCATATAGCAACCAGAGTGATCCCTACTGTAAAATATAAATCAGACCATGCCATTCCTCTGCTCAAAATCCTCCAATGGCTTAGTATTATAATTACAGTAAAATCCAAGGTCTTTATCACAGTCTACAAAGCTTTGCATGATCTGCCCCCACACGTACCCTTTTGCTTCCTACCCTGTTTTCCGTCGTATCCTCAATCCCTTTACCTTTCCCCAGTCACTCTGCTCTGTACTGGACACTGCCTTTTGAGTTGGGGAATCCAGATACATGATTCGACCCTGTCCTTAAAGTGGCTGTGATCTACATGGATAATCTTAACAAGCCGTAACTCTGGTGTGTGTCAACCAATTACTACTTCTGTAGGGAGTAAGAGGCAAATTTGCCCTATGATTAAACTGTTAGTGTAAAATAATTCACAATTATAAAAGTGTAAAATAAGTTACAATCCCTGTAAGGGATTTAGAGAGTAAGATTAAAATGTAAAAGTTCCCCGATAAGGTTAAGAAATGTGTACTTCTACTGATTATGAATGAGAGTTCACCAACTTTACTCTTATATTTTACTATTTACATGTTCACTTCCATGAGGCATAGGAGGGAGCTGGGGGTGGAGGAGGTGAGAAGACGCTGGAATAAATAAAGAAGTGCTGATACTAAGCACAGTCCACAATCCACAATCGCACAGTCATGGCAGAGGGCCTCCTACGCATGGTACCATTATTGGTACATTATGGATTATTATAAAATAACAAAATCGACTTAAGGTCTTTCCACATATTTTTACTTTATTGATACATAGTTGAAGTACAATAAACTGCACAGTTTAAAGTATAAAACGTGATTGGTTTTGACATAAATGCATAAAAGTCACCGCAATCAAGATAATGAACACTTCATCACCCCACAAAGTTTGCGGGTTTTGACTACTGGGGAGGGAAATACACTCCAATTTAAGTGGGGATGGGGGAAAAGAACTTTTTGAAAGAATATGAGTTTCTCTCAGAACCCTTTATTGTTGACTTGCCTCTCTGCACTTTCTTACCACTTTTGCCAGCCAGGATTTGTACATCTTCCTGGCTATTTCACCACCCCACTCCAGGGCCACCGGCCACGGACCCAGTCTCCTGATACGTCAATTCAACATTCCGGGGCACGAACCGTGGCAGTGCTGTCTGGTGGTCTTTTCCCTGAGGCCAGGTGCATATACCTGGAGTGGAGTGGTGGCTACGAAGGGAAGGGTCCCCTACCGTATTTGGTGGGGCTTTCTGATTGTAAGAGACCAACTTGTGTTAGCTTAAAGGGAAACAAATAAGGGTATCATTGTAAGTATATGAGTATCTCATGGAAACCAAGTAGAGGAATTAAATTCAGCTGTCATTCAACAATCACTTAACGAAAGCATCCTTTTTTTTTTTAATGTTTATTTATATTTGAGAGAGAGAGAAGAGGCAGAGTACAAGCAGGGGAGGGGCAGAGAGAGAGAGACGGAGACAGAATTGAAGTTCTGAGCTGTCAACGGAGCCCAACATAGGGCTCAAACCTATGAACCGTGAGATCATGACCTGAGCCGAAGTCGGACGCTCAACTGACTGAGCCACCCAGGTGCCCCCCCCTTTTTTTTTTTGGATTTTCTTAGGAAATTTTCCATTAAATTAAGGTTTTCAAATTTATTATGTGGCTCAAAACATTTTTCTTTTGTCTCCTCTGTACCTCTGGTTATATTTCCTGTCTCATTCCAAATGTTTGGGCTTTCTCTTTCTCTTAATTAGCCTCACTACAGATTTTTATTTTTTTGTCCTTTTCAATTAATTTGCTCCTGTGTTACATCGGTGCGTATTTCAGTGCTATTATTTTCTAACGTATTGTTTTCTGCTTTTATTTTCTTTAACTCATTCTTCCTATGTTTGTATTCTTTTCTTCCCCTTGATTATTTTTTCCATGCCCTTGAATTGAATATTTTTAAACTTGGTTTAATAACTAACCTACCTTCATTGTACATCAAACCTATTATCAACATAGAGTAAATTTCTAAGGCCTCTATTTATGGCTTTTGTTGACTCAAATTCTCATTTGACTGGCTGATGTGGATGCTATCGCACCGCTGAGATACCTCCTTTAGCACTGGGGTTCTTATTTCCTCTCTAAAAACCAGGAACATTTTCATATAATTACAATGCTATTGTCACACTGAGTTAATTATTTGACAAAAACTAATGCCTAGTTCACATCCAGTTCTCCCCAGTTGTTCTAAAGATGGACTTTTTACAAACAGTTTCTTCAAATCAGGGTCCAAGCAAAGTCCACACACTGTATGTGGTTGTTGCATCTTGTAAATTTCATTTAATCCAGAGAAGTCCCTCTGCATGCTTCCCATTTCCTCCTGCCATTATCTTGTTGAATAAGCCAGGCCTGCTGCTGTATGGACTGTCCCCCGTGCCACGTTGATCTGTTTTCTTCCTTGTACTGTTCCAGTTGTTCCTCTATCCCCCATATTTTGTGGGGTCTTGCAGTTCATGCTAGAGGCTTGATTTGATTCAGGTTGGACTGTTGTAGCTAGAATACTGAAAATATGGTAATGTGAGCTTCCTGCTGCCTCACAGCAGGATTTGGTCTACACATGCCTTCCTCCCTCCCTTCCTCCCTCCCTCCTTTTCTTTTTCTTTCTTTCTTTCTTTCTTTCTTTCTTTCTTTCTTTCTTTCTTTCTGTTTATTTATTTTGAGAGAGAGAGTGCATGCATGGGAACAGGGGAGGGGCAGAGGGAGAGAGAGAGAAGGAGAGAGAAAATCTTAAGCAGACTCCACTCTCAGCACAGAGCCTGATGTGGGGTTCGATCCCATGACTTGGGCTGAAATCAAGCGTTGGACACTCAACAGACTGAGCCACCCAGGTGTCCCTGGCCTGCCCATTTTTAGTAATGGTAGGATTGGTCAGTGGTTTCAAGGGTCGAAGCCTCATCCTGCCTCTGTCAGATCCTCTCCCAGTGTTTTACCTGATAGCTTTGGTCCACTGGTCATTGTCTCCCGGATCCATCTTTCATTAGGACTTATAACAATAATATAGTTGCCTTTTTAACTCTATCACTTTTCTACACTTAGGTGCTGAATTCTTCTGTAAAGTAGAACATTTCCTTAATAATGAGGACTATTTAGTTACCTTGAAATATAGTTACATGCCAAAGAGTCATAGACAAGATCTGCAAGGGTAGGAATTTACTTTGTTTTGCTGATGAAATCTCCAGTACTGACTTCAGTGCCTGACCCTGAACTAGTGGCCCTGCACTAAATACTTGCTGAAGGGACAACAAATGCATAATTCTTCCTCTTTAATTGCTAATTCTCAGAGTTAGGAGTTGGTGTCTCCGTTTCATTCATTTGGTTTTGGTTTTTTACTTGCAGACTTCTTGCATTTTAATCAAAACTTTTATTTATAAACTTGAAGACTTCATTGTTTCAGTTTGCAGTTATTTTCATGCTCATGATGCCTCATCTTTGACTGTTGGCAGCTTCTTCAAGTCGGTTCCTGTGTCCTTTGCCACAATCCCATTGGTCTTTGATAGCTGCCATGCCTTTCTGTGTAAGATGCTCCAGGCTCATCTATCTATCCCTATCCATACTTGGTTCGGAGTCCCAGTTCCTTGAGTAGAGAATGGTTGGAGGGATCACCATTAGGTTGTTGGTGTTGCTTGTTATTAGCTGTCATTGCTTCTGGGGCTTTCTGGTGCATGGAGCTAAGAAATACATGCTTTAAGGCCATATTAATATTTCCATGTTAAAAATTTTTTTTAATCTTTATTTATTTTTGAGAGAGAGAGAGAGAGAGAGAGAGGAAAGTGGGAGCTGGGGAGGAACAGAGAGAGAGGGAGACACAAATCTGAAGCAGGCTCCAGGCTCTGAGCCATCAGCATAGAACCTGACACGGGGCTCGAACTCACGAACCGCGAGTTTGTGACCTGAGCCGAAGTTGGATGCTTGACTGACTGAGCCACCCAGGAGCCCCTTAATATTTCCGTTTTAACTTAACATTGCAGAATTGGTATTTAACTTTTATTTAACTTTGATCTTATACTAATATTTCATTTCTTTTATGCTGAAAATATTTGTTTCTAAAACGTTATCATAGTAACTTACTTGCTTTACCTACATTACACATGAAATTCTTTCAAAATAACATTTTAAATAATTTAGTAATATTAACGATAGTAAGATTAAGACTTCTCAAATGAAGGTGAGATTTCTGTGCAGTTCTAGTTGTCTTTACAATTGCCTTTACAGTATATTCCTCTAAGAATGTACAGTCAAAAGACTGTGCTCTAAAGTTAATTGAAATCAGGGGTGCCTGGGTGGCTCAGTTGGTTGAGCGTCTGACTTCAGCTCAGGTCATGATCTCGCGGTCTGTGAGTTTGAGCCCCATGTTGGGCTCTGTGCTGACAGCTCAGAGCCTGGAGCCTGTTTCAGATTCTGTGTGTGTGTGTCTCTCTCTGCCCCTCCCCTGCTCATGCTCTGTCTCTCTCTCTCTGTCAAAAATAAATAAACATAAAAAAAAATTTAAAGTTAATTGAAATCAGGAGCACCTAGTTGGCTCAGTTGGTTAAGCGTCTGACTTTGGCTCAGGTCATGATCTCAGTTCGTGGGTTTGAGCCCCGCATTGGGCTCTCTGTTGACAGCTCAGAGCCTGGAACCTACTTCAGATTCTGTGTCTCCCTCTCTCTCTGCCCCTCCCCTGCTCGTGCTCTGTCTCTCTCTGTCTCTCAAAAATGAATAAACATTTAAAAAAAAAATTTTTTAAATAAAGTTCATTGAAATCATTGTTTTTGTTTGTGTGGTTATGTCATCAACTTGATATTCATTTAACTTTACTGGTTTCATTTTGGGACAAGTTTAAGATTGTTTTTTATTTTTATTTGATATTATGTCTTATATATAAAAGGAAGTATTTCTTCTGAAGATAAAACTGTATGATGTTTCATTTTCACCCTTTTCCTTGTAATGCAAGGTAAGACTGCTTGAAATTAACCCGGTGTTCTCACCGTGGATTGTCTAGAAAATGAACCAGCTAGCTTCTCGTCCTTCTCCTTGATGGGATGATAGCACCTGTGAAGAGTCAGAGCCAACTACAGAATTAGAGGGATACCTTCCATACAAGACTGCTCTCTCTTCTGAGACAAAAACAAGTTCAGGGGGGGCTCCCGAAACTAACTCTTGGGTTCAATAGTATGCTGACTAGAAGGACTCAGAACTCACTGAAAGCTGCTGTACTCAAAATTGTAGTTTATTTCAGGGAAAGGATACATACAAAAATCAGTCTAGGGAAGAAGCATATGCAGCAGAATCCAGCAAAGTATCAGATGTGGAGCTTCCTTTGTGCTCTTCCCATGGAATCAGGATGCATTACTTTCCTGGTGTTGATGTGTGACCAAAGGCATCGAGCATTGTCATCCAGGAAATCTCACTTGAACTTCAATGTGCAGAGTTTTTACTGGGGCTCTATTACATAAGCATGACTGACTGTCTACATGGCTGGTCTCACTCTCCAGTCTCCAGTCACTCTGGGTGTGATTCAAAGCCCACAACTAAAGTGCATTGTTAGACTACTGGGCCTGACCAACAGCCCCCTGCTAAACAAAGACACTCCTATCAGGCATAGTGTTCCAAGGGTTTCAAGATCACTTCCTAGAAGCCAAGGGTGAAGGCCAGGCCTCTTTTGGGGTAAGGTTAATTTTTTTAGAGTTGAGATATAATTAACACAGTTAAACTCCTTACTGCATAGCACCTAAGCTCAGCCTCTCATGCAACCTGTAGCTCCCCTCCTGCATAAAAGATTTGTGAGGGGCGCTTGGGTGGCTCAGTTGGTTGAGCGTCCCACTTCGGCTCAGGTCATGATCTCGTGGTCTGTGAGTTCGAGCCCTGTGTCTGGCTCTGTGCTGACAGCTTGGAGCCTGGAGCCTGCTTCACATTCTGTGTCTCCCTCTCTCTCTGCCCCTCCCCCGCTCGTGTTCTGTCTCTCTCTGTCTCAAAAATAAATAAATGTTAAAAAAAAAAAAAGGGGGGGCGCCTGGGTGGCGCAGTCGGTTAAGCGTCCGACTTCAGCCAGGTCACGATCTCGCGGTCCGTGAGTTCGAGCCCCGCGTCAGGCTCTGGGCTGATGGCTCGGAGCCTGGAGCCTGTTTCCGATTCTGTGTCTCTCTCTCTCTCTGCCCCTCCCCCGTTCATGCTCTGTCTCTCTCTGTCCCAAAAAAAAATAAATAAACGTTGAAAAAAAAATTAAAAAAAAAAAAAGATTTGTAAAATCTCACAGGCTTCAAGTTCCCTGGGTGCAGGATAAGTGACTTTCCCAGACAACCCTTGTGAATCACTGGCACATCCAATCCCAGACTGCCTGGTATCGAACAGACTGTTTAGATCACTTTACCACGTGAACCAGTGCGGGGAGGGGTTCCTCCAACAGAACTCCTTGAACATGCACTGTTGTCCAGCAGATGCCCTGGCCCTGGTACCCCTGTCCATGGGATGATGGAGAGACTGCATGATGTACGCATCTTTGTTTTGCCGACTCTGGTCTTGTGAGTTTTCCCCAGGACAGCCAATTCCCCACCCATGCTCTGTGAGGGCATATACTTCATCTCAATCCCTTGTACAAAAAATGGCAGCCCCAAAGGGACCAGACACAGCATTATCTAAATTCTCTTTGGCACTTTGTAAAATGAACAATACAAACAACATTATCTTGGAGATTACTTCAAATGGATACAAAAGAGATCTTCCGCATTCTTTTTAATGCTATGTAGTATTCCTTTGTGTGAATGCACCTAGTTTATTCAACTACTCCTGTAGATTGTTTCCAGTCTTTTATTTTTACAAAGAATGGGCTCATGACTTACTTTGTGTGTAGGTCATTTCATGGTTTTGTCAGTGGAACTTTGAGGTGGAGATCCAGAAGTGGAACTTCTAGGTTAAAGCATAAGTACGTTCATTATTTTCCTAGATGTTGCCATATTTTCCTCCTTGGTAGTTGCTTCATTTTTTATCCTCACCAGCAATATATGTATATCTGTTTCCTAACAGTCTTACAAGAAACAAAAGTTGTAAAATTTTTGGATTATTACCAATCTGATGGTTGGGAAATGGTGTTTTGGTGTACCTCTACTTTATGCTTCTCTCTCTTTTTAAAAAAAAATTTTTAAGTGTTTATTTATTTTTGAGAGGGAGAGAGACAGACAGTGTGAATGGTGGAGGGGCAGAGAGAGAGGGAGACACAGACTCTGAAGCAGGCTCCAGGCTCCGAGCTGTCAGCACAGAGCCCGATGCGGGGCTCGAACTCACGGACCGTGAGATCATGACCTGAGCCGAAGTCGGACGCTCAACCGACTGAGCCACCCAGGCGCCCCTAATGTTTATTATTTTTGAGAGAGAGAGCGAGAGAGACAGATCGTGAATGGGGGGAGGGGCAGAGAGAGAGAGGGAGACACAGAATCCAAAGCAGACTCCAGGCTCTCAGCTGTCGGCACAGAGCCCGAAGCAGGGCTCAAACTCACAAACTGTAAGATCATGACCTGAGCCGAAGTCAGACGCTCAACTGACTGAACCACCCAGGCACCCCTATGTTTCTCTTATGAAAGAATAGTTTTTTAAAAAATATATTTAATGATTATTTGTAATTTTTTTTCTGTGAACCATCTGTTCAAACCTTTAGCCTATTTTTCTGTTGGGCTGTTGGCCTTTACAATTTTTAGGAGCTCTTTATGTATTAGGGATATTAGTCCTTTGTGATAGAGGTTACAGATTTTTACCCAGTGTGGCATTTTGTTTCTGATTTTTTCCCCCTAAGAGAAAGTTGATTTTTTTTTTTTTTACAAACCTCTAGCTATATTGATGAAGGAAATAAAAGAAGACTCAAATTACTAAAATCAGAAATGAAAGAAGGGAACATTACTTATAAAAATAAAAAGCATTACGAAGAAACACTATATCAACTGTATGCCAATAAGTTAGATAACTTAGGTGAAATGGACAGATTCCTAGAAATACACAAATTACTAAAAGAGAAGTCTGAGAAGAAATAGACCATCTGAATAGACCAGTTACAAGCAAAGAGATAGAATTAATAACCAAAAAATTACCCACAAAGAAAAGCCCAGGCCCAGATAGCTTCACAACGGACTTCTACCACACATTTAAAGAAGAATTAATATCAATTCTTCTCAAACTCTTACAGAAAATAGAAGGAAAGAAAATACTTCCCAACTCATTCTGTGAAGTCAATGTTACCTTGATGCCAAAACCAGAGACATCACAAGAAAACCACAAATATGCCTTATGAATATAGATGCAAAAATCCTCAAATAAATACTGTCAAGTTGAACCCAGCAACGTATGAAAAGAACTTTCCACTATGAACAAGTTAGATTTTTCCCATTGAAGTGAGGTTGGCTTACCATCTGAAAATCAATGAACATAATATATCATCTTAATAAGATAAAAAATAAAGACCACACAATGCAGGAAAGGCATTTCACAAAATCCAACATCCTTTCACGATTAAAACACTCAACAAACTTCATAGCATCAAAAAGAACAAAATATTTAGGGATAAACTTAGCAAAAGTAGTGCAAAACTTGCATTTTAGAAACTACAAAACATTGAAATGTTGAAAATGGAAAATATTCCGTTTGTTTATTCTCTCATAGATTTATGATTTATAGATTTATGATATATAGATCTATAGATTTATGATATATAGATCTATAAATCTCATAGATTTATTTATATTTATATTTATATATATTATATATATTTATATTTATAAATCTCAAAGATTTATTGGGGGTAAATCTTCAAGTAACTTTTTCTAAAAATATAGTTGTTTTTTTTTAACTCTATAGTTCAAAATCTATACTTCACAAAATGTTGTGGGATACATCTAGGTCTTTCCAATGACTTTTTTTTTCTATGGAGGAGCTAACATGCAATGGATTTGTCCAGTTCATTGGCCTTTTGGGTGGGAAGTTAAGGGTGGAGAAGGGATGTTTAAAAAAAAATTTTTTTTTAATGTTTATTTTTGAGACAGAGAGAAACGGAGCATGAGTGGGGGAGGGGCAGGTAGAGAGGGAGACACAGAATCCGAAGAAGCAGGCTCCAGACTTCGAGCTGTCAGCACAGAGCCCAACATGGGGCTCGAATCCACCAACTGTGAGGTCATGACCTGAGCCGAAATCAGATGCTTAACCAGCTGAGCCAGCCAGGCGCCCCTGGGATGTTTTAAAATGCAAGTTTTGTTATTATTCAGATACGGTGAAATCAACACATCAGGAGATGACTGTCACTGAAAAGATAACTTATGATTCACAGTTCCCAAGAAGAGGGGCACTCCACACTATGTAGGGCACAGGGGGAAACACCAGGGTAGGTCAGGATTTATGAGGAATGAGGGGAGAGCATAGGCAGGGTTTCCATGGGAGAGACAAAGCAAGGCAGGGTAAGCAGGTTTAGGATTGGCTGGTTTGAATAATCTCAGCTGGGAATATGGGATACGGGGGCTCTCTCTAGTTGTCTAGTACCTGGCCAGGGGATGATTAGGGCAGAAGAATATTGTTTCTTAGAGTGTAAGCACCAGATGGGGGAAGGGGTCCAGAGTACAGACTCTGGATTAGGTTGTTTTACAGATGACAGGCATGCTCAAAGGGAAGTAGTTTGCTATGTGTAGGGATTAGCTACCCTGGGGCCTCTCCTGGGTCAGGAAGGACCCAGATGCCAGAAAGTCAGGAAAACAGAAAATAAGAAAATATAGTTAACAGGAGGGGGTAACTACCATTCCAGATCCCGTAATTTTCTGGCAGAGGAACGGCAAGTCCCAGCTCAGGGATAGCTGGTTTATTCTTACAGGTATTCAAGGGACTCATTTTAGGAGTTTCCTTTTCTTTTCTTTTTTTTTTTTAAATTTCTTTTTTTTTTTTTTAACGTTTTATTCATTTTTGAGACAGAGAGAGACAGAGCATGAACGGGGGAGGGGCAGAGAGAGAGGGAGACACAGAATCGGAAGCAGGCTCCAGGCTCTGAGCCATCAGCCCAGAGCCCGACGCGGGGCTCGAACTCACGGACCGCGAGAACGTGACCTGAGCTGAAGTCGGGCGCTTAACCGACTGAGCCACCCAGGCGCCCCAGGAGTTTCCTTTTCAAAAGGATACTGGCTCTTTCTTCAAGCATGAACATGTCAATCAAGGGCAAGCCAATGGCTTGATGGAGAAATGAGTTCTGGCTTTTGTGCTTAGCTTGGGCTCCTCAAGTTTCTGTGTAACCAGGCAAGCCTACCAGCCCATGACTGCTGTCAGATTAAGTACTACCTAGGGCATCTGGTGTAGGGTCCCCCTGGTAGATCACATGAGTCATCAAGACAAATCAGAACCTCAGTCTCCTAAAAAAGGAAAATCATCTGTTAGTTGGAATATAAAGAATGGTGGTGAGGGTTCCCTTATGGCCCCTTGCTTGTAACCCTTCTTTGCTGCTCCTTTACCAAGTACGCTTGACTGTCATCCCATCTCTTGAACACGGGCAGAGAGACTAGATAGTTAGTAGTTATCCAGGCAGCCTGAAAAACACCGTCCTTAGTTGGTAGTTCCGAATAGACCTTTGTTTGCCTCCACGCTCAGCCACTTTAGAGAATGTATGTTCTTCTCTGCCTGCTACCAAATGCCAAGAATTGTTAAAGCTTATGCGTGGCCACCTGGAGGTCTCTCATCTTTTGTGTATGTTTGAAGACTCCATAAGAAAGAGATTTTAAAAAATGAATCACGTTTATATCCACCAGGATGGCCGCTATAAAAAAAAGCGGAAAGTAAGTGTTGGGCAAGGATGTGGAGAAATTGGTGCCCTGATGCGCTTTTGGTGAGAAAATGTAAAAGGATGCAGTCACTATAAAGAACAATATGGCAGTCCTTCAAAATATTAAAAATAGAAATATCAGATGATCCAGTAGTTCCAATTCTGAGTATGTACTCTAAAAGAGGAAAACCTGGGACTTGAAGAGATATTCGTACGCCCAAGTTCATAATATTGTTGTTCACAACAGCCCAAACGTGGAAACAGTGGATGAATGCATAAGCAAAATGTGGCATATACATACAGTGGAATGTGACTCAGCTTTAAAAAAGAAAAAAGTTCTGACATACAGTCCAACGTGGATGAACCTTGAGGACATCATGTAAGTGAGAAATAGCTGGTCACAAAAGGACAGATACTGTTTGATTCTACTCTAGGTGTCAAGTTCATAGACAGAAAGTAGAAAGATGGGTGCCAGAGGCTGAGGGATATTTAATGGATGTAGAGTTTCAGCTTTGCCAGATGAAAAAGGTTCCAGAGATGGATGGACAGCGGTCATGTTTACACAACAATGTGAACGTACTTAGATGGTTAAGATGGGGGGATGCCTGGGCTGTTCGGACGGTTAAGCTAAGCGTTTGGCCCTAGATTTCGGCTCCGGTCATGATCTCACGGTTCGTGGCACTGAGTCCTGGGTCAGGCTCTGTGCTGACAGCATGGAGCCTGCTTGATATTCTTTCTCCGCCTCCCGCTCTCTGCCTTGCCCTCCTCTCTCTCTCAAAATAAATAAATAAACTTAGAAAAGAGTTAAGATGGTAACTTTTATGTTATGTGTATCTTACCACAATTTAAAAAAAGAATCAAGTTTGGGACGCCTGGCTGGCTCAGTCAGAAGAGCATGTGGCTTTCAATCAGGGGTCCTGAGCTGGAGCCTCACGTTGGGTGTAGAGATGACTTAAAAATAAAATCTTAAAAAAAAAAGAATCAAGTTTAAATACTCCATAAAGGTAAACGTAAGCCTATCCCATGACTCAGCCATTTTACTCCTAGGTATTTACTCAAGAGATATGAAAACATATGTGACCAAAATGTTCATTGTTAAGGAATATTCATAGCACTTTGAGTCAGAATAATCAAAATCTGGCAATAAGCCAAATGCCCATCAATACGAAATGGATACACAAAACGTGTTCTATTTGTACAATGAGAGACTAATCTGCAACAAATACCCATACATATGACAACACGGATGAATGCCAACAACGCTACTCTGAGCAAAAGAAGTCAGGCCAAAGGGAACATAACTATTTAAATGAAAGTTAAGAATGGAAGAATCTAAATGATGGTGATACTATCGTGATGGAAATTAGAGCCGGTGGGGGAGGGAGGGATGCAGAGAGGGCAGGGAGGTGAAAGTAAGGGTTAAATGTGTGTGTGCGTGTGTGTGTGTGTGTGTGTGTGTGTGTGCATGTGTTATTGACGAAAAAGGTTCAAGAAGGAACTTACAGGGGTTGATGGAAATACCCTGTATCTTGACGGGGGTGGTAGTTCTATGGGGGGACACATTTGTCAAAACTTATAAACTGTATACTTCACATCTGTGCATTACTATATATTATTTATACTATATCATAAATAGTATTTAAAAAATGTCCTCTGGGGCACCTGAGTGGCTCAGACGGTTGAGCAGCTGACTAGGCTTAGGTCCAGAAATCATGGTTTGTGAGTTTGAGCCCTGCATTGGATTCACTGCTGTCAGCGAAGAGGCCGCTTTGAATCCCCTGTTCCCCCCTCCCCCTCTGCCCCTTCCCACCCCCCCCCCCCCCACACACACACTCTCTCTCTCTCAAAAATAAATAAAACATTAAAAAAAATATCTTCTCTCTGCTCTCTCCCTCTGCTCCTGGGGCCCGTGAAGCAAGGCTGAAAAAAAATAATGTGGTTTTCACACTATTCTCTGAGCTGCGACGTGTATCATTTAGAAAACAACTACCGCTCAGGTCTAACGAGCAGGTCTGCCTGCAACAAAACACAGGCAGCAGGTCGCGCTGGCTGGTGCAGCCCCCTAGCCAGTGTCGCGGGCAACAAAGGGGAAGTGAGAGAGAGCAGGTGTGAGCTTCCTGCAGCGGGACGGCACCACACAGGGGCAAGAGAGGGGCCAGGAAGGTGGCGGGGCTCAAGAGGAAGGGTGCTTGGTGAACAGCGGGCCTGCGGCTTTATCTGTGGCATCGGTGAGAAGCTGGTTTCCCTGGCGACGGGAGCCTACTTAATGAGCGGGGCCGGGCAGCGGGCAGGAACACCTCCAAAGCAAGCATGCACGGAGACGCAGCACCTCCTCACCAAATACTCCCTTTCACTCTGCATTCTCAGCTCTGTGGATGGTTAAAAACAAAATCAGGAGCTGCCGGAAGATAATGATAGAAAGCTTTGGTGCCCCCACTCACTGCTCTCCTCCCACACGGCTGTGCTCTGGGAATAACCGCGCGTGGGCCTTTGCTTATACTGGTTCTTTTGGTTTCGTATGAATCACTGTATATCATGCACTCAACTGATCCACTGTCCACATTATCCCTTTACTGCCTATTAAAAGAAATAAAGACTTAGAGAATCCATACCACTCCGTTTCTCCTTTCCTTCTTCGTGTGTCACTATTCCTCTGGGATCATTGGTTTTTGTTCCAGTGGTTACTTTTGCAAATTTAGGTGCTTTTTTTTTTTTTTTTTTTTTTTTTTTAATGTTCAGTGTTTATTTATTTTTGAGAGAGAGAGAGAGAGAGAGAGAGAGAGGCAAGGGCAGAGAGAGAGGGAGACACAGAATCTGAAGCAGGCTCCAGGCTCTGAGCTGTCAGCACAGAGCCCGATGCAGGGCTCGAACTCACTGACTGTGAGATCATGACCTGAGCTGAAGCCAGACGCTTAACCCACTGAGCCACCCAGGCGCCCCTAGATGCTATTCTTAAACTATTTGCTTTTTCTCTGTCAATTTTCACCAGTTTCTCTCAGCTCTGCCTCATTCAGCCCTCCATCCTTCATCTCACTTCTACCTCCTAGTGCCTCTGGCCATCCAGCCCGGGGTTAGAAGGTTCTGTTCAGAAATCAGAACTATTCCCTATACCTGGCACCTAGGTGATGATACACGCTTTAAATTAACAAATAATCAATTGCTATGACATGATTAGCTACATTTTCTCCTATGCTTACAATGTTACAGCCCTGGGCTCCTCAAACGAGAATGTTCCTAGAAAATCAAATGGATTCTTTTTTTTTTTCTTAAACTACCAACCACAGTTGCTCAAATGCGTATCACATTTTAGTTTGCTTCGAAGACAGGTCATAACTTTACTGTCTTTTTGGAATTTTTTGTTGCCCCTCCCTCTCATTGGGAGAAGTAAAAGACTTTTTCATCACACCGCTGATAGTTTCTTTTTCATTCTAAATAGTGCAGGGTCTATTCTAGAATTCTTCTTAAGGACATCTCTTTGGAGGTGATTGACCTTCTGATTTCTTTCAAAACCTGCTGCAAGCTATCATCCTGAGATTTCTTTTCATTAGATGAGCAAGGTTAGTTTTCTATGTTTCTTGTTAGTTTCTATGTTAGTTTCTTGTTTTCTATGTGTACCTCACACTTGATTTCTCTGCCAACATCTTTAAAGCTCTTGTTCACAAAGACTAAATAGTAGATAAGCCATTTTATCTCTGAGTCTTTACAGGTATAAAAATGGTTTTAGTTCTCAATCTTTTTTTTTTTTTTTTAAAGTTTATTTATTTATTCATTTATTTTGAGAGAGGGAGAGAGAGAGAGAGGCAGGGGGAGGGGCAGAGAGAGAGGGAGAGACAGAGAATCCCAAACAAGCTAGATGCTGTCAGCATAGAGCCCGACAGGGGGGCCCGATTCCACGAACCATGAGAGCCAAAATCAAAAGTCGGATGCTTAACCGACTGAGCCACCCAGGTTCCCCTAGGTCTCCATTTTGATAGCTAGTATGGCTAGGTACTGATTTCCAGGTTCAAAATTATTTTCCCGCAGGCCTTGAAGGTGTGCTTCACTAATTCACTGAACGCTTTACGAATTGTGAAATAGAACACAAATATAGAAAGGTGCATAAACACAAATATTTATCTTCATGGATTGTTATCAACCACCAGCCAGGCCATAAAATGACATTTTGGCCAAACCCTAAAAGTCCACACCATACCTCTACCCCCAACTCATATGCCCCTTTCCAACGATAGAGCTGCCCTTCCCTCTTGGTGATATCCACAATTCTGACTTTTATGGAACTAATGCTTGCCTTTAAAAAATAATGTTATTGGGGCGCCTGGGTGGCGCAGTCGGTTAAGCGTCCGACTTCAGCCAGGTCACGATCTTGCGGTGCGTGAGTTCGAGCCCCGCATCAGGCTCTGGGCTGATGGCTCAGAGCCTGGAGCCTGTTTCTGATTCTGTGTCTCCCTCTCTCTCTGCCCCTCCCCCATTCATGCTCTGTCTCTCTCTGTCCCCAAAATAAATAAACGTTGAAAAAAAAAAAAATTTAAAAAAAAAAAATAAAAAAAAATAAAAAAAATAAAAAATAATGTTATTATGCAAACACGCATCCCTAAACACATAGTCAAGTTTTGCTTATTTTTGAGTCTCACACAAACAGAATTCTACAGTGTATTTTGTATCTGACCTCATGTACTCAACATTATGTTCTGAGACTCATCCATGTTGTTGCACGTAGCAATGGTTCATCCACTTACACCGATGTCTAGTGGATGAATCCAACACGATTCCACCTATGATGGATAGTTAGGTTGCTTCCAGTGCGGGGCTATTGTGAATAAGCTGCTGTAAACATCCTTATACATGCCTTTTGGTGCTGATTTGAGGAGAATTTTTGACTGTTTGTTCTACCAGCTAGTGATACAACGTTAAAATTTCCCACCAGCACTGTGAATTTCTCTTTCTCTGACACGTCTTGCTTTACACATGTGAAGGACATTATTCAGCACATACATATTTTATTTTTTTAAATTTTTTTTTCAACGTTTATTTATTTTTGGGACAGAGAGAGACAGAGCATGAACAGGGGAGGGGCAGAGAGAGAGGGAGACACAGAATCGGAAACAGGCTCCAGGCTCTGAGCCATCAGCCCAGAGCCCGACGCGGGGCTCGAACTCACGGACCGTGAGATCGTGACCTGGCTGAAGTCGGACGCTTAACCGACTGCGCCACCCAGGCGCCCCTGCACATACATATTTTAAATTAATTACTTAATATTGCTAATTCTTCCTGATGACTTGAAACTTAAAAAAAAAATTTTTTTGATGTTTATTTATTTTTGAGAGAGGGAGAAAGACAGAGCGTGAGTGGGGGAAGGGCAGAGAGAGAGGGAGACATAGAATCTGGAGCAGGCTCTGGGCTCTACGCTGTCAGGACAGAGCCAGATGCGGGGCTCGAACTCACAGACGGTGAGATCATGACCTGAGATAAAGTCAGACACTTAACCGACTGAGCCACCCAGGTGCCCCTTGAACCTTTTATCATAGTGAAATGTCCCTCTCTAATGCTTTAAAAAAAATGTTTATTTACTTATTTTGAGAGAGAGAGAAAGAAAGAGGGGGGCAGAGAGAAGGAGAGAGAAAGAATCCCAAGCAGGCTCCATGCTGTTAGCACAGAGCCTAATGTGGGGTTTGAACTCACCAGCCGTGAGTTCACTAATCCCAGCTAAAATTATCAAGAGGCCGCTAATGGACTGAGCCACCCAGGCACCCCTCTAATGCTTTTTTAACCTAAATTCTGTTTTGTCTGATGTTAATAGGGTTAGATGAGCTTTCTGTCATTTCCTTATTGTGAATTATGCATAATATAGAATTTTCCATTTTAGCCATTTTAAAATGTACAATTCAGCGGCATAAAGTACATTCACGATCACCACTATTTCATTCCAGAGTTTTTTCATCACTGCAAACAGAAATTCTATACCCATTAAATAGCAACTACGCCTCTTCCTTCCCCTCAGGGCCTGGTAGCCAATATTGTACCTTCTGTCCTTAGGGAATTTGAGTGTTCTAGGTGCCTCCAGAAGTGGGATCGTATACTATTTGTCTTTTTTGGGGATAGCTTGTTTCACTTGTTTCTGGAGTTTTAAACAAACATGTTGTATCATCTTCACATAAATGCACTGAGCAGAGATGTTTTTTCTTCATGGACAGACCTCTGTCTCCAAATGGTTTGGGACAGACTGCTTGGGAGGCCGACACAAGACAAGGAATTAGCATCAGGGAGGCCCATGATTGACTGTGAAATGAGTAGCGCGTGGTCTTCCTTTTGTTTGACCTCAGTTGACGTAAAGAGCAATCTGTGTGATATTTATTTACACGTTATTGAAATTGGATCTGTAAAAGGGCGGGGCTTCAGCACGGTTTCCGCCTGCCTGGAGGTGAAGCCCGAGCCGGCCGCCCGGTGGTGTAATTACACACTCCTGCCTCACGGGGGCGACACACCGAAATGAAAGGAGGGCTTGCTTGTCCGGGGAAGGAAGCTGGGGAAAGGAAGCAGCACCGATCCTATCATGGGAGGAAACAAAACCCTTTCCAAGGGTGGCGCCGCTCCAGGTGGCCGTCAGAAGGTGCTGGAAGCACTTTCTAGTTCCTATACCCCACCACGTCGTTTGCCCCTGCACCCTACAGTTCCCTTGTGAGACCACCCCATCACAGCCACTCTGTTTCATTTGTCGCCTTACTGCCCGCATCCTCACCCCCAGAGTCGCCGAGGCCTTTCCGTCCTTTGAGCCGTTAGTTTCATTCCAGGCTTGTTCTGGTTTTGCTCCTCCTTCTCCCGCAGTGCAAGTCGGTTTCCCAGTCCTTGCCCGTGCTGCTCAACATTATTTTGGCCCACTCCCAGGCTCTGATAATGAACGGATTGTCACAGATACCGATTTGGAATTAGGGGCACCGACTCCTTACCCAGTCGAAAATCCACGAATAACTTTTGACTCCCCGAAACTTAACTACTAATAGCCTACTGTTGACCAGAGGCCTCACGGATAACATCAACAGTCGGTTAACACACACTGTATGTTAGAGGTATTATATGCTCTATTCTTACAATAAAGTAAGCTAGAGAAAAGAAAATAATGGGGCGCCTGGGTGGCTCAGTGGGTTAAGCGTCCGATGTCGGCTCAGGTCATGATCTCACCGTTTCCAAGTTCCCAAGTTCGAGCCCCACGTCAGGCTCTGTGCTGACAGCTCAGAGCCTGGAACCTGTTTTGGATTCTGTGTCTCCCTCTCTGTCTCTGCCCCTCCCCCACTGGTGCTCGCTCTCTCTCTCTCTCTCTCTCTCTCTCTCTCAAAAATAAATAAACATTAAACAAAATTTTAAAGAAAATGTTAAGAACATCATAAGGAAGAGAAAAATATATTTACAGTGCTATAGCGTATGATCTGCACATAAGTGGACCCACACCGTTCAAATGGTGTTGTTCAAAAGGTCAGCTGTATATCCAGAAACTTCCTGACACTGCTCTCATTCCCTGTGTGTACTGTTTGTTCATTCACTCCTCAAGCATTGTCAGCTGAGTGCCAGGGAGCTGGGAACACAGGATAAAGAAGATGAACCCGTAGATTTGGAGGCGTTCACGGTGTAGTGGTAGATGACAAGTGAACAGTTCCAAAGCAATGTGGTGTGGGCCAACACTGAGACATGCAGTGAGCAGGAAGTGTTGAAAATGGAGAGGCCTGGGCTCGGTGGTTGGGTCAGTCCAGGCGTTCACATGGGAGGTGACGACAGAGATGAGTCATATAGGGACTTGCGGGTTTGCCAGATGGAAGAGGGTGGGTCGAGAGGCCATATCAGGCTGCAGAATCACAACCTGTGAAAACATCATTAGTTCCTCAAAGTGTCCGGAGTTCAGTGAGGTCGGGGCAAACCACAAGCCAGCCTTAGCTGGACAACTGGATCTTGGTCGTCTTATTGCTTGTGTAGAGGGTTACCCAGAGGTCCCGCCTTCTGCAGAGCGATGAGTCAGAGCAAAGGAGGAGAAATGAGGGGACAGTCCATTCCTGCGGCCAAGACCTACACAAGGAGCGCGGAGAGTGAAGAAGGATCATGCCCATTCCTTGGACGTTATTCCTGGCCTAGGAGCTTGAGAGTGATAGGTTCACGCCAACTATTGTGGGGGCCAGGGCAATGGCACAAATAGAGATCCACAGCCTGAAGCCTGCTCTCTTTCTCCTCCTATTTTCACCTCTGCCCTGCAGGATGAAGTACACATCACAGCGTGTGGACACCCCAGCCCACAAGTTGAGCTCTGTCAGCAGCTCTCCATGCTCCTGGCAAACAGCCACTCATTGGCTGCCCTTTGGGTGTGCACTGGGAGCTTGGTGCACTCTTGGAAGGACAGAGTCAAGAACCAGGCCTGGGCAGACCCTGAAAGAAGGCTTGGAGCCATTTGGGCTGGGAATTATGGTTCAGATCTTGGTCTACAAGGAAGGTGTGGGCTCCAGAGGGGCATGTCTCTTTGGGCCAGTGGACTCCTCACCCCCTAGGGAAGGGCATGGTCGGAGGAGAGCCTGAATCCTGGAGCCTTCTAAAGCCATTGGCCACAGGAAGTGTTAAGAACAGAAATGTACTGGGGATACCTTAGGTAATGGGGCCTCTATTCATTTGCTGTGTCTGCTGAAACACAGTACTACAAATTGGGTGACTTAAGACAACAGAACCTTCTTCCCTCATAGTTCTGGAGGCTAGGTGTCAGCAGGGTTGCTTCCTTTGGAGGGCTCCAAGGGAGAATCTGTCCCATGCCTCTCTCGAGCTTCTGGTGACACATGGCAATCCTTGGCTTGAAACCCAGTATTCTGACCTCTGCCTCCACCTTCACAGGGTGCTCCCCCTGTCTCTGTGTCCTCACATGGCCATCTCCTCATAGAGGACACCAGTCTTACTGGATTAGGGCCCGCCCGACTCCCATGTGACCTCATCTTAACCAATTCTATCTGCAACAGCCCTATTTCCAAATAAGGTCCCATTCTGACGTACTGGGGGCGAGCACTTCAACATTTTTCAGGGGAGGGGGAGGGAGGAGTGTTACAATTCAACCCACAACAGGACCTCACAGCGGGTCGCAGGCAAGCGACAAGGGAGGTGAGACAGGTTCGCAGAAAGCCCCTTTCAGACGGGCCTCCTGCATCCACAAGGCGGATGTTTCCTTGGCATAGCTTGTTTCCCACTGACTCTTGCTCATAAGAATTTTCTTATCATCTAACAGCACGGGGCCCAAGTCTGGGCGTGTGCCCCCAGTACTCATGCTGCATTGTCAATCAGCTGCTTTCGTTCCGTGTGTCTTTTTATCTGCCTCATGCCTTTGGCCCACTCTGGTCTTCATGACCCATCCATGGGGTTGTTCCCTCTCAATATTTTTCATCTTTGGCTTCTTCTGCCAGTTACCTGGACCCTGACCTCTAAGAGACCCCTCAGACCACTAAGAGGTGGTCTGGTCCAGAAAAATCACTGTAGTCCCTTTCAGAACAGCTTTCTTATCAGTCTGCCTCAGTGAGAAGTGGCCAGTCTGCCTTGGCTGTCCTTGGGTAGATGCCTACCCACCCTGGTCCGGGGTTTGGGTCTTATAATGCAAACCCTGGCAGGTTATCAACGGAGGAAGCAGCCCCAGGTGGTTTGTTAGCAAAGTTGTCCAAGACAAGGCTATTGTCCACTGCTTCCTCAAAGGTAAGGTTTCCCGAACTTGGCCCCATTGACATTTTGGGCTGCGTATTTATTTACTGTGGGGGACTGACCTGTGCGTTGTAGGATGTTCAGCGGCATGACCGGCCTCTGCCGAGCTGGTGCTAACAGCAAGCCCCCTTTCCCCACTTCCACTGAGTTATGATCATCCGAAATGTCTTCAGACATTGCCAAATGTCTCCTGGGAGGAAACTCACCCCCGGTGGAGAATCACAGTTCTAAGAGTATGGGAGGCTCCAGTGTTAGCCCATCCAGGTGTAGAGTTAGTAGTCAGCGGCGTGAAGATGAAGAATAGCGATTGTATGCCTGCCTTCCTCAGCGCTGGCTTAGAGGCTGAGAGGGGCAGCTCCTGCTGTGGGCAGGGGGTTGGGTGGAGCGTCGATGGGTTCAGATAGGAGCAGCGGTGCTCGATCAACGTGGGGAAACCGAGGCAGGATCACGCGTGTGTGTGTGTGTTGTAGCTGCGTGGGTTTGAACGAGCGTGTTCAGTGGTTTCCTCTTTGTGTGTACGTTTCCGAGACTGGGCAGTTCTCTGTGTGGGTGTAAAGGTATCTGAGTGAGGACGCAGGTATCCGTATGTCTTGAGGTTGGACGGCACATAGCGCACACTGCCCTCCTCCTGTGTAATCAGGAGACATTAGTGCCATATATGACGCACCTGATTAATACCAATCGGACTGTCACCCGGGGTGAGAATTAGCTTTACTGAAGTTGAAATGAAAACCAGAACTTACTTCAGAGTGGTTTTTCTTCTTGGGTGGACCTGTCTGTCTCTGGGCTCCTACCACGTGCCACGAATGGATCATGCCCCTAGTGGTCTCAGTGACACCATGCTGCAGCACCAGAGTCCAGGGTGGGCCGAGCTCAGGGACCCAGGAGCACAGCCAAGGCCATTCCAAGCTCATGTGTGTTTTCCAGTTTCAGCCCTTGAAAAACTAGCTGTACAACAAACTGCTCAGCCTTTCTTTTTCTTGGGTTTTCTTTTTTTTTTTTAATTTTTTTTTTCAACGTTTTTTTTTATTTATTTTGGGACAGAGAGAGACAGAGCATGAACGGGGGAGGGGCAGAGAGAGAGGGAGACACAGAATCGGAAACAGGCTCCAGGCTCCGAGCCATCAGCCCAGAGCCTGACGCGGGGCTCGAACTCACGGACCGCGAGATCGTGACCTGAGCCGAAGTCGGACGCTTAACCGACTGCGCCACCCAGGCGCCCCTTGGGTTTTCCTTTCTGTAAAATGAAGATAAGTAATACCCTTCTCAGAGGATTCTCAGGAGTCTCAGGGGACTCTGACATTGTCATGCTTTAAAAAATGGTACTACCTAAATGTTGAATGAAAACGAATTGTACTTCCTCCTCTTTTTGGTATTAGGTGAGCTCTTCCCTTTTAAAAAAATCGACGGATATTTATTTATATACTCTACGTTCCTGATCATTTATCTAAATATTTGCCCTTCTGACTTGATTAGCTCTCTGGGCACATAGGGTTAGGTCCAAAGGGAGGTATGGACCTAACCGTATGTGCCCAGAGAGCTAATCAAGTCAGAAGGACAAATATTTATCAAAGGAAAAGAGCTTGTTAATCCTTCAACAAGCAGCCACAGGTGAGAAACAGAAAGGTTATGTACGGCGTCTCCAACCCTCAAAGCATTATGGTAAAGGACAAAGCGTATCGGAAAGAGGCCCATGGACAGTCTTGCCAGTCGTTCTTCTACTCGTTCACGTTAATGGCCTTTTCTTTTCTCCAGCTTTATTGTGGTATAATTGACAAATAAAATCACATGTATTTAAGTGCACAGCTAGACGATTTGATATACATGCACTTTTTGAAATGATTACCGCAACTAACACATCCGTCACCTTACATAGTGACCTGTTTTTGGTTGTGAGGACATTTAAGATCGATTTTCTTAGCAGATTTCAAGTGGACACTCCAGGATTATTAACTCCGGCCACCGTGTTGTACGTCGTGTCTCCAGAACTTATTATCTTATAACTGAAGCTTGTGCTCTTTGACCAGCGTCTCCCCAGTCGCCAGCCTGGAAATTACCTTTCCATTTTCTGTTTCTGTGAGTTTGGCTTTTCTTTTGCTTTTACTT